>NC_081759.1:17201054-17528155 GCF_963082965.1 Carassius carassius | reverse complement strand
GCGTTTCGCGGCAACTTCACGTGTTCTCCAATCAGCAGCAGTGTTTTTATGAGTGAGCATAAAGTCATCAGTCAACAACGCTGCTGCCTCAGGAGACTCAATTTTGTGCTCACGGATATACATCCCAATTGGATCAGAAACGGAAAGTTTAAACTGTTCAATTATAATCAATTCAAGCAGTTCCTCAAATGTTTTGGCCTTAAGCGACGCACACCAACGAGTAACATGTCGTCTTAAATCTTGCACAAACTCCAAATGAGTTTGTCCCTGCTCCTTTTTACAAGACCTAAAGCGTTGTTGATATGTTTCTGGTACACACTCATATGCTTTCAAAACCGCGAATTTAACGGTTTCATAATCTCTACAGTCATCTGCACTCAAAGCAGCAAACGCTAACTGCGCCTTACCAACTAATACACTCTGTAGTAACAGAACACAGTCTGTTTTAGATCAACCTTGTAACACAGCAAGACATTCAAGCATAGTAAAAAAAACATCCGGATCAACCTCATTAAATTTAGGAACAAGTTTTAAGCTTTGATTCAGTGGAAACTTCTCACTCTCACCAACAGTTGAACCGACGTCACCAACTTTACCTTCTTCAATGAGCTTGAGTTTTAAAAACTGCAAGTCCATCTTTGCTTTTTCTAATTCCATTTTATCACGCTCCGACTTCTGCTTTATTTTCTCATGTTCCATTTGTAACAATAATAACTCTTTTTGCTGGCCAAAAGTTAAAGCAGACTGTGTAGTCAAACTTTTTACATGCTGGTCACTTTCACTAATTTCAGCTGTCAAAACTTTCTTATCAACCAGTTTATTTTTCAACTCAATTTTAACACTACTTTCTTTTATTCTCTTATCGCTAAGTTTTACTTCATAATATTCAGCGATTTTCAAAAGTTGTTCTTTTGTACACTTATTTAACAACACGTGCGACGGCGATTCAACAAATTGGTCAATATCAGCCATAAGCAAACAAATCAGACTGAAAGTATTCAAATGTGCAATCAAATACTTGGAAATTAACCCACTATCTAACTCTTTAAAATCTACCTACCTAACTAAAACCTAGTCTTCATGTGGATATTGGCGGTGGGAAATTAAGCACACAAGCCCAGTGGGTGGAACTGCAACTGGTTAAACCAGCGACAATTCTCAACACCATGGAAATGCTCCGAGACAACCGCTACTACCCGCGTTCACCACAACACTACAAAAATAACAAAACCCGATATGTTTCAAAGGAAACACACCGCTAAACCTAACAGGGATAAATTCCAAGTCAAAACAAACAATTGCACAAAGGAAACTTACCAGTCGGAGGATTCAAACGACGACCAAACAACTGCACCAAATGCTTTCAGATGTCCCAAAGCACCTATCGTGACTTAATTATTCAAATTGGGATTAAGAACGGACGAGCCCCCATTTGTTACGCCCCGTGACTCAAAAAGGGGACGCAACAAAAACTGGGACATAAGAGAGCCAATTCGTAAAGAAACGTTTTATTTAGATAAGATAAATATACAAAAACTATGTACTGTAGTGTTCAAAAGTCAGTAATGTCGTCCTAAGGGTGTGTGTGAGAATGTAATGTGCTGTGGTGTCGTGATGTATGCAAAATGAAACATAACCAAACAATAACGGAAAGCAATCAACTTGGCCGCCCGCCTTCTGCCATCGAGCTTGCTTCTCTTAAAGAGGCAAGGGAAATTAGGCACAGGTGTCATGGATTCAACCAGGTTATGGGGGGGCGGAGTCATCGTCTGCTACTGGGAAAAAACCCAATGAAGACCCAGGTCGTCACAGGCCTATCGTGGCTATTTCTGTATGGTCTATCGAGGCCTGTCTATGTCTGGGCCTATCGTGGCTATTTCTGTATGGTCTATCGAGGCCTGTCTATGTCAGGCCTATCGTGGCTATTTCTGTACGTTCTATCGAGGCCTGTCTATGTCTGGCCTATCGTGGCTATTTCTGTACGGTCTATCGAGGCCTGTCTATGTCTGGCCTATCGTGGCTATTTCTGTACGGTCTATCGAGGCCTGTCTATGTCTGGCCTATCGTGGCTATTTCTGTACGGTCTATCGAGGCCTGTCTATGTCAGGCCTATCGTGGCTATTTCTGTACGGTCTATCGAGGCTTGTCTATGTCTGGCCTATCGTGGCTATTTCTGTACGGTCTATCGAGGCCTGTCTATGTCTGGCCTATCGTGGCTATTTCTGTACGGTCTATCGAGGCCTGTCTATGTCTGGCCTATCGTGGCTATTTCTGTACGGTCTATCAAGGCCTGTCTATGTCTGGCCTATCGTGGCTATTTCTGTACGGTCTATCGAGGCCTGTCTATGTCTGGCCTATCGTGGCTATTTCTTTACGGTCTATCGAGGCCTGTCTATGTCTGGCCTATCGTGGCTATTTCTGTACGGTCTATCGAGGTCTGTCTATGTCTGGCCTATCGTGGCTATTTCTGTACGGTCTATCGAGGCCTGTCTATGTCTGGCCTATCGTGGCTATTTCTGTACGGTCTATCGAGGCCTGTTTATGTCTGGCCTATCGTGGCTATTTCTGTACGGTCTATCGAGGCCTTTTTATGTCTGGCCTATCGTGGCTATTTCTGTATGGTCTATCGAGGCCTGTCTATGTCTGGCCTATCGTGGCTATTTCTGTATGGTCTATCGAGGCCTGTATATGTCTGGCCTATCGTGGCTATTTCTGTATGGTCTATCGAGGCCTGTCTATTTTTGACCTATCGTGGCCATTTATGTATGGTCTATCGAGGCTTGGTTATGTCTGAAATAAAATGTAAATATTTATAAAAAAAAAAAAAATTCATTTAAACATAGGCATATAAGGTTTAATCTAACGTTTATCATACTGATCACGTTAACTCTCTCTTTTTATCTTCCAGGAACCTTAGGATTCACAACTGGTGTGTATACTTTCATCTACTTATTTTGGGGGGAAGGCTGGCCCCGTCTGGTGGTTTCATAATCCACCTTTTTTTGGGGGGGGGGTCGGCTCCGCCCCTGCCTTCGTCTTCAGGCAGGAAATGCAGGTCCGCTACCCTCAGATTACGAACCATGGACGGGGCTTTCCGCCAAAGAAATTTATAATTATGCTTGCTGAGTTGTCAATAAATGTATGCTTCGTACATCATTTTATCTCCCGAGTCTTTCTGGAAGAAATGAAAGCTTTAGCCTAAGTTCTGCCAGGAAGACTCAATTACTTCGTCACTTATTACTTTCATCATTATCCAATCACGTCTTTATACTTCGGTATAAAAGATCGTACTTACACATGTTTGAGTTCGCAGATGCTGACGTGATAACCTCCACCCTCCCCACCACCACCAGGATGGTCCTGTCCTTACCTTCCAGGGGGGTCGGCTGCGCCCCTGCCTTCGTCTTCAGGCAGGAAATGCAGGTCCGCTACCCTCGGATTACGAACCATGGACGGGGCCTTCCGCCAAAGAAATTTATAATTATAAAATCTCTATAATTATAAAAAAAGCACTCTTCAAACGCAACTCTTCTTCCTTCTCCGTGCGAGCGGAACAAGACCACGCCCCCTTTTTTTGTATTCCTATGGGTGGAGGTTAGTCAAAAAACGGTTCTAGTGATGTCATTCCTGCAGGAACTAGAGGGATGTAGTCCAAATGGGTCGTTCGTTGTAGGCAAATTCTGTTAAATAAAATATCTCGCTTGGCATTGAACTTTGAGCTTTAAAATTTTACAGATATTACTTATACTCTAACAACAACATTACACACTAACTAAAGTTTAAAACATGGGATCACGAAGAACAGGACCTTTAAAAGAAACGTCTATTAGATTTCTATATAAATGTATATACTTGTTTTTCATTAATGTATTTTACAACAATACAAACAGCTATGTGTAACATTTAACCAGATTTTAGATATTTTCACTTTTATTTGTAAATAAAATATTTCATTAGATTTTATACAATTATCTCTTATATATTTCTAGAGTATCTTTTGCTGCTGAACTATCCACTAACCTAGTTTATAATAGTATTTTTGTCATAGTGATTGTGATGTCATAGTCATTTTTAAATGTGATTATATATTTTTTCATTTGTTATTTTTCAAACAAATTAAGTTGTCTATACGTAGTAGATCGTGTTAAACGCACAAAAGAGTGACTATCAGATCAAAACAGAGAAGCATAGAAATTCTATATTGAATAAAAAAAAAACTCAGCTGATATCAGATTGGTTCGGTATCGGCAGAATTTCAGAATTTTCGGAATTGGATTGGTTCTGAAATTTTTTTTTTTTTCCATCCCTAACAGCAACAGCTTCCAATTTCAAATGCCACACTTACAATCATCTCCAGACCTTTTATTTTACCTGCTCAACTGGTATAGAAATAATGAAAGGAATACCTCACATCTATCTATGAAAAAAGGGAGGAAGTACATATAAAAGTTCTGTGATTCCTAAACCTTTCCTCCAATTTTGATGAGTATACCCTCAGAGGGTGCACTTTAAAGCTGATGTCCATTATATAACTGTAATTTGAATATACTTTGGTCAATGGCTAAAATAACAATGTTTATGCCTGTGTCAAAATATATATGGGCCTAACTGTATTTGGCCCCTTATATTGAATTTTGGGGGAATTCTTAATGCATTTTAATAGTCTAAATAATGCAGTGAAAGTATTAACTGTGTAAATGTGCTCGCACAGTAGTCTAACCTACATCATGTAGTGTATGAATGCACTCTCTGGGTGGGTTTTTGTTTGGTTTTTCCAATACTGTGTATACTTGCTAATGTCAAATCGCATATCCTTTAAACAACAATTACAATTTTACTGTTGACAATATACCGCACACCCATATCAGGCAGTTAATTTTTTTTCTCTCCAACTCACTGTGTGCTTTATCAGCAGAGGAGTCCAAAGTTGTTTTGGACCCTACTGACTTTTACTGTATAGAAAAAAACTGCTGAAACAATTTTTAAAATATCTTATATAGGTTTGGAAAGACATGAGGGTGCTTGAATTGACAGTTTTTTAATTTTATTTTGGGTTGTACTATCATCTATTAACACTGCTATTAATACTAGTAGTGTCAAAATTTCTATGACCAAATTTTGAAAATGTAAGCAAAGCCTGAGGTGACTCGAACAGGAAGGAGTCATGACTCCTAAAGAAAAAAGTGCTCCTCTGACAGGAAGAACAGTGACCGAAGTGTCAAAACCAAATCTCCAAATCCAGTAAGAAACAGTCATTTTGACAACAAGCCTCTATTATCTGCCTAACCCATGATAAGACAGTTTGCCAGCAGCTGTCTCGCTCATGGAGCCTCTATCACCTTTTCCAGCTCTGGGTTGTAAATAAGGCCCATTTTATTCACAGCAGTGCATCAAAAACTTCAGTTGTGTTAAAATGAAAATGAATGGCATAGTAAGTTTTTTATAGTTTAACAGTGTTGTCACAGTACCAAAATTTCAGTATTCGGTTCAGATACCAGTAAAAATCCACGATCCTCTGTACCAATTTCGCTACCAAAAGCAAAACACAAAAATGTGCTAATTAAAAAAGTTTAAAAAAAAAACTTAACACTAAAAATAAAACCAATGCCATTCTTTATACTTATTTACAATTGTGTTTAAAGTTTTTCTACAAGTAATATAATTATGAAAAACAGTAAACAAGTTTCACCCAAATTGTATTTTTTGGTAAATAAAGGGGATTTGCAAATAAAATTAAAACATGGAAGAAATATTGTGCGATTTATTTCTTTAAAAACAAAGTTTCAACAGAGGTAGCAGTATCATATACTTTCTACTAAATAATAGTAATATTTCTAGCACAATGCCTTACTCTGACGGGTTACCGTGAATACCTTTAAACTGACATTGGTATTACTCAAATGAAGCTGTAAAATGCTTGTGAAGTGACTCAGAACAATTCTTGTTATGTTGTTTATGTATTTATGTCCTCATTGCGACGGCAGATGCTGAAAGTCTATGTAGTAAACAAACCCGCACGTCTCTGCCATTCATTCATTCACACAGAGACACGCAAAACATGCAGGATTCATATTTCAACCAACTTTTGCAGCTTAACATTTACAGATACTGGTCCATATGGAGATTTGATTTGATTAATTTATGCTAACTTTGACAAATTCCTTGACTGTCCATATTAAAATGCAAGTTTGATTTTCATGACTGGATTTTGAGATTCCGTCTGCATTTTCTGCTTCGCGGAAATCATAGCGCTATATGCGTCAAGAACCGGGTTGACCGGGTCCTCGGTACCACCGGTACTTAAAGAAACCTGGTACCATGACATTTTCATTTTTTTTAGTACCGACTTCGTACCGAAGTACCGGGTCTTTTGACAACACTAGTTTAACATAAAGGGAAACCTTGATGGAATATTCAATATTTGTGAAAACTGCAATATAGCATCATGCTCTACATTCCTTCAAAGCCTCAGACAATATAACAACCATACAATTGAATTTTGGTTCTATAATTTAAGCTTAAATCAGATTATTGCATTTATTGATTTTTAATATACTCAACGTGATCATACTAAATGTTCCAGGCTGCATTACAGTCTGTCTGTGGTTTTGAACTGTGGTTGGCAGACTGAATGATTCCTCTTTCATCTCCTCCTTTCATGATGACCCTGAACCTTGAATACACACACACTCCAATCAACAGAGAGGTAGCAATTTAATTTCTCCACAAATTTGAAGGCGAAGCGCTAGCCTTCAAAAAAGCGATGAGATTTTCTTATTAATGTACAACAGTACAACATTAGTCTGACCACAAACAATACGGCCTGATTCACCTTACTGTGACTACTCATTACTTATCCCATTATTGGTGTCATACCCTTTGTCAACCATAATTTTCACTTGTGTTGGAAGTCATCATGATGTAGGCACCTAAGCTGGTAAAAATAAGCTTCAAAAAGCATGAATAATGAAAACGAACTGATGCAAAAGAACTCCAGGTTATTCTGGAAAATAACTGCTTGCTTGGAGAGTAAAAACCATTTGATTAATATGTCAAAGGAGATGAAGCCACAAACCTGGCAAATTTTGCCATTTTCTGGGATTAGTTATTCCTCATATCCTCCCATTATTACAAGACGGTGCATTGTAAACACAATTTAATTTCCTGGTGGACTGATAAAAAGCTCTGCACCTGGAGTCCCGAGTTGAAGCGCAGCCAGAAAGTCTGACTGACTTTGAGATTTTCAGTTAAGTTTGCAATATGCATCAGATGGTCAGTGAACAGAATGTGGACAGACTGTAGGCAGTCTGTCGGAGACTACGTTGGTTATCAGTAAAGAAATAATATCCTTTGGAACTAGATTTCTTATTCTATTATTAGAATTCCTCCCCTGAGCTCTCACATCTGAAACAAAAACTAATTCAAAAGCACAAATGGGGTTGTTTAGCTTGAAGGTAAAACATGCATGGCACTGTACCTCTCTCCGTTCGCTGCAGATCTTGCAAAGCCACTGAGCCCTTTTATGACTGTCTGCAGTCTCAATTCCACATTTGGTGCACACCTTCTGCAACACAAACATGCATACCATCAGAACATGTCAAAAACACACAACCTGATGACTACTGTAACTCACGTATTAAGAATACATTAATATATACATATACACTCATCTACAGGATTATTAGGAACACTTGTTCAATTTCTCAATGCTATTATCTAATCAACCAATCACATGTCAGTTGCTTCAATGCATTTTAGGGGTGTGGTCCTGGTCAAGACAATCTCCTGAACTACAAACTGAATGTCAAAATGGGAAAGAAAGGTGATTTAAGCAATTTTGAGCATGGCATGGTTGTTGTTGCCAGACCGGCCAGTCTGAGTATTTCACAATCTGCTCAGTTACAGGGATTTTCACGCACAACAATTTCTAGGGTTTACAAAGAATGGTGTGAAAGGAAAAACATCCAGTATGCGGCAGTCCTGTGGGCGAAAATGCCTTGTTGATGCTTAGAGGTCAGAGCAGAATGGACCGACTGATTCAAGCTGATAGAAGAGCAACTTTGACTGAAATAACCACTCGTTACAACCGAGGTATGCAGCAAAGCATTTGTGAAGCCACAACAAGCACAACCTTTAGGCGGATGGGCTACAACAGCAATAGACCCCACCGGGTACCACTCATCTCCACTACAAATAGGGAAAAGAAGCTACAATTTGCACAAGCTCACCAAAATTGGACAGTTGAAGACTGGAAAAATGTTGCCTGGTCTGATGAGTCTCGATTTCTGTTGAGACATTCAGATGGCAGAGTCAGAATTTGGCGTAAACAGAATGAGAACATGGATCCATCATGCCTTGTTACCACTGTGCAGGCTGGTGGTGGTGGTGTAATGGTGTGGGGGGTGTTTTCTTGGCACACTTTAGGCCCCTTAGTGCCAATTGGTGTAACGACTGGGTGAAGGAGTGGCAGGAAGCAAGTGCAAGATTAATGAGTTATAATGAAGACAATGGAACAATACAAGACTGAGAAATAACGCTGGGAGGCATGCACAGTCCAAGATGGTGGTGACGAATGATGAATCCGGAAGGCAGAGGTGAGTTGGCAGCAGGAGAGGGTGACACAGGAACTGCGGGAAGCGAGCCGAAGGTAAGTGGTGTTGCTTGGTGGTGGTTTGCGTAGAGTGGACGGGGTTCCGGGGAGACACGGACATCCAACACAGAGACACACAGAAAGCAAAGCATAGGTCACAAACATGAAACAACGCTCTCACGAACACAAGACGCTAGACAAGCGTTACTCATTACTCAATATAACGCAGTACTCATTACTCAATTACCAACCGTGACAATTGGGCATCGTTTAAATGCCACGGCCTACCTGAGCATTGTTTCTGACCATGTCCATCCCTTTATGACCACCATGTACCCAACCTCTGATGGCTACTTCCAGCAGGATAATGCACCATGTCACAAAGCTCGAATCATTTCAAATTGGTTTCTTGAACATGACAATGACTTCACTGTACTAAAATGGCCCCCACAGTCACCAGATCTCAACCAATAGAGCATCTTTGGGATGTGGTGGAACGGGAGCTTCGTGCCCTGGATGTGCATCCCACAAATCTCCATCAACTGCAAGATGCTATTATATCAATATGGGCCAACATTTCTAAAGAATGCTTTCAGCACCTTGTAGAATCAATGCCACGTAGAATTAAGGCAGTTCTGAAGATGAAAGGGGGTCAAACACAGTATTAGTATGGTGTTCCTAATAATCCTTTAGGTAAGTGTACACACACACATTGATATTCATACATAAGAAACTTGTCATATATATTTATTTATATACACATTTTTATACTTTTGCTATTCTGCTATAATTATAAATGTGTTTATGATTTAACAATTTCGTCTTTCAACCAGTGAAAGGTCAGCTTTATTGCTCAAAACAACAGAGAAAGTGTACCATCATTTGTGCACCACCACTGTTATTGAAGTTTTTTTTTTTTTTCAGTTCACAAGCAAGATGACTGGAAACACATTTTTTTGTGTGAATGCAGGAACACATCAACCCTGCAATCGTGCGGATTGTAAAAAGCATCATCCCTCTTCACACTAAAATATATTAAATTACAGTAGGAGATATTAGTGGACTCTGACAGCTTGGTTTTTAAGAATCAATTTGAAGGTTTGGGCTGGGATACGCTGTTGTAATAAGAAAAGAGAAAGAACCTTTAATCAGGCTTTATGTAATAGAAGAAAAACACTAGACTGAAGTGCCAGTAATTTAGTTTTAGCAGAACTTCCATATACTTAAATTGCTTTGAGATAGAGTGAGCTAGAGAAGAACAGAGAGAATTTAAGCGAGGGGGCACAGAGAAATCTCTTCAATTTCCGTTAAATACTTCTAAAGATCTCTCTGTGAGTGAGAGCCACCTCTAAAGTTGCTGTAAGTGGTTTAATACCACACATAAAATGTCCCTACTGCTTGACAGATATCACTAAAATAGGTGTCTTGAGAAATCACACTTTTACTCTATAACAGCTCCAGGCTCTCTAAATGGAAAAAATTAATCTGTTCGTAGCATGCATGTCCTAGCCAATCAGAAAGCTTGGAAGCGGCCTTTTGTCACTTTATCACCTCTTGCACCGCACACTTTTGCTGTGAAGAGTTTTTTATTGACAGTTGTTTTTGTAATTAGCGTACGGATTCTCTTTTACTTTTTTCCCCATCACCATTTTCCCCTTTTTTTATACTATTATTATTATTTATATTTTTACTTTACTTAATGTTCTATATTTTTTCTGTATGTTGTATTGTCCGTGTAAGTTATAGGGTAAATATACCTATTAAGCTCACCAAAATCTACTTTGAGACATTTTTAGTGCAACATATTGGTTTTGGTACAAAAAGTGATGTTAAAATAAAATATTAATCTCTCACACAAAAATATTTCATTTTATTTTAAATGACAAAAGTATTAATTATTAAGTATTAAATTATTATGTATTAATAATTTTCAATTAAAAAATACATTATTAAATGCAAAACGTCTGGCTGTGCTTAATTTCTGTACCTTTTAAGCACACCGCTGTTCCCATTAAGCTCACATCATGTTTTATTAAAAGTTACGGTTTATGTTAAGCAACGTTTTTAAAGATTAATTGAGTTTTTTTATTTATTTGAAGGTACTGAATCAATCACACACACAAAAACAGAACACTAAACTCAAGCAACACATATTCAAAAATTAAATAAAACAAATCAATAAAACATTTCATTCATGAGGATGAACTCAAGCTAGCCTCATTATGAAGCCTGTTATTAAATGGATGTCAGTTTATCTATATTCTCTTAAGGCTGGAATACGCTACACAATTTTTGGATCAATTTTCCACAAATTTACAGTCTGGAGAAACTGATGCTAGTTGCCAGGTCAGAGCCAGTCTGTAGATTTGAGTTGGCATTTTTAAGAGAAAATCACGTAGTGATGGTCACAGACACTATTTTTTTAGCTTTAGACTTTGATTCTATCCAGTTGCAGGAGATCAAACATGTTTGATATTTTCTGCAGATTTTAGAACGCATTGTTTTAATTTAAATTTAATTTCACATGTTTTCTAGCAACAACGCACTTGTTTCTGGATGAGTCTGTTTTGATCGGAACAACTTGAAGGTCTTGTAGTGTATGATCCTCAGAAAACTGGCCATCATAGACTAAACGACTGAGGATCACATCATACACTGGTGTTTTAAAAAAAAGTGTTTTTAAAATGTATTTAATTTCAGCCTTATATGCTGCTTTTTTTCTGGACAGATATGAAAAGTTTATGATGGCTCCTTCTTTGAATTGATGACATGCCTCTTTCATCTTTGGGCATAAACTTTAGTTTTGTCTAGATTTTGTTATCTTAAAGCTATGACAATAAGTTATTAACCATTTTATAAAGATTAACCTAAAGTGACAACCATCAGTTTATATTTAAAGGCTGTTTATGAAGTATTTATATAGACGTTCAGTGAGAAAGAGCTTATAGAGAGCTAAATTTTTTGATAAATTTCATGTAATATTTAATAAATTGACAAGATTTAGCAAAATGAATAATCTAGGTCATGTATTAAGTTCATACATATTTTATTATGAACAACTATTATTAACAAGATTTATGAAATTATACTTTTTCTTATTGATGTCACACTGAACCTGTGTGATCTTCATAGTAGTGCACCCTTTAAGCTCACCTTACAATATGAAATCTTTGAAAATATTTGAGCAATAAAAGCGTTAGTCGATAGGCTGAGTCGTACGTCAATCAAACTGTTGACTGGTGCACGAACGCCTCCTCAACATTGTCAACCATCTCAAATTGGAGAGCGCGCGCGATGTTCGGTCAGGTTAAGCAGCCATGGCCAGTGTGGCCACGAAAAAGAGAAGATGCACTTTTAATAGCAAATGGACAGCAACATACTCTTGGTCAAGACCTGTAGATGGCGAAGCAGAGAGAGCTTTTTGCATTTTATGCAAAAGCAGTTTTTCTGTGGGACATGTCCGCATCGTCAACTTCATCTTAGCAGCAACACAGAAAACACCAGTTTATTACTAAACAATTAAATGTCTCCATTCTAATTTAGACACATTCATAATCATTACTTTAACAATTTCTTTGTGGCAAGCCTTATGCAGTCATAACGCTTATTATCCTGTAGGCTATAGCCAACCGGTATTTACGTAAATAAATTAATATAAAGGGGCGACCAATTTACTACTTTTAAAAAATGCGGGTCAGGAAGCAGGTCGGGTACAATATTTTCTTTTTCTTTTTCTTAGTTGAAAACATCGGTCGGGTGCGGGTTGTTTAAACACTGACCCTCGCATCACTGCTACAACAGTAGACCCTGGACTACATTCCCCATGCTGCACTGCACCAATCACATTCACCTGATAACAATCACACAATGCACCTAAGACCAATCACTCACACACAGCACAATCATCAGACATGCTCTATAAGCATTGGACTTCCTCTTAAAAACGTCTCATGTCTGTTCCGTGTGTATCATCTCCAGTGTGCTTTTTTGAGGCTTTACGCATGTGCAGAAAGCAAATTTAAAGTTCTGATGTTTCTGTGTGGATGAGACACTTTTGGAAAATGCTTGAAAACGCTAGTGTGGACGTTTTAAACCAAAAACGCCATTTTCAAATGTATCTGGATTAATGTAGGCATAGCCTTAGTCACACTTAAAATCATGGGATTAGGCATGGGCCTAACCAGCCGTTTTTTGCCATATTGCAACTCTCTGCTCTGGAATTGCACAATGTCATTTAAGTAATAATATGAAGTCAATTAACACCCATTAACACAGGCCAGAGACGCTGAAGACGGACGCACAGAGAAAAATACAGTAGCAGGCAGATCACTCACCGTTCATGATGCACAAACTATTGGAAGAAAATTCTCAATAATGATATATAAATTTCACAAAGCTTCTCAGAACATTCTGTTTTTGCCTCAAATTGGGTTATTCAATCAAATTATGTGTATGATTATTACTATTATTATTATTATTATATTATTAATTATTATTATATTATTATATTAACTAAATTATATGAAATTATATGAATTATATAACAAATTAAATAACTGTAATTACTGATTTAGGTTAAATACAAATGTAAGTCTTTAATTTTTTTTTTTTTTTAAGGAGACAAAGAAAAAAAATAACCAATTATATGGTTTCTAATGTTCTGTATGTTGCTCAAAAACAAAATATATTGTGTCCAGTGGGGGAAAAAAATAATCTTTTTTTTAACCAGACATTTAAAAATAACACATTTCAGAGCTGTAACAACAATACCGTAACACAGTGATATTTTAGCTTTTGAAGGTTATCATACTGTCAAAATCTCACACTGACCCATGCCTACATGAGATTAACATTTAATTTGGGAATTTAACTCCTTGATTTCTGCTTCTTAGTGGAATGATACTTTTCAAAGCAACTAGATTTGTGATTTTCACCTTAGGGATGATAAAACTTCTGATAATCAGCCTAGCAAATAGCTAAAAACCACTCCATAGACAATAGGGCTGGCAACATAACGCAATTCCTCAAATAAAAACCGGTAGTCAAATAAACGCCAGGCCTCTTATAGTGGCCGGGGGTGTGGTCAACATGGATAAATAAAGGCCGGTTTTAAATAAAGGCCGGGGGAAAATTTGTGCAGCAGAACCAGATAAAGAACGTACATGCTCACTGCCGGAGCATTTCTCTTTCTCGAGTCAAGAACCGGTTGCATCGGTTTTCAGATCACCAGTACACTGAACCGAGAACCGTTTCTGTCAGACGCGTCCGGTTCGAGAACCGAGGAGCTGATAATACTGCGCATGCATGATTCAGCGTGAAGCAGACTGACACAGAGTGCGTCTGAACCGAACTAAATCTTTTGGTGATTGATTCTGAACCAATTCTGTGCTAATGTTATGATCTCTGTCCACTGGAACGCTATCGCTTTTCATTTAAAATTGGTTATTTAAAACAATAACTTATCAAACAGATGGAATTACAAATAAAGGCCTGCTTCAAATAAAAGCCTGTTACCTTCTGTAGTTCAGGTAAATAATTTGAGGAATTACGGTAAATCAATGCATCGTGACTCGAGAAATGATTCAGCATCTACTCGGAGCTTTTCAGAATGCATCGCGACTCTTTCAAGTCAATTCTGTGCTTAGTTTTCAACAGCAGATGGCACTTCTTGTTGCACGTAATCTGCTTGTTTCCAAATCCTTACACACGTCAACCTAAAATAATCATAATTTTCTACAGATTTTGGGATATACGCATCCCGTGTCGTTATCGCGCCATGCATTCAGTCAAAGAAAGTTTGTTTCTCAGTTCCAAAAATGGATTGAACAGCCTTGCGTTCTCATCGTAACTGATTTACAAGAGCTACATTGGACAAACGAACCTAAAGTGCAAAAAATCTTCACTACTCCTTTGGGCTATGCAGCGCAGACCATTAAGCTTCTAGGGCCAGAGCCGTATCGATCACGCAACACCATTACACACAGCACTGGGAGATACAGTGAAGAAACCTGTCGTATTCGCCGCAGAATCAATAACATCTCTGTGTAATCTTGTGAGAAGCATTCAAATTCGGCGCAGAATTCAGTTAAAGCCACAATATCAGAACAATGTCACTGATGTGGAAACCAGGAAAAACATTGTTCAATATACACATTTTAACCATAAATTCAACATAGTAAAACTACAGGAACAGCTTAAGAGGCAGACATGATCTAATGTTTGAGTTTGAGTTTTGTTTAAAAGCTGCAGCAAAATCAGTCATTTTAGACAGCAAAAATCAGAAAAAAAAGCTGCAGCAAATCTGTCATTTTAGGCTGCAAAAATTATGCAGATATTATGCTCTTTTACAAAGCCTTGATTTTGTTCATGCTTGGCGATTCGAAAAACGCATTGTTTTTCACATAATTTATATTATTACAATACATTTCCCCCATCCTGGCACAAACGGCTCAAATAGTTCTGGGTTTGATGAAGGCCAAAAAACAAAATGTGTTTTGATTGGTTAGCTGTTCTGGTGAGTTGTGATTGGTGAACAGCTTAGATTGTGTTTCAGTACTGCCCCGCCCCTTGACAAAGCAGCAAGTTCTGTCTGCTCCGGTATAGTTAAGGATGCCATCAATATTGCCATATAAATTTGAGCCAGATTTAGACCCAGAGAATACTGAACAAGAGGATCATGCAGAACCTTTGCACGTACTGAAATTTTAAGACTTATTAGAGTGAACGAGTTTTGGGCTGATAGACCATGGAATCGACCATTGGCAATGGCTGATAGACATCATGATGCTGAGCTGAAGTTTTGGTGATTCTAGTGTTTATACTTTGATGCAGCAGTACTTCCTGCACATTTTACAACATTAGATGTTTGTCAGTGTTGCTCTGAATCTACAAATCATTTGCCATCATCCTCAGTCATCCCTCCTACTTACTGTGTATGTGGTAAGTGAAATTTCATGTACTGTAATATAACAACAGGCAACAATTACCAAACGTTATTTGCTTTCCATGCCTTTCTGAATACGGATTCATGCTTCAAGCACTGCATTTACTATGTACAGATAAGTGCATTTGTATTATGTTAATTGTTCTTTAATTCTAACATGAATTGCAGTGAAACTCATACAGCTGAATTTATTTATACAAAAGTCTCATAATTGAAGTATAAATTCTGCAGATTACATCATTATTGTATTGTACTGTCAGCAATTTATAAAAATGTTTTCATAACTGTAGCATCATATTTACATACATAATTATTCAATTAATCTGATCGTGATGCACCGAATGCTTCTTTACCTCCCTCTGGAAGGCAGGAGGGCGAAGAGCTGGTGTGAGGGGTGTGTGAGGTCACTAATAATCGTGATGGCTTTCTGAATGCAGTGAGTGGTGTAAACGTCTGTGATAGAGGGGAGAGAGACTCCAATGACCTTTTCAGCTGTCCTCACAATCCGCTGCTGGGTCTTGCAATCTGTGATGGTGCAATTCCCTAACCTATGCTCTCTATAGTCCCCCTGTGGTGAGGATGGAGGGTGGGAGATATGATTTCTTCAGTCGGTGTAAAAAGTAAAGATGCTACTGAGCTTTCTTTGCTATGGAGCTGGTGTTGAGAGACCAGGTGAGGTTCTCCGTCAGATGAACACCAGGGAATTTGGTGCTCTTTTTGATCTCCACAGAAGAGCCGCCGATGTTAAGCAGAGAGTGGTTGGTATGGGATCTCTGTGTGACTTTACACCAGTCTGCTAGCCGAAGCACCTCCTCTCTGTAAGCTGATTTGTCACCTTTGCTTATAAGACCCACAAGGGTCGTGCCATCAGCAAAAATTATGATGTGGTTTGAGATGTGCATTGCTGCACAGTCGTGGGTCACAGTGAACAGCAATGGACTAAGCATGCAGCCTTTGGGAGCTCTAGTACTCAGTGTGATGTTTTCAATCTGGACTGTCTGAGGTCTCTCTGAAAGTCCAGGATCCAGAGTTACAGAGGGAGTGGTTCAGTCCCAGCAGGCTCAGCTTTTCAATCAGGGTCTGAGGAATGATTGTAGTGAATGCTGAGCTGAAGTCTGAATAGCATTCTGACATATGTGTCTTTTTTATCCAGGTGAGTGAGACCTATATGTAATATCCATTGAGGCTGGACACTGTGGACTTCTTCGGCACAGGGACGATGGTGGTAGCCTGAAGACATGTCGGGATGATGGTGCTGTACGTGGATGTGTAAAAGATGTCAGTGAAGACGTCAGCCAGCTGGTCTGCACATCCTCTGCGCACTTTGCCCGGAATGTTGTCTGGTCCCGCAGCTTTTCGTGGGTTAACTCTGCTCCGAGTCTTCCTCACATCATCTTTGGAGAAACACAGTATCTGATTGCTGTGGGGGGGGGGGGGGGGGACTTCCTCGCAATGGTGTCATTTTGTGCCTCGAATGTGCGTAGAAGTCATTCAGTGGATCTGGGAGGGAGGCATCACTGTTACTGACAGGTTGGGTAATGGTTTGGATTCCTTGCCTTGGATCATCGGTTCTCTTTTAGCAGGTCAGTCAATGTACTGTTAGGAGTAACTGAATAACTCTGGATATTGGTTTATTTTGCATCAGAGGGAGTGTAAGGCATGTTTATAAACCAAATAACTTGTAATTTGAGGATTAATGTGTACTGGAGACACAAACTGTTTCAAATGATTCAGTTTGATTTGGTGAACTGGTTCGACCGGTTCACTAAGAAGATCCGGTTAAATATAAAGATTCATTCACATTCCAGACATCACTACATGAGACAAAACCAATGAAACCCATTACAAACGAGGCATTTGTTGCATCCAGTGGGGACACAATTACTGATTACAATGACTTATAATGTCTTTTTACGCGTTGCATATCGCGATGCATAAACATAAAACCATGTCTGCATTTGTGATCTGAGAAACAACAAACAACAAGCGCTACTCTACACTGCTCAAAACCTGCGTTTGAATCATCATTGGCAAATTATTTACATATAAATAATGTACTTACAGGCTGCTAGTCAGAAGCACTGTCCTTGCAATGTTTGAACTGCCCAACTTTATAGAAACAGCCATTGTTCCACAGATGCATTGCAGGCTACAGGTTTAGGAAACAGTCCTCATCCTCCATAAAATGCGCTGCACACATCTGAATATTTAGGTTAGACTGTTCTGGAACAGTGTTGAAATACAACTTAACCACTGATTTCTCGTCGTGTCCTCTTTAGGAAGACCGAGTAGTTTGCTTTAACAACAAAACACAAAGCGACACCACGACATGGCAGTGGCGGCAACAGAGAGAATAAAAGTTACACCCTTTTCTTTGCGTGAACATTTGAGTGGTGTTATGTAAATCTTCCCACATAGTGAGAGAGATGTGGGGACATGTTAGAACAATACGTTTTAGGGGGTTTGGATGAGTCTTAAATTTGATAAAGAATATCTCTTTGTATTTGAGACATTGCAGATCTTCTTTATGCACCAAGAGCTTGAAACACTCCAAAAAGAAAGAAAAAAATTTAATCGCATCATATGACCCCTTTAATCACAACCTTGCCCCTCCCCACACCACAACCATTCGAATTTCAATAGTGAGGAATAATTTTATTTAATATTTTATTGATATTCTAATGGGACATCACAAAACCTAGAAACCAAAGCTGTAGTCCAAACGAGCCGCTCGCTGTAGCTCTTGAAAAGGGATTTTTTTAAAAACTAAACATGTCTCTATGGAGTAGACCTTGAGTTTTGCAACTTTGTAGATCTTTTTTTGTCCTAACATACCCACGGACTAAAATTCAAAAAGTGAAAAAGCATAATACAACCCCTTTAATAAAAAGAATTAGAATAGAGAGTACTAAATTTAGAGGGTCAAATAAAGATGGAAGAGATAATTCATTCATTCATAAAATTTGAAAAGATTGAAGCGAATTACAAGGGTGTTCACAGTGGGCTGTTTTTACATTAATCTCGCCTGAGAAAAGCATTCTGTGCATACGTAAAACTACATGCCCCAGCCAAATGCACAAGAGCTCTTCAGCTCTCAGCATTTGAGTGTGCGGATAAAAACTAGATTAGAACGCCAACTGCGGTTATAATCTAAGCTCAAAATCAATTCAATAGAGGGTAAAGATCTTAGAATTGACTGACGAATCGATTTATCATCACAGCCCTAATAGACAAAGGGATTTCCATAACACTTTTTCTACAAATCTGTTCATTTCAGCAATAACGGACTCTCAGATTCCATATAGTACAGTGACCTCCACTAATATTGGCACCCTTAGTAAATATGAGCAAAGGTGTCTGTGAAAAATCTGCATTGTTTATCTTTTGATCTTTCATTCAAAGAATCCACAAAATTCGAACATAACATTAAAGTAAAACAATTGAATGTGGGGAGAAGATATCATGATGAAATAATTGTTCTTCTCCAATCCATGTGGGCCACAATTACTGGCACCCCTAGAAATGATTGAGTAAAAATATCTCTGAAGTATATTACCATTGATATTTATATATATATTTTTAGCACACAAGGGTGACTAGGAGCATGAAATTTTCCAGCCATTGCTTCCTTGTTCCACAGGATTATAAATATGAGGAACACAAAGACCAAATACTCCTTAAACATCCATCACAAGAAGTAAAACCAAAGAATATAGTTCTGATATGCAGAACAGGATGGTTGAACTTTGCAAAAGAGAAAGTGGCTGTAAGAAAAGAGCTAAAGCATTGAAAATCCCCATTTCCACAATAATTTGTTGATTTGAACCCCTTAAAGATGTTACAAATCAGCCTGGAAGAGGATGTGTGTCTATTTCATCCTAATACCCTGTGAGGAGGAGAGTTTAGTTAGAGAGATTAGTTGAGTCTTGGGGTCAGAAAGCCTAAAAAGCTGGTAATCTGAAGGATCTGGAGAGATTCTGGATGAAGGAATTGTCTCTGATCTTCTATCAGGTGTTCTCCAAACTCTTCAGGCATTATAGGAGAAAACTCAGAGCTTTTATCTTGGGAAAAGGACATTGCAATAATTGGGTGGCAATATTTGTAGCCAACATGAACCAGAGAAAACATTTATTTCACAATGAGACCCTCCTCCCCACACTTTCAATTGTTTTACTGATGATAGGTAAGACTTTTGTGAATTCTTTGATGAAATATCAAAAGGATAAACAATGCAGATTTATTTCCACAGCCACCTTTGCTCATATTTACCAAGGATGCCAATATCAAGCATATATGAAGGGCACTGTATATGATAACACAGTCTATTACACAAATGGTCACATATTGTCTGAAGACACGGGCATTACCAATCTAATATTAATAATAGTAATGATGATCAATTTGTTAATTTCCCCGGCATGTTGAAAAGCCATAGTAATTTCAGTGAAAGAAACAGCAGCTGTTGAGAATGATCACAGGTCATGAGAGAGCAGAGTGATGTGAACTCAGGGTTTATGTAACAGATGCTCTGTCCTTAGTCCTGTGTCAAGTCACAGTGTGTGTCTGTCTCCAAGTAAACTACTAACTGCAATCCCAAACTGCAGTGGAAAGTATCAGTCTTGCGCCACTAAGTGCAATATCAGTACACTAAAACAGTGTCTCAGTTACACACTGCCCCCTTGTGGTCACATTAAGAACAAGTCCAAATTAAATGATATTTCCAATAGCAGGCTACATTAAGCAATATACTCTATTTGATATGTATATTTGAGCATACTACTTAAACATGTACTGTCATGCCGGCCATTTGCAGGCCAATTATTGGTTTCGTGTTTATTATTTTTTTATTTTTTTTTTTATTAAGGATAGTACTGTTGTGTTTTGGGTAACATAAGTTCTGATGCAAATTATTTACCTATTAGGTTCATGTTTTTTTTTTTTTTTTATTAAGGATAGTACTGTTGTGTTTTGGGTAACAAGGTCTGAGGCACATTATTTGAAGAGATTTTCATTTATGATTTTCTTTGATTAAGGATGGTACTGTTGTGTTTTGGGTAACATAAGGTCTGAGGCACATTATTTGAAGAGATTTTCATTTATGATTTTCAGAGTATGTGAGCGGGGCGTGGAGTGGAGCAGTGTGATTTTTACAGGAGAGAGGAGTGGATTTTTTAAAAGTCGGAGTGTCTTGGTTTTCACTCACTCCAAGAGCGCTCCATTGCCGCTCTATCACGACTGCAATCCAAGCAAACAACCCGTCATATAACTGCATATTTGGCAAGAATTCACATTAACATATTTAGCTAGCTTGATAGATAAGGATCACTCAAAATCAGAAACACTGAAGACTATGATTGCTATATGGACATGAGCGGGAAATTATACTATACTAGTGTTCCAATAAGCCACTTTGAAACTCTCCTGCTATTTTATTGATTTTTTTATATAAGTTATGAACAGAAGTTAAACTGTAGTATTTCAAACATACCGAAATACTTTTGACACGGAGCTAAGGTGGTGCTGTGTTTCTGAAATCAGTAAGGCGGAGTGGAGCGGGAGCACAAAATGGTCAACCCGGAGCGGAGCAGGAGCAGAGTGATTACTAAATACTCGGAGCACAGAGGGGAAATTGTTGCCGCTCCACTCCGCTGACATACTCTGATGTAGAGTAAGATTTGCCATTACATGTGGAAAAAAAAGGCAAGTTCTAAATCTTTTCTGCAAGTTCTAAACTGTAAGGTGTATAACTTTTTAAAACAATAAGTGAGATAACATGGGCACAAAAGTTGCAAGTACTTAAATTTAAGGTATTATAAAGAAAAATCTATATGACTAACCAAAATAATTTAACAGACCTTATTTTAATTATTCATCCAAATCCTCCATTCCAAAAACCCATATGAAATTCCTGAGGGGACATGTGAATTGTTCCCGTTAGGGTTTTGAATAACTATTTTACTGCAGCATATACACATGCACTGTGCACAGTATGCATATTTTCTGTATGCAAAGAAGATTACTTTTTAGACTGTCCTTTAATGTATAGATCTTTGCTGCCACTATGTGGTGTCTTAGAATTACTGCATGAGCCCACACATCGTTACTACATGGAAATGACTAAGTGTACTTGCAAAAAGCAGTGAGTGTGAGTGTGAAGCATAGAGAATATCATGTTTAGAAGATTTAGACCATTCTGTACCATGCAGCAATCCAAACAGAGGACGGACGGAGAGCTCAGCAGACCAAACACTTCACCACACAATAGGCACTGTGACAGGCCATTTCCCACAGCAGATCTCCTCATGTTCTCCAGACGCTCCACTAAACGCCTGAAACACACACACACATCTAAAGTTACAGAAGACAGGACATTGTGTGACAAAGCAGAAAAAGGCATGAAAAAGCATAAAGTTGATGCAGACTGCTAAAGTCTCACCCAATCCGGTGTTCCTCAAAGATCTCGAGCTGTTCAGCGCGGTGGATGACACTCATGATGAGATCCAGCTCTCTTTTCTCAAGTGTCTGAGCTTTCCTCTGTCTCTCTGATTGAAACGTGTGGATGGACCAGCCTGTATGTAACCTGGATGGAATACAGGCACATAAGACAAATATCATCCATTCACACACTCTTTACATTGGCTGACTTGAAGAAAGACATGCTGAAACACAATTTGTGCAACAGATTTAAACAAACAAACTTACTTTGCTCTAAGCGCTAGTTGTCTGTCATTGGGACAGACCCAATGCTCATTCTCACTGCCAAACATGGCGTCGGTCATGTTTCACAGTGGAGCTGTAACAGATCAGAATGATTTTATTATCATTATGACAATAATCAAAGTATGATGTAAAAGTACGAAACAACAGTAGCAATATAAAGTAGGTTTGAGAATGTAATTGTTTCCGAGCGTGAATATAAATATATAATAAGCACTCAACTTCAACGTCACAGCCGCTCATTGGCTTTGACAGGTGTTAGCGGTTTGTTTTGATGGAGCTTACATTCAATTATGTAAAAGTGGAAGGATGCAGCTCAACTGATTACTGACAGTGCATTCATCTCACAACACATGCCAAATGACAACTTCAGACACAAGAAAGACATGAAGACATATTGTGCAGTCTGAGTAAAATAGCACTTTATGATGAAAATAACAGTACTCTTTCTCAAATGGAATGAGACTGTATACATGTTTGTTCTGGTACTGTATGGATCCTATTTAATAATTTGAGTTACATGCAAGTTAAATGAAAGTGGTTGTGCAAAAAAAAAAAATCTATAAATTAAAAAATACTTTGATCAATTTTTGCTCATTTTTGCACTTATACCGTATAATATATACTGGAGAAACATGTAGCCACATTCACATTTAAAATTATTACCGAATTAACTTACAGAGTTAAATGTTAGAATTAGCTCAATTTAAATGTATCTAAAAATTTACAGGTGCATCTCAAATTAGAATGTCGTGGTTAATTTATTTCAGTATTTCTACTCAAATTGTGAAACTGGTGTATAAATAAATTCAATGCACACAGACTGAGGTAGTTTAAGTCTTTGGTTCTTTTAATTGTGATGATTTTGGCTCACATTTAACAAAAACCCATCATTTCACTATCTCAACAAATTAGAATATGTAGACACGCCAATCAGCTAATCAACTCAAAACACCTGCAAAGATTCCTATGCCTTCAGAATGGTCTCTCGGTTTGGTTCACTAGGCTACACAATCATCGGGAAGACTGCTGATCTGACAGTTGTCCACAAGAATCATTGACACCCTTCACAAGGAGGGTAAGCCACAAACATTCATTGCCAAAGAATCTGGCTGTTCATAGAGTGCTGTATCCAAGCATGTCAACAGAAAGTTGAGTGGAAGGAAAAAGTGTGGAAGAAAAAGGATGCACAACCAACAAAAGAAAACCGCAGCCTTATGAGGATTGTCAAGCAAAATCGATTAATATCAAGGAATTTGGGTACAGTTGTCGTATTCCTCTGGTTAAGCCACACCTGTACCACAGACAACATCAGAGGCGTTTTACCTGGACTGAGGAGAAGAACTGGACTGTTGCCCAGTGGTCCAAAGTCCTCTTTTCACATGAGAGCAAGTTATGTATTTCATTTGGAAACCAAGGTCCTAGAGTCTGGAGGAAAGATGGAGAGGCTCATAGCCCAAAAATGCAGATGAGCTGAAGGCTACTGTCAAAGAAACCTGGGCTTCCATACCACCTCAGCAGTGCCACAAGTGATCACTTCAGTCTGTGTGCAATGAATTTATTTAATACACGAGTTTCACAATTTGAGTTGAATTACTGAAATAAAATGAACTTTTCCCATGACATTCTAATTTATTGAGATGCACCTGTATATTAGGGCTGCTCCGATCACGATCGGCCGATCATTAATGCGCATCTCGTCAGTAAAGCCGGTTCTCGAATCAGCGGTAAATTCCATCAGGTGCGTGATGCCACATAGAGCTACACAGAGCCGTTGTTAACTGAGAAGATGCGCAAATAAACGCTGAAAATGTACGTGGATTTGCGCATCTTCTCAGTTAACAATGGCTCTGTGTAGTAACAGCTGCTCTATGTGACATCACGCACCTGATGGAATTTACCGCTGATTAGAGAACCGGCTTTACTGACGAGATGCGCATAACGATCGGCCGATCGTGATCGGAGCAGCCCTACTGTATATTTGGGAAACCTCACTATTTTTTTAGGTTAAGAAACACTTTCCAGCTGATTAGAAAATTTTATCTATACGACTATTACTGGAACGATGTATATAAATCAGGTTTTGATTGAACTGGTTAAATGATGTATATTATTATTATTATAAATATTTATTAGTATTAGTATTGTGTATATCCACACGTACATACTTTATAAATGTATATAATAACATATTTAATAATAATAATACTAGTATCAACAATAATATAAATAATTACAATCACAATTATTATTTGTAATAAGAAGAATCATTATTATTATTATTATTAGTTGTTGTTGTTATATAAATTTATAAATGATTAATATTAAAAGGCATTAAATTACAGGAAAACAATGGATCACATCATTAAAAAATATATATTGTTCAACAGATCTATTTATGTTGTGGTAAAACAAATGGATAAGATATTTGCTGTTGAAACAATCATGACTTTCAGTACATTGATAAAAATTCGATATTTATAAACATCAAACCAATATAATGTATTGTGCATAAATTTAAGTCACTTGAAGCACTTGCTCAATTCTTTTTCTAACACCGACATAATCGACACCTTTTTGAGAGATAAGCGAGGCCAAGTCTATTTACATTTCCATGAGAACTCCTGCTCTTTTTTTGGCTCTGCAGCACAGGCCTCAGGCATTAAGGACAACAGCTCCAACAAACTACTTAGTTACACTAGCAGACTTATAGCATATCCTCTCAAGCCAACAGCTTTATTTCCAGAGAAAGCAAAAAGTCTTGCAAACTACAAACAGCAAACCCTGGTATTTACTTGAAGAGTACATATCAAACAATCTCCAAGTTCTTGTGTACTTTCTTCCATTTGCATTACACATGCTGCTGAAAACCCTGATAACCATAGGGATTTCATTCAGAGAAAATGCATGCTCTTTAACTACTGTTTTTAACCTGGAATACAAAATGCCCAATCCACCAATCTATTCCCTCGAAGAAAACACCCATATCCTCTTGCTCTTTCTAAATGACACAGAAAAGAGTAGACAGAGTCCTTATTTCATTAACTACAGGTCTCTTATTCCAGACAAGGCTCCTTTTTAAGACGTCAACCTTCTGGCATCCATTCAAGTCTAATCCACTTGAAAGCAGTCAGCAAACAGGCACAGACAGACAAGAAAGAGTGCTTACCTTACAAGAGCACAGCTAAACTGGCGTTAATCTGACCGTCTCTCAGCATTAGAAAGTGAGAGTAGAGGAAATAAGGCGGCAGAGGAGGAAACTCCTGATTACACTGATCTCAGATCAGGTTTGCTGCTTCTCTTACCATGGATCAGGTCACATGACCCAAGTACAATTCATCCAAAACATCCTGCTCCTCCACTGATTACAGTGATTGAATAAAGAAACAAGAGTGACAGTGGTACAACCAAACTGAGACAGACCTCACAGGTGCTAGAGGCTAAAGGCTTTACTATTGACCTGGCCTTTAAAAGCGGACAGTATAAATCACAGTAATCTCATTCGCTGGGTCTGCTGCAGCACTAAACCATTTAGAATAGAACATTAGGGGACAACTACATTGTAAAATTTCTTGTGGAGTAAATATGTTCACTGGTGGTCATGGAATTACACTGCATGGGAGGTTGAAAGATGCAAAGACTGCATCTATGAAGTGTCTGAAACTCCCTGTAACTAAAAGCATCTGAGTTAAAGCTTAACATTCTGACTTAATTATGCCTGTTCAGGCCCACCTCAGTCCCTAGTGTGTATACAGTTGTAACTGCGGTGTAAATGCATTTAAGCCACCTCTGAGCA
The DNA here is from genome assembly GCF_963082965.1 of Carassius carassius. Taxonomy (NCBI): domain Eukaryota; kingdom Metazoa; phylum Chordata; class Actinopteri; order Cypriniformes; family Cyprinidae; genus Carassius; species Carassius carassius. The sequence continues at coordinate 17,502,109 of NC_081759.1, read as the reverse complement.
GCATTAAAGAAGTGCTTCTGTGCCACCTTTGAAGAGTAAATTTGGCATAGTATAAAAAACAAAGCATCTTTATACAGCCAAGTTAAGGCTACTCTGTGCCTGCTTAAAATTCTGTGTAAAGACGCAATGCTGCATAAAAGACAGGATTATTAGATAAAGCATTATTAAATAAAATGACTTGTAAATGCATTTTCATAACTTCAGCTTGTTTAATAATTGCAGAAGTTCAGTCATTAAAATGTTCAAACCAATAAAATCACCTCAAGCTCATAAAAATGAAGAAAATAATCATAATAATACAAAAAAACACTATCTACACACTTAACCACTTATCAATATCACTGCCAGGTGATATTTATTTACGAGAAAAAAATAATGCAGGCACTTTTCAAACAAAACATTTCACCAAAAGAGGTTTGTTAGGCTTTAAGTGACAAAACAACAATAAAACTTCTGCCACACTTTCTAGTTGGATCGTGTTCAGAGTTAAAGTGAACTTAACTAGAACACCTGTGTGAAACTGAAGAGAGAAAACACTAAAAACACACTGAGAGCAGATGGTTAGAAACAAAAATGGTTCAGAAGAAAGTGAAGCTAGTTGGAAGACAATTTCTATTTTTGTCGCATTTGCTTGGTCTTACGGTTTATTATAATGCATTTGACAACTGACAAAAAACACATTTATTTCGTTTAAAAACAACTGCTTAGTTCCCAACCAAACAACATAAAGGGAAACAATCAAATGTTTCTAAACGCAACAAAAACAGCATGCCTTACCTTGAGACGTGATGTTTCCAATGGAAACAACCAGAAGTTATTTATTTTCTTCCCAAATGCCTCTCAGCTGTCGGACACAAAGCCCCATTGGCAGGGTCAAAGCTGTGCGCGCACCCAAAAAAAGGTAGCAGGTGTCACAGAAAACAAGGTAATCCCGTGGATAATGGTGTGAGGGTGTTTACTGTGCGAACGCGTGTGCTTGGAGGTTTGGTGGCCGCTTTGGAGGACTGCCACGCAGTAGTTTATCTCAAACTCTGCAAAAAGAGCGCGAGGGGGAAAACTGAGGTCACAGCTTCCCACAGCAGCAGATGCTGGAGCGCTGGCCACGTGCTCCCTCCCGCAGACGCGCGCAAGTCTCGAAGGGGAAAAGAGTAAGTGCAATGAATCAGTGGATTTCTTTTAAACATTAAATCAGAGCTATTACTTTTATGGTAAAACAAAACACAAAAATACAGCTAACGTCAAAAATGCGTTCATTGTCATTATGGTAGGATGTGGAACAAAAAACAGAGACGCCAGGTGCCGAGGTGCGTGTCTGTGGCGCAGTAAGAATAAATACAAATTAATTTCCTTATAAAATTTCGTTATTAATAAGTCACAGACCAACCTAGAAAAATTGAAGCAAACACTGGAAACTCTGGGCATCTGTTGCTACCTGCCAAGAGGCCAGTGTCTCTCCGGGGTATCCTAGCAACAGGCGCTTGTGGAAAAAGTACAGACAGCACACAAACATACACAAACACACACACAGGAGGAAAAACACAGTTGGAGAGCAGCATGCTATGCCACCAATAAAATATTATTATCCCTGAGGTATTAAAAAATAAAATAAAATAAATAACCCACGTGGAGTTACTGACAGGTGTATTTTTCTGCCTGCAGGTTGCGTAGGAGTTTTTGTTCAAACGTCTAAACAACAATGTGCTGAGCTGGGATCTATAAATGCAAATACATGAATCTCCATGAACATGGTTTTAACTTTATGATCAGGGCAGGTATAGGCCTAGAATGGCGTGCAATACAATGTACAAATTTCAATTTCAAACCAAAATGTCTTTTCATCAATGATTCCTGATACCAATAGCACGGTTTACAAAAGACTGATAATAATTGGAAATGTTTCTTGACATCCAAATCAGCATATTAGAATGATTTCTAAAGGATCGTGTGACACTGAAGACCAGAGTAATGGTGCTAAAAATTAAGTCTTGCCATCACAGAAATAAATTACATTTTAAAACATACTAAAATGTAAAAAAAAAAAAAAAAAAAAAAACTAACCGTAATATTTCATGTCAATGCAGCTTTGGTGAGCATACGCTGTGGGTTTGAATGTTTATTAGAATAGGTGTGATTGTTGTTCATTTTGTTACCAAAACACCCTTTCAATTTAAAAGTATTTCAGCTATTGTAAAAACAAGTGAACACAATAAAACCACACTAGCATACATTCAGATAAAAGTCAAAATTATGAAAGCAGACTTTAAAAGGAAAGTTAAAGATTATCGATCTGATAAAGTAGAAGGTAAATAATGAAATGTCAGCCTCTTGCTCCTTGGGTAAACTGGCTGCGGCAGCAATCAAATCCGTTATTGATAGAAAATACAATTAGTTACACCCAGATGGCCATCAACAGAATAGAATGCATCCGTCATGCCCTCCACACAAAACCAACCAGTTCAATTCCTGACTTGTTCTAAAGCAAACAGAGAATATCTTGCTTTCCATTTTCCACTAATGGATGTTACATTGTTTTATTATTAACCTTGATCTGTAAGATTAGAGTCAAATAACAATTTGAGATTAAATTAGTGATATCATGAAGCAAGAAAAAACTGAACCATGAAATTGTCCTTTATTAAGACAAAACACCAACAACACAAAGTCAGTTTTCTCAGATTTTATTCAGCAAAGCATGTGCCTACAATATCTTACAAACAGACAAAAACAGAAGGATTGTTCTCATACAAACAGGTCAGCAGGTAGAACATTTACAATCATGCATCATGACGAGTTGAAGGGCTCGCGACGTCTCTCACTGACACAAGGAAACCGGCGAGAGTTAGCGCCGCAATTTCAGACAAGGAAAGAACCTTCTACCACTTACAAATACACTTCACTCAAATGCTACGAGCCCAAAGGAAGGACGAGTGGGAAGATCAATATGATCTAAGCATCAGGCAGCATCCGTGGAATTTGCTGTCATTTTACATTGTCCTCCAGCAGCACTGAAAGGCCAACTTTAATGAGCGCAGAAATTATGCATTATGAAGCAGAATGCTCTCGCTATCAGAAAGGCTCCTACAGCCACCAGAATGGTTTGATCTCATCTCACGATCCCAAAGAGAAACTAGACGTGATCAAAGGTCTCAAAAAAAGCACAAACGCATCAGTCGAACGTACAAATAAACATCCCTAATGCAAGATATTGCCATTCAAAGAAGTTTCAAAGCATCATATAGCATTTTTTTAACTCTAAATTCTATCAAACTAGTTATTGTTGGATGGTTTGGTGAGTAAAACAAACAAGTGTTTGCTCTTATGCATCAAAAGAAAAAGCACAAATGAATTCCACTCTTTCCCAACCGTTACTGCAGTTTCGACTGCCAGTTGGATATGAAATGGGAAGGAAGTCAATGTGAGCAGTACATGCTCAAAATGAATACAGCAGGTTGAACCGATGGAGGAAACTGGGCAAAGACGGTGTGGGGCGAACATGGGCGAGACAGTGCAAAGGCACATTAGTGGTTGGATGCTTGTTTATTATGGCCTTTAATATACGGCAAAAGAAGGGGAGTGCTGATGAACCGTGACTGATGCAGCTTAAGAGGGCCGTAATTAAGCAAGGCATGATGGGAAAATGGGTTTGTCGATAAAGAGCAGTGAAACTTTGTAGGTTAAATGCAACTAGACAGAATGGAGGGAAGCACTCTCTCGTAATACGTCTCATGCGATATGACGCATGATATGCACTTCATTAGGTGGAAATGAAAACCTAAATGATAATAAGAGTAACTAAATAAGGTTGGGATGCAAAAAGACAGGTCAGATATTGCACCAAGATTAAAACGAAACAGAGGCATTGCTTGAGTATCAAACAAGGCATTAAAACAATACAATAAAAAGGCAAGAAACACAATGGGCGAAGGTAGAAATGGTTTTGTAAAAAACTAAACTGGAACGTAATGATTACCAAAAAAAATCTACAATAATGATTTACATTTTTTTAAACTACAATGTTAAATGTACAAGAGACTGATGCTGCATCACTGCTGTTAATTTGCTGATTTTATAAATACATTCATTTGAAGGGTCCAGAAACCGAGACATGAAGCCCAAAGCCATTAATCATTGCATTCATTTAGATTTCAACACGAAAATCCATTGATCAAAGAACAGGCATTTTATCTTGACTCAATAACACGGTGACATTCTGAGTAAGATATGTTTGTGTTTTTATTTGCTTTTAAAAGGAATTTGTTCAAGTGCTGTGCCAACTTCCACTTGTTGCATCTCATTTAGACACGTTCACAATAAAACCAGCATGTGTTCGATGATAAAAGAAGGATGTCGTACAGAAGCCTGCGGTCATCTCTAGTGGAACTCGTCCAAAGATCATGACCAGCAGGTTGATCATGATACATGGCAGAGATCCACACATCTGCCCATCCTCAAAAGAAATGCCACTGCAGAATCTGCAATGGCCACTTATGAAAGGGTCGGTTAAGACAAAGACACAAGAGGAATGACAAGGCAAAGGTCACCTCCAGAGCAATCAAATGTCATAGGAAGTGATCTGATCAAGAACACAAAGAGCGAGCGTGAAAGAGGTGATATTCCCCATCGGAACATTGTAGCCAAACACTGTCCTCTGTTGATACTGGATATACTGAACATTTACAGGATGGCACAGGGTGCAGGGGGAAGCTCAGGCAGACTGCTTCTGTACTGAATTTTAGAGTCCTATCATTATTTACACAGTAGATACAGGCACTTAAAAGTCTTTGGTTGGAGTGACCCAACATTGCAGAGTAATGCATTCACAGAGCTTTTTTTCTTTTTTTGCACCCTTCTCTTGGGTTCAGTAGGCAACATGTAGTTTTCTCACTTCCCTTTGCAATATGCTTCAGTTCAGATGTTCACCTTCACCCCCATTTATCCTGCAGACAAGGCCACCTGTGCAAATAAAAAGGCACTTTTAGCATTCAACTTGTACACGTTTGTTGGGAGCTGGATGACCATAAACCAAGTCGTACCTTTTCTTGACAGAAATCTGGGTTGTTCTGTCGAACTTTGCCAGGCCTGCCCTTGATGACTGCATAGCAGAACATTGTGATGACCATCACAAACAGGAAGTAGCTGGTGTGCATGAGGTGCAGGTTAATGAGAGAGCGATCGTCCTATCAGGAAAGAGAGTGCACTTGAATTATAGTGAGAATATGACAACCTGCACAACACAACTTGCATCTGTTAAAATGTGCAACTATAATAATAACAATATAGTTCATATTCTGTATAGTAACTGAAAGTGATAAAGTAACTATTCGTGAACATTACCCATATGGTTACAGATGGCCCTGTTTACTGGTATTATAATGGGTTTTCATTGATCCAATCACAAGTGGCTTTCTGGGTTTTCACTGTTATACTGTAGGAGACGCTATTACACATTTTCTAAAAGAGAACTCCATGTCTGGATCAAAACTAAGTGAAGAAGAAGCAGAAACAATCAAATATGTAAGCAGATACATATGTAAATAACGTGATCATCAAACGTTTAACCTTCCTGAATGAAATGTCGACCCAGGAAGTGGAATAGGATTGTGCTAGCTTCTAGCACATCTACTACATCTGTTTTGATCATCATTCTGAATCCAATCCAGACATGGTCTTTGACAAAAACACTATTTTCTCAGCTTATTGTTCAAAATGTTGCTCTGAAATTTGCCCACATTCAAGTGGACAACACACAGATTATGATTCACTACTAGTTTCCCTTTCATTTAGCTGGTAGTCCTGTGAAGAAATGTGAAATGCAAAATGAAAAAAGTGCAGAAGGCCTAGACAAAATCCAAACATGTGGACGCAAAAGACCCATTTAAAACACATTAAGACCAGGTGTAAACAGTAATAGATCTCAGCAGACCACTTGTGATCAGAAAAGCGTATCCTAATACCAGGTAAAAACGGGACCTATATGCTTGTGTGTTGCTAGGGTGTTTTGCCTGCTATTAGTGCTGTACTTTCACAAGGCATTTAAAAACACACAAACACACGCACACACACAAATCGGTTACTGTCAACACTCACATCTGGAACGATGACAGTTAGCTTGGGATTCAGTGTGTGATACACCTTCCCAATGGCACCTTTGTAACACCAGAATGGGTTGTACTCCTGTGTGTACTTCGTATCTGAATCTCGTGCTGTAGTAAAAATCTTGTACCAGGATGTGGCATTACTGTAGGTCTCTGGGACACAGTGAGGCGGCTGTCTGCAGAGGATTTTCAAAACAAGGTATGAATTACTCGTTCTAGATGAAGGAAAATTCAATTAGAACCCTTAAAAAAAACTAGTATTAGTTATGTTACACAAATTTGCATTAAGGCTGTGCAAAAGATCGAATTAGATTTTCATGCACATCTTATCAGTAAATATATTTATAATATATAAGTCGCATCAGTCCAAAAATACGTCATGATGAGGAAAAAAAAACATATATAAGTCGCACCGGACTATAAGTCGCATTTATTTAGACCCAAGAACCAAGAGCAAACATTACCATCTACAGCCGCGAGATGGCGCTCTATGTCTTCAGTGTAGACTAAATGAGCACTGTGCAGCATCTCTGGCAGCATAGAGCACCCTCTCGTGGCTGTAGGCGGTAATGTTTTCTGTTAGTTCATTTCTCTTGGTTCATGTCAAATTAATTTTGATAAATAAGTCGCACCGGACTATAAGTCGCAGGACCAGCCAAACTATGAAAAAAAGTGCGACTTATAGTCCGGAAAATACGGTAGTAGTAAATCTCCAGCATGTGCGTTCAGATCAGGGTTGCCAGGTTTTCAAAACAAAACCTGTCTAACTGCGTCTCAAAACTAGCCCAATCAGTTTCGAGGGGGTTCACTGATAAAAGATTTAAGTCCTGGGGATAAAGTAAGTTTTTTTGTAAGGTTCCCTTGGTAAAATTTGCATTTTAGGTGCTACATATCACATTATTGGGGTCGCTTAAACCAGCGGACATGAAAAACAACCACTGATTTGGTAACACTGGTTCAGATGGAGTAGCATTTACCACACAGAGCCATTGTTCACTGACAATCTACACAAAATCGCGTTCAAAAATCACAGACGATTCCCAAAAACATGATATTTAGCCCCTAAAATGCGAAGGCTATGGATTACAGTTGATGTTCAGTTTCTTGCACAGGTCAATCATTTTGCTTCATCAGACATCAAAACAGATCAAAACAGGTATTCATTTTGTCTTGCCAATATATGCTGTTTTGACTTAAAAGTGCCAGAAGCAATTGACTTGCATTTTATAAATCACAAAAGACCAAGGTGTAAACTAGAAATTTTCTTTACTGTTCTACTAAAGAAAAATCTACATATTGGATGACCTGAAAATGAGTAAATTAAAGGGGTCATATGATGCGATTTCGATTGTCCTTTCTCTTTGAAGTGCATAAAGAAGATCTGTAAAGTTGCAAATCCAAAGAGATATTCTTCATAAAAGTTAAGAGTCAACCACATCCCCACATGTCTACATCACTACGTGGGAAGATTTGCATAATGTAGGGCTGTGCAATAAATCAGAAAAATGGTTTGATTTAAATTTGGCCTCCAACGATTATGAAAATCCAATAATCTAGATAAAATTAGTATTACGCCCCATTCCGCCCCCTTTTGCAGCTCTGTGCTTTTGTTCCTCCATAAATGCCAAATTTCCCGTGCAAATCAGTAAAATTATGTAACGTGATATTTGCAAAATGGGATGTGCTTGATTTATCAAAGTATATTTATTCATGTTTTTAAAAGCGTAAAAGAGAACTTGAGCTGCTCCTCAGGAAGATATATGCGCTCAGAGATGGAAAACAACACTGACATGTAAAGTCATCATTTAGCTCAAGGTGCGTGCCTAAACGTTAAATACACACAAAAATGTGTCAAAATGCGATTGGTGATCATTCATGTATTCCTTCGTCAGTCATGTAATAAATCAACGAAAAGAGTTGAAAATACTTGTGTAACAGTAATTTGGATTTGTGCGGTGACACTGACAGTGGGCTATATTTTATTTAACAGTTGATTATTTTTGTAATAGGCTGTACCATGCTACATGAACGTTTTCATATAAACTGCAATAAATACAAAACTAGAGCCAAACTAATACTGAAATTAGACATTAATTATTATTAGTATAGTGAATAAATGGAAATCATTGTTTGAAACTTGCATAAAAAACATTAAAGTACAGTTTGTTTATTTGTATCTTTTTATTCTATTGTATTTGTCCTTTGCTTTTTTTTATTACTGACAGTTTAATTATTTTCAATAATTTTGAGGACTTTTTGTTTGTTTGAAATTCCGCTGGTCTCTACAATGTAGATGTCATACCAACCTCAATGACAGTAAATACATATTTGATATGTATCACTATCTTTAAATCACTCATATAAACATTTGGTCATATGGCTCCCCCATAATCGTGTAAAATAATTGTGATTACAATACTGAATCGTGATTATGATTTTTGCCATAATTGAGCCGCCCTAGCATAACGCTGCCCAAATGTTCACGCAAAGAAAGAAGGTGTAACTTTTATTCTCACCGTTACCGTCGCCATGTTGTGGAGAAGCTGTGCGTTTTGTTGTGAAAGCTGTTCCAAAACACTGTTCCAGAACAGTTCAACTCAAATATTGTGCAGCGCATTTTACAGAGGATGAGGACAGTTTCCTGTGAGAGTATACCTACAATGCTGTTGTCCGTTTCTATAAAGTGGGGCAGTTCCAACTTTGCAAGGACAGTCTGGCACTTCTGACTCACAGCCTGTAAGTACATTTACATATTTAAAGGATTTGCCACTGATGATTCAAACGCGAGTTTTGAGCAGTGTAGAGTAGAGCTTGTTGTTTGACGTTTCTCCAATAACAAATGCAGACATGGTTTTATGTATATGCAGAGCGATACGCAACGCAACTTGTAAAAAGACAGTATAAGTCATTATAATTATAATTATACACGCTTGAGGCATTCTCCCAATAACAAAGCACCGGATAGCTGGCCATCAGCATATACCTCGCTTTTCAGAACGATGAGCTTTGTAAAAATCTACGCGTTTCAGAAAGGTGAGGAATAGAGGAGCAACAATCATGTACATTATGAGGAAAATAATGTGTTTTTTGTACATTAAACTGCATAATCACAACGCATTACACCATATACACAAAATAATGTTCTTTTTAGCATCATCATATGACCCCTTTAAAACCTAATTTTAAATTTTGGGTGAACAATCCCTTTAAACACTAATTTCTAAGGTCTTATTTACAGAGAAAATACAGAGATGAAAACCTACATTATCTGATATGGCAAATTACAAAAAAAACATAGTAAGGGAAAATAGGATAAGATTAAGCTGTACTAGTAATGCGCAGTTCTGGGTTTTTTCCAACCCGCGGGTCCTGCTTTTATGAAATTATTTGGCCCGCCCCAGCCCACCCCGCAAATAAAGTAAAATTTCTTGACCCGCCCATCGGGGACATCACGGAAGTTACGTTGCTACTTAGACCTTTGTATCGTAACCTTATAGATATAGGCTATAGGTAATTGCAATACAGGTCCTTCTCAAAAAATTTGCATATTGTGATAAAGTTCATTATTTTCCATAATGTAATAATAAAAATTAAACTTTCATATATTTTAGATTCATTGCACACCAACTGAAATATTTCAGGTCTTTTATTGTTTTAATACTGATGATTTTGGCATACAGCTCATGAAAACCCAAAATTCCTATCTCAAAAAATTAGCATATTTCATCCGACCAATAAAAGAAAAGTGTTTTAAACACAAAAAAGTCAACCTTCAAATAATTATGTTCAGTTATGCACTCAATACTTGGTCGGGAATCCTTTTGCAGAAATGACTGCTTCAATGCGGCGTGGCATGGAGGCAATCAGCCTGTGGCACTGCTGAGGTGTTATGGAGGCCCAGGATGCTTCGATAGCGGCCTTAAGCTCATCTAGAGTGTTGGGTCTTGCGTCTCTCAACTTTCTCTTCACAATATCCCACAGATTCTCTATGGGGTTCAGGTCAGGAGAGTTGGTAGGCCAATTGAGCACAGTAATACCATGGTCAGTAAACCATTTACCAGTGGTTTTGGCACTGTGAGCAGGTGCCAGGTCGTGCTGAAAAACGAAATCTTCATCTCCATAAAGCTTTTCAGCAGATGGAAGCATGAAGTGCTCCAAAATCTCCTGATAACTAGCTGCACTGACCCTGCCCTTGATAAAACACAGTGGACCAACACCAGCAGCTGACATGGCACCCCAGACCATCACTGACTGTGGGTACTTGACACTGGACTTCAGGCATTTTGGCATTTCCTTCTCCCCAGTCTTCCTCCAGACTCTGGCACCTTGATTTCCGAATGACATGCAAAATTTGCTTTCATCCGAAAAAAGTACTTTGGACCACTGAGCAACAGTCCAGTGCTGCTTCTCTGTAGCCCATTTCCTGCACACGCCTGTGCACGGTGGCTCTGGATGTTTCTACTCCAGACTCAGTCCACTGCTTCCGGGTCCGGTCACCTCTTCTTGTTGTGCAGCGTTTTTTGCCACACTTTTTCCTTCCCACAGACTTCCCACTGAGGTGCCTTGATACAGCACTCTGGGAACAGCCTGTTCGTTCAGAAATTTCTTTCTGTGTCTTACCCTCTTGCTTGAGGGTGTCAATGATGGCCTTCTGGACAGCAGTCTTACCCATGATTGCGGTTTTGAGTAATGAACCAGGCTGGGAGTTTTTAAAAGCCTCAGGAATCTTTTGCAGGTGTTTAGAGTTAATTAGTTGATTCAGATGATTAGGTTAATAGATCGTTTAGAGAACCTTTTCATGATATGCTAATTTTTTGAGAAGGACCTGTATGATGGTTCGTTCGTGAACAAATCTTTTAGGTGAACGAATCATTCTCGTTTACGTAATCCATTGACCATAGACCGTAAAAGACTCATTTCTCATTCAATGAAGTTCCTCCCACAGCAGCACGCGAGCGCGGCGCTATTAGCAGCACATGCGCAGCTCGTAAACTGTTTCATCCTGTCAAAAAGAGTTACTCAAGATGTGACGGAGCATGTGACTTGTTGAATGTAGTGAACGAATACGATCTTCTCGTAGGTGAAAGAGTTGAATGAATCTCGTTCGTGAATGAAATGAATGAGAGTATACAGGGTCAGTCGGCCAAGCATGTAAATCTCGATCAGCAATCAGCAGATACAAAGCGCAGTTATTGGTGCACATACGCTTGTTTTCATGTTTGGAATACAGAGCATAACTCCACGTTTAATCCCCGATAAAACCTTGTGCTTTGTTAATCTGAACTATTTATTTAGACTATTTATTTAATGCGATCATGCACACACTTTAATAAAGCCAAATCAGTTTTTGTCACAAGTAAATTAGAGCTGTAATCGGGCCTTAAAAGTTAGGCCCGACAGGACCCGAGCCCGACAAGTAAATTATGATTGACAGCTTTTTAAAAGCCCGAACCCGTTTACAGCCCGACATTATTCAAATGTGCGCGCACACACAGCTCTTTTGCCTTTTGTCAAGTATGAGTCATTTATACATGTTTTAACAATTTATTCATAACTAACGTATACTAGACCACTTGGAAGTTGGAATAAAGAAATAAAATAAGTCCTCTGTAACATCGTAACATCTCAGCACTCTAAATAGGCCTAGGCTCATTTAGCCTAAAAAAAGATCAACGCACCAATAAAAACGAGTCTTTTTTAACAAATTAAATTAAGATATTTTTATTAAGATGGGTATTTGGCAATAACATAATTAAGATAAAGGTTCCGTCGAATTTGCTTCGCACTAGCAGCTGACATTTAATAAAATAACAATGCCAACATTAGCGTATATACTCTATCCACATTATGCATTTAAGACTCAATGAATATTTATTTAGCATTTGAAAAACCTTTACTCACAGAGATTAGGCTAAGCCTACATGTTTTTGTGGAGGAAAATGATTGAATCCACTGTAGATGTCTTCAACGCGTTCCTGCGCTCATTGATGGTGCATCATTATTCTCATTATAAACATGGTCAAAACTTTTCCACACCTCAGACTTTGCTTTAGTTGCTGGTGCAACCAAAACGTAATCACCAGAGGCAAGCCTCCGTTACACTTACTCAGCATCCATTTTCGCACTCTAATCGAAACACATCACATGACCGCTCGTTTACCTCGCAAACCGGAGTGCAAGCCCGAGCCCGCGTAAGATGATATAAATTAAGCCCGAACCCGACCAAACCCGTTTTGCATTTGCTGATAATAACAGACATCCTGATTTAGAAGTTAAACTATACACAAAAAATGTAAGGTGACTTCTGGACACTTACAATGTGACTGGGAAGACATTGCTGGCTGCTGTGATGGTCATACAGGTGCTGAAGACCATCTGCTCACAGCGACCATGCAGAACGCAGTCGTCTGAGTTCCAGGCTACCGGCAGAGTGAATGTGATGTTCATCTCTTCATGGGCCTCTCTGCCTTTAATGACACAAACACACACCCACACAGAGTCAACATGTTCTGCAAAACAAAGGGAGCTTAGAGGTGCCTGCAAGTGATATCTAGAGGGTATTTATCTCCGGCCTCTCTCCCAATGCCATCCGTTTGTGAACAACAGACCATTGTTTCAGCCAAAACACCAGAGGCCCATGCTTCATATGTCTCTAATTCTGTTAGCTGGTTTTGATTGTTGATGATTTGGCATGATCTTGGATCATTTGGTTCTTCAAAGCTTATCCCAGAGTTCCTGTCATAGCAACAGCAGGTCTGTAAGCTTAAACCTGCTCGGGAGCAGGCTTATTTCATGTAAACACGATTAGATTGCATCTTTTTAAGCCGAATTGATACTTAAAATCTGCAATAATGTAAAATTATTATAATTAAACTACTACACAGCCGGATTTACTCATTGAATGTTTTATTAGTGATGAAATAATTACTTTATAATTGTATTAGAGACTTCCACACATGCTATACAGTTAATATGAGTAAAAGGTGACAACCTATTATGGGAGTGGCTTTATGGAGGGCAGGAGATGCAGATAACTTGATCTTGACTTTAACTTTAATCAATGCTGTCAAGTAACAAATCTGTTTCAAATAACAAATAAAAAGAATTGCTAATTACAACACTGAAATAAAAATGTAAAAACCTGTACAAAACCTGAAGTAAAACCTGTACAAACACAATTTCATGATGCAACAGACACAGCATAAGGAAGAGTTTCTAACTGATATGCATCTTGAAAATGCATTTTCTCTAATGCACACATACAAGTTAGCCAGACCAATTTTATTTTGGCACAATTTCAACTGAAGAAGCTAAATATACGTTATCATTATTACTGTCAGGATTTATCTATGATTTGAGTATGTTTAATGGTCTTTCCTCACTGGCGAATATTGCTGTACACATCAAAAAACAGGTAGTTTCCGATCAAAGAAGTGCAAAATTCTTATTGTTTAGTAAATATGCAAGTTAGGAAACGGTCTATGTGAAAAACTGACAGAATCACTGGCCATGAGGAGGTATGCTATCAGATAGCACACGTCCAAGGTAAATTTCCAACAAACACATACAGGTTAAAAAAGAATAGAGACATACCTGATAGGCCAACTTGCTGCCCAAGCACACTGGCATAGAGGTGGGTAATATTGCGTGAGTAGCCCCCAAATGGCCTCAGTGGATCCAGGGTCAATGTGATTGCCACAGAGATGTTGATCGGCCCCGGGTCCTCCAGCAGGGGTGGTGACTGGGTGCTGGATCGCGTTTGACTGCTGGTCACTGTGCTCTCTGGAGTGATGGACTCGTTCAAGCTGTGCTTGAGGGTCTCGTTTTCTGAGATACAAAAGTCAAGCTCATTGAATCGGAGAAGAAAGGTGTTCCAATCCTAGAGAGAGAGAGAGAGAAAAAAAAGTTTACAAAGTTAAGTTGATTTCCTGATAATAATTGATTTCCAATAATAATGCCCAGACGAACATGATTTTCATACCTGTATGTCTACAACAGTGTAATTATTAATTGAAACTATTAAAAACAGTGTGTCATAATTTAAATAATGTTGAAATAAAGTATAACCTAATATTAGATGAAAAAGAATTTAAATTAAATATTCTATTTAAATGTAATATTATTTCAATATTCTTTCCCCACTAAATGATATAGCTGTATACATTCTAAATTTTTAAACACATGTAGATTCCCATCGAGGAACTGCAAACTTCTAATAGTAGAAATCATTTATGATAACTCAATTTAAATAGAGAGAGAGAGGGAGATTTTATTAAACTCTAAAATAAATATAAATAAATAAAAAGAATACAATAAAAAAATAGAAATATAGCTGATAAATGACTGAAATAAATGTAGAAATAAATAAATCTATTAAATTAATAAAAAATATGACTAAAACTTAAAATGAAAATAAATTAAAGCTATATAAAATAAAAACTTACTAAAATTGTAACTATGATTAAAATTGAAAATATACAACATTAATTTAAAATAGCAATAAAAAATAGAATAGTGTAAAATAAAACTAAAATAACACCTGTTTACTTATCATTAACCATTACATTCTCAAGTATTCACAACTTAAACATTTGAGCTAAACCAAGGCATTTCCTACCTCAGTCATTTCAGGTGATTTGATTTCCTTGATCTTAAAGAAGTATCCTATAGTGAGGAAAGCGATAGCCACAGCGCTGACGCTGACCATAAAAATGACCAGCGGTGGACGGTTACTTATGTAGATCTTTAGATTGTCCAGTGGATTCAACAACAAAACCTGCAACGAGAGAGAAAAGTCATCCCTCAAGCTTAGGCAAACTTTCCCTCACATCAACACTGGCACTGAATTCACAAGCACTGAATCACACGCCAGTAAATTCTAATTAACGTCTGACATCTTCTGAATAAGAACCGGTTTGTGTTCTTAATCTTACCTGTAAGGCACAAAGGTTTGCTAAGCACTAACATATGGCTCCAAGTCAATATTTGGGTCTTATTAGTTCATTATTTGTTCTCTCTTCACTTATATGTATGACAAGAGCTGAACTGTGAAGTTTCACAACTTGCTTTAGAGTCATCAAGACATCTATGTGCACCTAAAATACCAGTCAACGGCAGATCTTGATTCTAAGTCTTGTTTCTGACTTTCGCACAATATCAATACACTGTAAAAAAAATAAAAAAATAAAAAAAGTTGCGTCAACTTAAAATAAGGCAACTTATTGCAAGCGCTTTTTTGAGTAAACTTAACAAACGGGGACTAAAGTCCAACCAACTTAAAATAATAACTTAATATCACAAGTTGTCACAACATAAATAGTCATGTTAACCTAAAAAATATCAGAACAAAATATTTTTGTTTACTGAACACAAGGCCTATTATCTATAAGCATACACAATTTTAAAGTGAAAAAACATTCAGCCAAGTATGGTGACCCATACTCAGAATTCAAGCTCTACATTTAACCCATCCAAAGTGCACACACACACACACCCAGAGCAGTGTTCATCATTTATACTGCGGCACCCAGGGAGCAGTTGGGGGTTCAGTGCCTTGCTCAAGGGCACCTAAGTGGTGGTATTGCCGGCCTGAGATTCAAACCCACAACCTTAGAGTTAGGAGTCAAATGCTCTAACCACTAGGCCATGACTTCATATTATTCAAATAGTCTAAATAAATAAAATACCATAACACGGGTCAAATAACTTTTTTTATTATTGAAAGTTTGTGTCCAAAGCACAAGGACATACCAAGTCTTCTATATTAACTTCTTTACTCAATGCATTTTACACTGAACTCAACACATGGTACATAAGTGCATGTTAAATAAATCCAGTGTTAATTATACCTTAATACGTTAGCAGTCTTGTGGCATGAATAAGAGTGTTTTATGACACACAGTTTCAACAGCAAGAGACAAGCTAACACAAAAAGTAACTGGACCAAGATCCCAACTAAACCAAACACTTTCCACCACAATGGTGACTTCAAATGAATCAAGTATCAACATTTAAACCTCTGTTAATTCTCAATAAGAGCTTCTCTAGATGTCTGACAGAAATAAAGTCACAGAACCGTGTAATGAGGATCTGTGGACGTCTATATCGGACGTACAGAAGACATAAAAAAAGAAGACGTCATAAAAACATTCTGTCTCCTCAGTGGACGTCTTTTCAACGTCTGCAAAGACATAAAAAGACGTCCACTGGACAAAACTTTGCCCAGTGGATTAGGTTAATGTTAAAATACGCAATATAGTAATTTTCACGTAATAGTTCCTTTAAAAACAAACACAAATGTTAAATACATGTGACTTTATGCCACAAGACTGCTAACCTATTAAGGTATAATTAACACTGGATTTATTTAACATGCATTATGTACCATGTGTTGAGTTCAGTGTAAAATGCTTTGAGTAAAGAAGTTAATATACAAGACTTGGTATTTCTTTGTGCTTTGGACACAAACTTTCAATAATAAAAAAAAAGTTATTTGACCCATGTTATGGTCTTTTATTTATTTAGACTATTTGAATGATATAAAGTCATGGCTTAGTGGTTAGAGAGTTTGACTCCTAACCCTAGGGTTGTGGGTTCGAAACTCAGGCCGGCAATACCACGACTTAGGTGTCACGCTGTCCGGTCTCTGTTTCCCTGAGTCTCCACTAGTGGTCTCACTTCCCCATAGGCACCTCACCGCAGGCACTACATTTCCCACAAAGCCTTGTCCCTTCATCACAGTAATTGCACTCCTGTTAATTGCACTCAGGTATCTTCACTTGATAGTCATTACCCTGCCTATATAATCCGGTCTGTTTCCAATTGTTTTGATGAGTCCTTTCCTTCCGTCACCCAGTTTCTTCGTCTTTCGAGTTCCTGTTCCCGTTCGTTTATTTGTTGGATGGATTTATGGTTTTGACCCCGGCTTGTTGAGTTCTCTTTGGATTACCCATTAAAACCCATACCGCGATTGGATCTCTCGTCTCCTGCGTTTCACTGGGTCTCCTATCTTAACAAGGTGTACTTGAGAAAGGCACCGAAACCCCAAATGCTCCCCGGGCGCCGCAGCATAAATGATGGTGTGTGTGTACGTACTTTGACTGGGTTAAATGTAGATCTTTTCACTTTAAAATTGTGCATGCTTCTAGATAATAGGCCTTGTGTTCAGTAAACAAAAAATATTTTGTTCTGATATTTTTTAGGTCAACATAATATCTCATATTGTATCATATCAACATAATCTCGATATTGTACAATTTTTTACGATATTCGATATATATCGCAATATGTTTGCATTTGCATTTAAATAATAATAAAAACATGATTTTCTTTTGCCCATAAAAAAAATTAAACAGCTAATTTACGCAGTTAAAAAAAAAACTTTTTTATCACGCTTTTTATTCAATGAACACATGTAGGCCTGTATGTAACTCAAGTAGTGCAACACAAGTACAGAAAGTACATTGTCAACTTTTTAGTGCAAGCAATTTAGAAGTTTTTAAGCTAAGAACACAAGTCTGTCAACTGTCTGCGGTTTTAAGAGAAACTCTGTGGCATGAAACTATGTTCCTACTGACACTAAAAACCCTCTTAAATGGGGAGCTAGTTGCTGAAGCACATAGCTATTTCTTATATATAAATGTATATAAATGAATACCAAAGACTTTTGCACTCTCTCTGTCTTATGAAAACTGGTAAATATAACAGTGAAATTCCCTAATAGCAATTCCAAACGGACATAGTCTCTGTTTCTCTATTCAAACATCAGCGGTCGAGTAAGTGCATTTATTCAGCGATCACAATCGCAAACAATACAGTCGAGATCTCATGACAAAACAGACCGGCTGAATGATGCTTTCATTTAGATCGCTAAACTCCAGCTTGTTAGTGTTTTCAGATCATCGTCGATGGCGCTTCTGCAATGGGGAGTGAGCAAGTAATCAAACACTGGTCAGAAAATGTATCATTGTAACAGCGAAGCTCTGATACGGGGATTTAAACTCTTGTTATTTGGCAACCGCTCTCTTGAAAGCTCTCGTAGTAGAGGCGTTTAGCACCCCGCAGTTACATGTTCCTTTTTTGGATGTTCGGCACGTTCGTTGGGGAAAGTATGCTTGAATTTGAAATATTCTGTAATCCCGATATTTTCTAATTTTACATCGTCGTCAAAATGATTGCGATATTATCGCTAATATTCGATATATCGCCCAGTCCTACTTGTTTGTGCATTATGCCACTTGCTTATCGTGATTCTCTGATTAGTGGAAATTTCTCTGCAGAATCATGGATAATGTCGTTTTTCAAGAGGAATTCTTATGTTGAGTATGATTTTTTAAAAACAACTTCAAATAATGCGGACTGATGGTTTCAGTAGAATCATATTAACAACCCTGTATTACAATAGCAGTTGTAATATTACAACTGAATGAATTGGGTTTTTACTTCTGGAACTTAGTTGCTGCACTATCCACCTTATTTATATTTCATTATTTTTTCCATGCATTTTGCAACTTGAATGTGCAAGTTTTCCGGGGACAGCTGCTTCCAGAGATTTTCACTCAAAAAAAGTCCATTACTCCTCTTGATACTGTAAAATTTTTACTATACCATTTTATCATATTGTTTAAATGTATTATTGTAATCAAAAACACACTGGGTTGTAACGTAATATAGTTTTACCGTTTACTGCACTTTGGTATCTAGGCCTATATTTTATATAATTATATAGTTTATATAATTATGGCCAACTCTTGAATTTCATATATGCCACCTCTAAAGGTCTGTGAAATGACATTAAACAAAACAGACATTGAAGAGAATTTCATAAATAGTATCTCTGGTTTGTTAGGTCCTATATTTGCTCTGTCAAAACTATACATGATCTCAAGAATTGACAGCAGACAGTTGAGGAAAGTATTTTTACAAATATGTATTCCTAGTAGTAAAGGAACTGTGAAGCAGAAGTAAAACAGAATAGGAATCGTAAAATTACAAAACATTTAGCCGTTCATAAAACTTCAAATCATGGTGACCATGCCTGTCAGTTTTTAAACTCACCACGAAATCAAGATTCATACGTTTTATTTTATGGAATCTTAAAGTGTTAAATTATTTCTCCACGCACATTGTATTTATTATCACAAAGTGTGTAAAAAAAAAAGCCAATAAACAGTCTGTGTAAACAAACTTTTTTTTAACAAAAATGTAAATTCATAAATCGTATTTCTGATTTGATATTTCCTATACTTGATCCGTTGAATCCAGAAATGGCCTGAAGAACTGGCAACAGACTATTTGTACAAAAATGTCTTACTCATAAGTTGTAAAGGAAACGTTTAAAAAACAGAATCATTAAGAAGAAATAGAGATCATAACCGTTAAACTCCTTAGGACTAGCTTCCCTAATTTTACAGTCATGGGTCTAACAGGTGTCCTGACATTTTATCCTACACGTCAGATTTTCCAACCAGGGTTTACTGCGCATGCGCACATCAATATTTCGTCCTTTTTCTCATGCTGAACGATATTTAATGTATCTGCATTACTGTAAGAATATGTTTAGGGTTGGGTTATGGGTAGACTTTTATAAAAACACAATCTAATAGATAGAAAAATATATATATTTATTGTTGTTTCCTGTAGCTGTATCCCTTTTAGCTACAACCGCGAAAATAACACAGAATTACTGTATTTGCATTGCTTTAAGAGTAGGTTTAGGGTTGTAATAGGTGTATATATTAATAAACCATAACTTTACAGTAGCATTTTTAGTTGTCGAATTGTACTACCCACTGTTTTAATGTGAAGTAGCAAAATCTGACAGGATAGGACAAATGGACAGAACACCGGCAGGTAACGTTACACTCGGTTATGTTTCATGACGGCCTGAATCTCTCATAGTGTGCAGCACATATCCAGCGGTCACATCTACACGACGGCTGCGAGTCAAAACTCCAGAGAGCGAACTAGAAAGTATTTGTGGGGCATCACTGACGGGTCTGTGACGCCTGTAAATGCAGTAAATACATACTATGTTTTGACACACAGATCTAGCTGCCTGTGTTAGCTACGAGCTCTGATCTGAACGTCACGTATCATTACTGTTCCCACAAAAACAGCTCAATCTGGCAACATGCAACGCAAGCAGCTATGCGGCCAGGTAGTTACGCAATCATTCCCAACTACACAAATACGACCTGTTAAGCGATTAACGTAAAACAAGCTGGAAATCTCAAACTCACCATTTTGCCACCGCGAGTGCGTGTGTACGACAGCTGCAGGCGGCTAAAGCTAACAGACTCGAGGCTAACGGGCCTGAGCGACAAACACACAACTAACAGCGGTATATGAGTGTACAGCACTCCTTCCCATTATTTGCACCTGCACTATATTCTCAAAACACGGTTTTGTTTTGCCTTTGCGTCTATAGCGAGCTGCTGGTTGACGGAAACAAACTGACTGCAGATGTCTCCTATGTGTGTTTTGGAACCAGCAGAACCAATCGCTTTACTTTCACTTCTCTACGCAAGCCACGATCACGCGAGGCGGGGCTTAGCACAAATGCAAAGCCTGTCATTGGCCTAGGCAATACGACGGAGGCTGTGATTGGACGGTTCTTCTGTCAATTGCGCTGCTCGCTGACTGGTGTTGAAATGTGGCGGGCAGCAATATGAAGTCATGAAGATGTCTCATAATATGTAAAGACACCCAGAAGAACCCTGATGTGAAGGACATATTTGTATGTTGATGGGTTTTCTAGCCATCTGGTGAGAAGATCGAGCATTTTGTTGTTAAGATGTTTAACGTAGCGTTTTTGTTATCTCCTTTTTATTAGCATTGCTGTCGATTGTGTTCTTAAACTCTGTCTAGGGAGTCATGGTGATCTTGAGAGAAGGGATCTGCCCTGGAATAAACGAGGAATTCATTAAGGCCTTACATTCAGAGGATATCAAAACAGGTGTTGACAATGATCATCAAATAGCAACATATAGCTTCAGTTCATATAATCTTTACTGCACTAACAAGAAGTAACGTTACTATATAGTAGGAGATTATTAAACCATGTACCACAGTAATATCTTATTAAAAATGTTTTTAAAAATGTAATAATTCTAACTTTAATGTTAGATTTATTTACTGTGTAATTAACTTGGGTTCTTTTTTATTGTGTTGACATTATATATCTGTATATTGTGTAATCTATGCTTCTGTAGTTATTTACTCATCCTAAATTATTCCAAAAAGCCCAAACTATTTTTTACCACATTAAACGCAAAATAACGTTGTTTTTCTTCACATAGCGGTTCATACAACCAAAGATCATGGTGATCAAATCTGTCAGTCTTTAAAGTCACCATGAAATAAAAAATGGGCAATTCTTTTTTTGAATGGAATTTTGCAGTGCTAAATGATTTCTCCAGGCACTTCTTTTTTCCCTTCTCATTCGTGTATCCTTATAACTATAATCATAAAGTGGTCCAAATGACTGGAGAAGTCTATAATACATAACTAGAGAGAAGCCTGTTGTTTTTACCAAAAGATTCAGTTTAACCTTTTGATAAAGGTTGAAAAATATGCAAATTAATCCTTCACAGTATGATCGATAACACAAATTAAAAATAGATATAGCATTTTATGTTGTCTTATAACTGACTAAAGAAACCCATACAAGCACCATTAAAGATTTCCATGTGAAATATGAGATATATTCATAATATGAGTCTTCTGGAGCCATAAGATAGCTTTGATAATGAAATTCATGTCAGAAACCTGTCAAACAACCAATGTTATTTTGGCCTCGACTGCCTTTGTGGTGGGAAAAAAAATACTTGAATAATGAAATAATTTTGGTCTGTTCTTCACAAAAAAATATTTGAGTTGAGTTTGACAGACAATTAACTGTTGTTGTATAAAAAAAAGACCTGAGTGAGTTCCAAAAAAAAAAAAAATAACAGCGCAGTTTGAAACGTCATGAATAAAAAATCAGAGGACTGTTCATTGAAGTACTGTTGCTGATCAATCACTGTCTCTTATGGGAATGAATAAAGTATTCTTTACTCTATGACTGCCTGTGGCCTTGTAATAATACATGTTTAATTCTTTCAGTTGAAGACTTTGTCTCATGTAACCCAGAAGAACTTGCACAAAAGTGTTCATTGTCTTACAAGGTATGTGGAACGACTTCATTTTTAGTGTGCCAGATTTCTTACTTCAGCCAACGCATATTCAAGCAGGCCTCACCTTTATTTACCACTAACCATCACAGAGACTGTGTAACTAAGCTAAACAAAGTTAGCACACTAAATCCTGTCTATGTTATCTTGCAGGCTCTAGTAGCTGTTCGACGTGTGCTCTTGGCTCAATACACAGCTTTTCCCGTCTCTGGAGCTGATCTCTATGAGGAACTCTTGAGCGCCACAGCAATCTTGTCCACTGGCAATCCCAGGTCCTGAACATATATGTGGAGGATTCATAGTATAATATGGTTGTACAATTGACAAGTTTGGGGTCTTTTTTTTTTTAAAAGAAATTAATATTTACAGGATGCATTTCAAAATCAAAAGTGACAGTAGAGACATTTATGTTTCTATTTTAAATAAATAGTCCTTTTGTATTCATGAACAAATTAAATATCACAATTTCTACAAAAATGTTAAGCAGAATAATTGTTTACAACATAAAAATAAGAATTTCTTCAACGTATAAGACTAATTTCTGAAGGATCATGATCATTGGCTGCTGAATAAATTACATTTGAAAATATATTCAAATTAAATATATTTTTAAGTTTATTTTTGATCAACAAATACAGCTTTGGTGAACATAATGGACTTCTATCAAAATAATAATAATAATAAAAGCCTCACCAACCCCAAACTTTTGAATGGTATTAGGTTTATGTATTTTGTATTCAAGCTCTGAGCAAAACTATGCTGTTTTGTCTTCAGTTTGGATAAGCTGTTGGATTCTGGGCTCTACACGGGGGAAATAACTGAGCTGACAGGTAGTCCAGGGAGCGGGAAAACACAGGTGATCTTTTGTCCTGGAAACTCTTCTCAGTTTCTTGATCCTGCTCTACAATGTCAAAATCTAGCTTGGATTTATTACCTGTTAAGGTTGGGTGGGAAAATGGGCGAGTGTTCAATAACGCTCTGTGTGTTCTCGATCACTTTGTAGGTGTGTTTTAGTGTTGCAGTAAATATATCCCACCAGCTGAAGCAGACAGTGTTTTACATCGACACAAAGAGTGGTATGTGTGCGAACCGACTGCTTCAGATGCTACAAACCAAGACCCCCAATATGGAGGAGCAGGTGATTAAAGTACAATTTACTAATTAGTAGTGCAACTATTCCAAACGAACAGCATTTGTGTCATAAAGCTGATTCTTTTAAACAGTATTATATCACACTGTGCTACAGAGGTTACGTTTTTCCTTTTCAATACATAGATGGAGGCACTTCAGAAAATCAAGGTGTTCAGAGTATTCGATGTCTTCTCTTTACTCGCATGTCTTCAAAATTTGAGATCAAATGATCTTCAGAAGGTAAGTGTTGTTCTTTTTTAAAAGTCTGTTGATGTAAGAGGTTGTTTGTAGCAGAACTCTTGAATGTTCCCTAGGCGTCTATCGGAGGTGGTTCAATCAAAGCGCTGATGGTGGATTCAGTCTCTGCTGTGCTCTCATCCATGCTCGGAGGGAAACAGAATGAGGGTATTTGTTTACAATATCGCATAATACTCATAATGTTCTGTTCTAATTAGCATCTTATGCATCAGGTATGTCTTTGCTGATGCAAGTTGCTGGGGAGCTGAAGATGATCGCCAAAGACTTCAACATTGCTGTGCTGGTAAACACCTTTCTGTTTCCTGTTACAAACAAAACAAAAGTGGAATTATTACTGAATTTCAAAATTGTGGGTACAAGCCTGGAGAAGTCTAATGTGAATAAATACTGCCTGTTTTGTTCAAAATATAATATGGAATTGCTTTTTGTGAATGATGATAAAATTAAAGTTGGCATAAAATGAAAATTCACCTTGTGAATTTAAGTGCACGTTAGATCATAATGAAAAATACATCCATAAAGATATTCTTATTTTGTTGCAATATTGGAAAAATACTTTTTTTCTGCAAGCTCACATTCAGTCAATGTATTTCATCCAATTAAAAACTGATTGTTTATTTTCCCCCCAATAATTTATTTGACTTGGATCGAAGTCACAAGATCTGTCGCAGTGTGGCCAAGTCCATGGTCTTCCTGCAGATTTGGGCTACTTTAACACTGTTGCACAGGTTGTTTTTCATGTCCACGGGTTTAAGCAACCCCGATAACATGATATTTAACCCCTAAAATGCAAATTTTACCAGTGGTACCCCACCAAAAATGAATGCGCTTTTACTGGGGGACCCCCCTTGAAATGTGATTGGGCTAATTTTGAGTAGCAATTGAGCAGGTTTTATCGGGAAAACCCTGGCAACCCTGATCTGTCACAACTTTAATTTAATTTGCATTAAGTGTGTGACTGAATATTGAAATGTCTTTTGAAATAAATTCTGGTTCTGTGAAATCTTACACTGTAGGTGACAAACCATGTGACCAGAGATGGGAATGGGCATTTGAAGGCTGGACTGGGACAGTCATGGAGTCATGTGCCACGCACACGTGTGCTCCTGCAGAGATTGGAGGATGCAGAGACTTCATCCTTACGAACCGCAACTCTGACCAAATCATCACGACAGGTGCCTTTTGAGCAAATGATCCTGTTTTTCAAGAATATCCCAGTAAAGTATTTTACTTAGTGGGGTACACATGGGACATAACTTCTATTTACTGTTGTTGTTTTTAAATTTTCTTCAGGCTTGTCATCTGGTAGAGGAGTTTGATCTTTGTCACTGAAGAGAAGAGAACCTCCATTTCAGGCAAGAGGAAACTAGAGGAAAGAAGTAAACCTTGAAAAAATCCACTGTTTTCAGTGACAACACAAATGGCTGGTGTTATTTGATTTCAAACAGACTATATAGGAGGTCTATTTAGAGTCAGTGTAAATATGTATAATATTTCTACAAACAGTTTCTGTTGTGGTCTTTGACAAGTGTTAAGACATTTTATTTCTTTGAATTGTTTTTTATATGTACTGTTTAATCAAGTAAAAATGACCTTGCATTATTTTTTTGCTAAAAATGTTGGCATCTTATATATTAAATTAAATTGAGTAAAAAAAAAAAAAAAAAAGGATTCATTGTCCTCAGTACCACCAGTAAAACTGCACATTAGTGACCATTTTCAATGGAAAAACTAAATCCATTTTTGCATTAATTCTGCAACTCACCTCTGCGTGTCAGTATAACTCCAAAAATAACTGATTAGACAAGAGATTCATAAAAAGACACTCATACAATCACTCATGTTGGAGAACAGAACTGCTGTTCCCTGTTGTGTGCTCACACTTCAGGTACAAATCAATTTCTTTGTGCATAAAAGGCTTGTTTTAATTAGAATGTTGAAATTCTACACAACTACCATTACTAAGCTAGAGGGCTCTTACCCAATTTACTCTACACAATTATTCATTCCATAATCATGCCTTATGGCTGTTACTATTGTATTGTTGATTACTCATCCTGTGCCCAAGAGCATACTCCATACAAACATCACTTTCAAAACAGATAAATGACATCATGAAATCATCAAAATCATTAGTTATCGACCTCTCTGAAGAATAAGCTTATAATATGAGTGGCAGCATTGGCCAATGACACCAAGGTTTAAAAATGATAAATATGGGAATTCATAATGAGAAATAATGTCAAAACAACAAACTTGAAAACAGACAGTTTTCTAGTACAATGTGTGTAATACCACAATGTGGTAAAGCTAACAAAAACATTGAGACACCAGTTAGAAAAACTTCATTCAGGTCGTTATTGCTGGAGCTGTGGGTCTGATGAAGCTGGTTTGCTGTTCTCTAATGAACAATTTCATTATAGGACAAAATGCCTGAGCTTTGTGGTAGTGTCCTTCCAACAGTCTCTACCTCAATCAGCAGGGAGGAACCACCCTCCTCTTTCGGATGCATTCCCAGATCCAGTTGGAGGTGACCCTCTGGGCTGAACAGTCGTCCTCTGGCTCTCCCAGTGTATGTGTGGCTGAAGCAGAGTCATACTCTGGCACCAAATCTCCATCGTACGCTAGGAAGTAGCGCCGAAGCTTCTCAAAGTCCTGCATTGACTCTGGGAGGTAGAGCTTCACGCCTGTGAAAATGTCCAGTAGTGTCTGCAGGAAGATGACAAGGGCTTCAGTGGTGATGAAGTATTGTAACGGCAAAATTACACCCTTTAGCTTGTAAAAATGATTTATTTATTTTTTTAAATACACTATTAAGTCAGTGGGGTCCAGTGATGTTTGGCCACTCTTAACTTTCACTGCATAGGTAAAAACGGTTATATACAGTCGTGGCCAAACGTTTTGAGAATTACATAAATATTGAAAATTGGAAAAGTTGCTGCTTAAGTTTTTATAATAGCAATTTGCATACACTCCAGAATGTTATGAAGAGTGATCAGATGAATTGCATAGTCCTTTGCCAAGAAAATTAACGTAATACAAAAAAACATTTCCACTGCATTTCATTGCTGTCATTAAAGGACCTGCTGAGATCATTTCAGTAATCGTCTTGTTAACTCAGGTGACAATGTTGACGAGCACAAGGCTGGAGATCATTATGTCAGACTGATTGGGTTAGAATGGCAGACTTGACATGTTAAAAGGAGGGGGATGCTTGAAATCATTGTTCTTCCATTGTTAACCATGGTGACCTGCAAAGAAACGCATGCAGCCATCATTGGGTTGCATAAAAATGGCTTCACAGGCAAGGAAATTGTGGCTACTAAGATTGCACCTAAATCAACAATTTATAGGATCATCAAGAACTTCAAGGAAAGAGGTTCAATTCTTGTAAAGAAGGCTTCAGGGCATCCAAGAAAGTCCAGCAAGCGCCAGAATCGTCTCCTAAAGAGGATTCAGCTGCGGGATCGGAGTGCCACCAGTGCAGAGCTTGCTCAGGAATGGCAGCAGGCAGGTGTGAGCGCATCTGCACGCACAGTGAGGCGAAGACTTTTGGAAGATGGCCTGGAGTCAAGAAGGGCAGCAAAGAAGCCACTTCTCTCCAAAAAAAAACATCAGGGACAGATTGATCTTCTGCAGAAAGTATAGTGAATGGACTGTTGAGGACTGGGGCAAAGTCATATTCTCCGATGAAGCCCCTTTCCGATTGTTTGGGGCATCTGGAAAAAGGCTTGTCCGGAGAAGAAAAGGTGAGTGCTACCATCAGTCCTGTGTCATGCCAACAGTAAAGCATCCTGACACCATTCATGTGTGAGGTTGCTTCTCATCCAAGGGAGTGGGCTTACTCACAATTCTGCCCAAAAACACAGCCATGAATAAAGAATGGTACCAAAATACCCTCCAACAGCAACTTCTTCCAACAATCCAACAACAGTTTGGTGAAGAACAATGCATTTTCCAGCACGATGGAGCACCGTGCCATAAGGCAAAAGTGATAACTAAGTGGCTCGGGGACCAGAATGTTGAAATTTTGGGTCCATGGCCTGGAAACTCCCCAGATCTTAATCCCATTGAGAACTTGTGGTCAATCCTCAAGAGGCGGGTGGACAAACAAAAACCCACTAATTCTGACAAACTCCAAGAAGTGATTATGAAAGAATGGGTTGCTATCAGTCAGGATTTGGTCGAGAAGTTGATTGAGAGCATGCCCAGTCGAATTGCAGAGGTCCTGAAAAAGAAGGGCCAACACTGCAAATACTGACTCTTTGCATAAATGTCATGTAATTGTCGATAAAAGCCTTTGAAACGTATGAAGTGCTTGTAATCATATTTCAGTACATCACAGAAACAACTGAAACAAAGATCTAAAAGCAGTTTAGCAGCAAACTTTTTGAAAACTAATATTTATGTAATTCTCAAAACTTTTGGCCACGACTGTAGAATACAGAATATCTTTGGATAAAAGTTAAGTCACAGGTTTTCAACACACTAACATTACACAGATCTAATATAAACATGCCATTTCTTTTCCAGCTGTTTACAGTCACAGACATGGCCGACAGTTTTGTAACGTGTTTTTAAGTGAATTTTGCATCCGATGATTTAACAAACTTTCTGTGCGCATGCTTTGGATGTGTGCGCCCAGAAAATCGTATTCTCAGTTCTCAGTCTAAAGTTCAAACTGATATGGCTTTAAAACACGATTTCAGTATTATAGATGTCATAAAAACATGTTTTTTTAATAACGTATCTGAGGTACGAGTTGTAAAGTAGAGCTTAGATTCTCTGCCCGAGCCCGACCTGCGGGCCGGGCCGATATTTCCCGCCACCGTCCTCGGGCCGGGTCAGGCCCTTGATAAAGCACGTCACGTGTCATGCGCAACGTCTCGTCCACTCACAGTCTCGCATGCGTGATGCATCACACCTGCTGTGCGTGCTGTACTATTCAGTAGAATAAGTGCAACATGGAGCTTGAAGAAGCAAAGAAAAAAATTAAAACAGGAGAATTAACTTTGAGCAAGTCTGGAGGAAAATCGGAGGTATGGAAACATTTTAAACTAGTCGTGGGGAGTGACAACATATGTGTTGGCTTTGTCTTGTGCATTAAATGCAGCACGCATATATATATATATATATAACTGCGCAGCTCCCCCGTAGCCTAAATGATCTAGCACAGCAGCACCTGCGGTAAAAAAAAAAATAAATAAATCTGGCGCCGCCCCTGGTTATAACGGCCCACATATTACAAATGGTCGGGTTTAAATCGGGCTTGGGCTCATAATTACAGTGAAGTGTCGGGCCGGGCCGGGCTCGGACACAACGTGCTCGGGCTCGGGTAGGGTCGGGCTTGATTTGTTGGGCCCGATCTAAGCTCTATTGTAAAGGCACAGATCTATTAAGGAAAAGGGGGCAGGGAGCAGCAGCTCATTTGCATTTAAAGAGACAGCTGGTTTCTGCCTCCACTCAAAATAGTCTTTTTCAAAATGATATAATAAATGATTGTAGATTATTTTGAGCTGTAACTTCACAAGACACATTCTGGGGAGACCTGAGACTTAAATTGCATCTTGTAAAAAGGGGCATAATAGGTGCCTTTTAAGTACAAAAGACGAACCAAAAGAAGTATAAAAACAAACAAAAAAACCTTTTCATTTTTTGGGTCAGTTTTTTGAACCATCTTCGGTTTGCTTTGTCCATTGCTGTCAACGGGTTCTGTTTTTATCTGAAATAGAACAAGATCACAGGGTTTGAGTGGAGAGATGATCTAAAAACGGATAAATGAACCATGACAGGGCATGACAGGCTAAACCGGTGTTCAAAGAAAATATGCTGCCATTTCAAAGTTTGGGGTAACTTAAGTTAAGTTTAGGCCAATAAGCAAGCAGCATAACAGTTTTCAAAGTTGATAATAATATTAAATGTTTCTTGTGCACGAAATCAGAATGACAGAAGGATTTCTGAAGGATCATGTGACACTGAAGCCTGGAGTAATGGCTGCTGAAAATCAACTTTACCATCATAGGAATAAGTTACATTTTAAAATCTATTAAAACAGTTAATTTAAATAAATTGTAGTAATATCTGACAACATTACGGTTTTACTGCATTTTGATCAAATAAATGCAGCCTTGGTAATTATAAGATACTTAAAAAAAACTTTTGAATGGTGTTTAGCATATATGGGTTCGTCAGATAACAAACCTTCTTGGCATCTTGTTTATCTGTGGGTAGTTTCCTCTTAACTGCTGGTGAAGATGCTTCTGTTTTCACTGCCTTTGCTTTGGGAGTATGACCGTTTTCTGAACAGTTGGAACAATTATAGAATGTAGAATGACTTTTATGATGCAGATGTCAACATTTGACAATTACAGACCAAACAGGATCTGTTCATGGTGAACACCTACTGGTCTTGTTAGCCGTGGAAGCTCCATGAGATGCAGAGAGAGAACTTCCTCCACTCTCACCTCCTGAGGAGGAGCTCTTGTCATTTTGGCTAGTTTTGGATGGACCAGCAGTCACCTCAAAATCACAGTTCTCCTTTGAAATACGATACAGCTCCTGCAAAAAAATATATATTCCAATATTTGATTTACACACCAGCCTAATAGTTTGCAGGGGGAAAGAAATTCTTATATACAAGAAATAATTTATTTAAAAGTTGCAATTCCTTCATAATGTAGTAGCTTATATCCAAGTGTGACAAAAAAAAAAATGGGTTGCACCCATCAAAAGTGGACTGGATTTTGATATTTTGGCATTGCGAGCTTGTAGTCAGTTGTAGATGGGTAGAGTTTAAGCAGACTAAATGAATAGTGAAGTTTGGCATACATCAGAGAAAATTATGCCATTTTACCGGAAGATCGAGTTGTGACATTTTAATTAAACATTATGTTGTCAAAACAACAACAAAAAACGTGGATCTTATTTTAAATGGCTCATCCTTGTATATACACCATGCATTAATAAAACATGGCAAATATCAAAACTGACAAGAAAAAATAGATTTTCAAAAAGGCTTTGACTTTGTTGAATACACGTGATCACTGCACATTCCAAAATCAAAAATGTTAAAGTTACAATTTTTATAATAGGTGTTTTAATATCACTAAGGAAACCATCTGTCTTCAGAACATTTTGGATGTCATTGTCATTTCTTCTTGCATGTAATGCCTGATAAAGTAGCGTCTTTGAGCAAAACGCTGCTTTGTGTACAGCCATTACCAAGGAAACCTCTATCTCTCCCGCTCTAAAAGCACTTCCTGCTGGCAAAACAATGAATTTTCATATAAATGCCACCACAAATAGAGTGCAAGTCTGTGGGAAACCCTGTGCAACATTATCTTTGAGACGCTTGATGGCATATCCTACAGTTCCTGGTTGCATCTCTATGTAAAATGCATTCGAATATGCAAATATTTTCCAATCAAGGGTACCTTGAGCTGCTGAAGGTTAGTGGCGGTCTTCCAGTCTTTGTCGTCTCGCATTCGAGTGCATCGTGGGAAGCGGATGGATATGCCATCTGCAGTGTGCATTTCTGATTTGGAAAACTCAGCTCCTGTTATTTCCCACACTGGTGCGTTCTAAAAACATTGACATACAGGTTATTATTCCTTATAGTCCAATACACAACAGAAACTACTACAGTTTCAAATCAGTACAAACATCTTAAAAATGTAAGTGTTGTACAGTCTATTTAACACATTTTTCTGAGTTAAAGAGCTAACAAGCCAATAAAGTTCCTTCATTGCCATTTTTCTATCACATACTCGACTGTAACCAGGCTTTTAACAGAGTCTCATCAAAGCTCATTTCACATTACAAGCACATAAACATTAAACATCCCTTCGGTCGTATTAGGAAGAGTCTTACTTCTGGATCTCGGATAATGAAATCTGGGTAATAGTTCTTGACGATCTTCAACCATCCTGGGATCTTGCTTGGATCCTGTGAAAGCAAGATAGATAGGAAATGTATGAGATAAATCTTTCATAAATCTGATATGGAAATGGAGGCACTACTGATTAAATCATGAGATTTACCTTGCCAATTTTGATGACGTCCAACTCCTTCTGCAGTCTGGCTAAGGTGGCATCGTCATAGCCTCCTGAACACTTGGTCACAGTGCACCACTTCTTTGATTCTGGGTCATAGCATCCCATAAGGAAACTGGACATAATTCCACCTGGCACACAGAAACACATAATATTTCTTTCTAGCAACTCTGAAGTTCAGTTATTGTTTAAATCCACTTGGATTGGACTGCCGATACTGACCATTTGACCCTTTGCCATAGAAAGCACCAAGCACCACGAGGTCAGCGGTGTCCGCCATTGCTCCTTCATTCAGATAGTCCTTTTTCACCTTCAACCAGTGACGTTTTCCTGGTTCATAATGCCCCTGAAACAGCAACAAAACCATGAAGTCACCCAAACAAACAAATGCACTGCACTTTTTCATTTTAAAAGCCATAAGCTGTCAGAATGCTTCTGTTTTTGGCAGCCATTACCATAGGTGTATTGTACTACTTAATATTTTTACAAATTAGGTCAATTTATTTTTATTCAACTTGTCTATTCCAACCAGTGTGTATAAAAAGAGTGGGTTCCAGTTTCTTCCTCTGCTATTCACTGTTGCTTAGGAAAACTGTTTAAGAATGCCACCAAATTATAGGTTTATGTAACAGCAGTGACTCATGTAACCAGTAGTGCACATATTATTGGCTGGCCAGTTTTATCATCAGTCAGATCATACTCAGGCTATACCTTGATATCCTTCAGAACCAAACCCTCAAGTCCTTCTCTGATGACACGTGTGATCATTTCTGCCAGATCAGCAGCTCTCTGTTGGGACACAATGTGATGAGCTTTATAAAATCATCCACCCTGAAGTCTTCTAATAACCTGCCTACACATTTGTAAGCATTCTTGAACATCGAGAACACATGCATGATGAGTAGAGAAAGAAAAACAAACCGTGACATGCTTCATTTCTGAGAAGAGAATCCTGTTAGGAACTTCCACCATATTGTCATGGAGAAGCTTTCTTCTCTCACAGAGAGGCCTGAAAAACATCACCACATCAACATCTTTCGAGGCTTACCATGAAAACCTCATCGTTTAATTTTTCTCTAAAACCTGCAATATCTTGCAGATAAATGCAAAATGCATTCCTTTAGCTTGACTCACTTGTCCATGAGACTGACACCATTGAAATAAATGCAGTCAAACACGAACAGACCCACTTGAGCATCCTGGAAAGCGGCTTTCTAGCAACAAATAGAAATGAATACTTTTATTCAGCAAACATACATTTAACTGATCAAAAGTACCAGTTCAAGTTTATTTATAAAGCACATTTAAAAACATCTAAAAGCCGACCAAAGTGCTGTATACAGTCAATAGCACATACAATAAGTAAAAAATTATCAGCATAATGTCAAATACACATAACATGACCATAGCGAAATCAATTATTAAACGCCAAAGTGAAAAGATGAGTTTTTAGACAAGATTTAAAAACAGGTAAAGAGGAGGCCATTCTAATGTGAGATAGTAAGTTGTTCCAGAGAGTAGGACCAGCCACTTCGAACGCTCGATTCGTGAACAAATGTATTAATATAAAATTAAATATTGATAATGTTTGTTCGATTTTTTTAAAAAAAATTATAAATAAGAAGTAATAATATTTGACAATATAACTGTTTTACTTGATTTATACTCAAATGCATCCAGCCTGGGTGAGTATAAGAGACTTGAGTAGTGCATGAGTTTACGTGGATTCATTTTATGATGCCTTTTTTTTTTTTTTTTTACAGCGTCCATTCAGACCACTGAAAGTTACATGAGAAAGAATAGGACAATGCCATTTTAGGTTTAACTAATCCTTTAGAGAACATCAAAACACGTTGCTTTCTGGTTTACCTTGTGTACCCCAAGAGTCCCAAAAGGCAGTGGTTTGCTAGTCTTTGTATCAATAAGAAGAACTTCAGCATCAAGGATCATACTATGGCCACCAGGAA
Organism: Carassius carassius; assembly: GCF_963082965.1. Lineage (NCBI taxonomy): Eukaryota > Metazoa > Chordata > Actinopteri > Cypriniformes > Cyprinidae > Carassius > Carassius carassius. The sequence continues at coordinate 17,468,435 of NC_081759.1, read as the reverse complement.
ATGCTAGCGGTATGAAATCTTTAAAATGGGCAACCTGTGGGAGAAAAGCAAACTCTTTAAAACAGATTTGAATGGTTTTAAACATGTATATAAACATCCCTCACATTTGATTTTAAGAGATCCCAGACTGGAGGTCCTGACCTTGTGTGGGAGTACTGGTTTGAGACTTCGACTGAAGTAACTGAAGTGACTGCCGTTCTTGTGGACCTGCACACGCTCACCATCATACTTGATCTCAGAATACATCCCATTAGGACATTTCTTCATGGCATACTCGATGGACTTACATGCTTCTGCCTACAAGAATAAAAACAAGCAGTAGATATGAGCATAATCTTTGAGGGGGGGTTTGGTTGTTATTGAAGAATACTGAATTAAACACAGCTCATCAAAACATTTTCATTCTAAATTCCATTCCAAACATGTGTGACCTTCTACTGTGGATCTTTAAAGGATATATATTAAAAAAATCCTCTTTTATATTCCACAGAAGAAAGTAATTCCCACAGTTTTGGAGCAACATGAGGATGAGTAAATGACAGAATTTGTTTTTTAGGTGAACTTTTTCAATTATCTGCGAATCAGACCAGCATTGGCTGTACGGGGGTCATCAGAGACGCCTCCACACTGAGGATCTTTCTGGGCCCTGTCCCATTAGAAGCATCCTGCTGGTTCCGTAGCACCCGGTCAATTACGTCACTCAGGTTACGAGAGGCTTTGAAGGCATCGTGGGCGTTGGGGTCCACAGCATCCAAACTGATGAGCGAAAATTCACATGGACATAAGACAGAATAAACACAGTGCCATCAGGTACAATTTGCTAGCTACACTTACACATGCTTAGCCCCAGAGTTGATTTTCAGATCATGTTTGACCAAACGAATGTAACACTTCAGATCATTTCCGGTGCATCTGGGAATCAAGATGAACATTTTAAGTGAACATTCTAAAAAATTAAAACATTTGTAATAAGAATTTTAAATAATCAAATTCTAAAAATGACTTATTTCTGACTTTTTAGCAATATCCTGCAGCTCTGCCTGCTGATCATCCTCCTTTGTGAGTTGGGACAGACGATTCAGTGAAGCATCAATCTCCTGAATAGTTAGAAGACTCTTGGCTGCTGGAGGGAAAGACTTGCTGTCCTCAAAAAACATCCGCACTGTCTCTGAAACATCACCCTATATGAAACCGATAAAGGTCAGTAAAGAAAACGTCAAGTATTTCCCAAAAGAACTGACTTCTGAAAAAAAAAGTGTGACAAATGTGACAAACCTGTTCCAAGTCTTGCACCATCTCATCCTGACTGCAATTCAATATGCGGCTGAAAAGCTTGACTATTTGTTTGTCATTGAGGTTGTACACATTCTTAACCACTCCTGGGAGGAGAAGCTTCACTGTCAGGTACAAATCTCCTCGGAATTTGTCTGTAGACATGTGAGAGGCATATTAAAGGGAACAAAAAAAAGATGCTTTTGAAAAACTTTTTAAGAGATATGTGTTCATGTTGGGCCATATTTTCGATGCTCACCTCCACCAGAGCCTTTCGTTAAGAAGTCTCTGATGATCTCGGTCTTGGCGTTATAGCCCGACTTCTCTGCGACTAAGGCACACAGTTTGCGGAACTCCCGCAGTAAGCAGTCTTTATGGTTGGAATCACATAGCTGAGCTGATAAAGCGCTCCCCTGAGTGGGTTTGGCTGGAGATGGTCCAGGACTGGAGGAAGAGGAACCGGCCTTGGTAGCTGTGGACACATGATAAACTTTGTATTAAGTTGGTAGAGCATGACAGTATTACATGATAGATTATACATCTATATCAGAGCTGTCCAAAATTATCTTTATAATATCTTCGATACACTAACTGTCTATATGAAGACTTTAGATGCAAAAACCTCCAAGTCCGTCTGAGATTTTTTCTTTTAAACTAGCATTTTTATCAGGTTCCTATGAAAATAACGCTGGACATTTTTGAAAATAAGCCATTTAATAACAGACTAATAAACTTTTTTTGCAGAAAAACAGGGAAACTACTGAACCTAAGCATAGGGGGCCTGATAAAAATGCTTATTTAAAAGAAAAAAAATCTATTTTTCCTCTGTCTCCATATACAGTACTAAGTGACTACAAATATAATTTGTATATATAACCTTTTATTCCTAAAATTAAAGAAAAATAATATTAAATATTTAGAAAAACAATATAAAGAGATGAAAATGTATTTAAATGATACAGCACAAAAACACAACATTGCAGGAATACAGTAATATAATTAATTTTCTGTAATATTTATAGCTGGTAAAAGTTAATTTTGGACAAAGAATATTATATTTAAATCTCTATGGTCTCTATAACAACCAAGTTACATTGCCAATAAATAAATATTTTTATTAAGTAAAGATTCTTTAAATTGATCAAAGGTGACAGTAAAGACTTTATTAGAAAAAAATATCTATTTCAAATATTAAGCAGCCAACTTTTTTTTAACATCGATTATAAAAAAGAAAAAAAAAAGATATTATTCCTGTGCAGCAAATCAGCATATCAGAATGATTTCTGAAGGATCTGAAAACTGGCTGCTGGAGATTTGCAATCACAGGAATAAATTACATTTTAAAATATATTACAACAGAAAATAGTTTCATAGTATTACTGTTTTTACTGAACTGATCAAATAAACAGAGCCTTGGTGAGCATAAAAGACTTTCAAAAACATAAAAAATATATTTCTGACCCTAAACTTTTGAACCACAGTGTGCATTACAAAAAGCAACAAAAAATATCAGCAAAAAAAAAAAAACATTTGTGTAACTCTCTTAGTGTTGTACCTGTAAAGCCAGAAAACTTGCGAGGAGCATTGACTGCTGGATCAGCTAGCGTTGCTGACAGCTGCCCACTGTTATTTAACTTTGCTTGCACTTTCTTCTTTGGGCTTGCATTGGCTTTGGCTGCCAGCTCTGTCAGAGAAGAGAAGAGAAGAGAGACTGCTCAGCATATGTCAAGTTTACAGTTAGAACTGATCATGCAAACTAAACAAGGAGAGTAAAGTATGGGGTAACAATGGCTGGATACCTGAAACATGTTTATTGATTAGTTCTTTATCCTCATCCTGAAGTTCCTCCCATCCCTCCAGCTCTGTGATGTCTTCGATTTTCTTCGTGGTGGCACGTGCTCTCTCAAGCTTCTCAAAGATGCACTTCACGTGGTACCACTCCTTCATTTCTCCTGCAGACTCACTGAATGGGTTGGGCACTATCTTGCCAATCCGGACCAGACCCTTCATGATCTTGTCTTTGCATTTCTTGCAGCCAGCCGTGCCACGTTTGGCATATTCCACACAGTATCTCTGCTCTGCCATGACTGGACGTCCACTTTGCAACTCAGGCCAAGAAACGTAAAAAGAGCTGAGACTAAACTGGTGAATTTGTGGCACACAGAAAAAAATGCCACTGGGGATAGATGCAAAGCCCCGTGAAAATATAAGAGTCCTCCAGCACTGGAGAGATGGTTGATTTAGTGTTCCTCTAAATGAAGTTTCCCTACAAAGGTTTGGCAAAGATGATTTGCTGAGTGTCCTCACTGCCCTGCCAAGCCAAAAACTGGGCATAAAGTTCAGTAAACCAGAGTTTCCATCTTACACAGCAGAAGCGATTTCTGCAAGAAAATAGAAAATGCTCGTGTTTAAACAGCATCCAGGGGTATTTTTTGACAAACTTGTGTTGTGTGGAAATGTTAAGCTTAGCATTGTAAGTATAGGCTGGGGGTATAGGTGGCAGCTAAACTGAAATAACATATATTTTCATTAAGCAATAACATTTTAAGAAAGAAACTTAAAGAAAACAACATCCAACTTGAAACATTCTTAGATGGTAGAGAAAAGTTGAACACAACTGCCTAAACAGAATTATAATATGCAGAGGTATACGTGTAACGTTAATGGTATACATTCAAATCAATACTTCAGGCAATTTTATTCAAAGAGCTTCCAGTACTCTCAATAATCGGCCTGATTTTACCTTTTCACTACTAGTGCAGTCACATTTATGAATGCCTATGTATGCACACGTATAACAGTCATAGAATAAAACACCTGCAGTCCAGCACAATACATTGCAGCAACTTCAGTTAACTTTAGTATAAAACAAATATCAGAAACGTCCATTTCAAACGGCATGTAACTGTTACCGAAACTGTCATTTGATACTGACAGAAATGTCACTTACAATTCTATTTTAGTGATTCTGTTTACGTAGCGCTTTGTTGATCAACGTGGAATTAGCTCACATGCTAATCTTAGCCGAACAGCAGCAGCCATAAGACCAGCTAACTGTGAAAGGCTATAAAGAAACTCATCTCAATCACACTTTACCTCAGTTTTCAGTGCAAGACGACCCCAAGCTCCTTGCGTAACGATTTTAATTGTAAAAACAATTTACTAATGTGTTAGCAACGAAACAAGACATGATTTCTGGATTGTGTGCGGTCCCCTTTAAATCACAGGAGCGCTTCCTCTTTGTGTGGAAGCGTTTCCTGTGCAGTGCGCATGTGCACCGTGCATACCGCATGTTCATTTTTTCAATTTATTAGCGACTGGTAGATCTTTATCACTAGTAGACCCCGAAAATAAGAACAAAAATGCATTACATTTGCATTGTATTTTTTCTGTTATCTTCGGTATCTACTGGGGCAGTGATAAAGAAAAATACGCCTGAGTCTGTCAACAGGATGTGAACAGGACAGAGATGCTGACTAGCGCAAAGAGCAGAAAATACTTTTAGCAGAAGGAGAACAATAGCCCACTGTGTTCACTATGTTCGAAATACTGGAAGAACTTATAAATATTGAATTGGGGGTATGGGGTTATGTTAATGTATCACTGAAGAGAACTGAACTGTCTTTAGAAAAGTTGGCTGGCAATGGCATTTTCATCTCCTCCTACCTTCATATAAAGTGCAGCTCTGCTTTGTTTATAGCGGTAACCAAGGAAACGATATATTATGACCACTGATCTATATATATAGATCAGTGATTATGACTGGTTCAGGTTCATACGCACTAATTGCTGTCAGAGAGTGAATTTGCGCCACATTATTATTATTACAAATTCAAACATAAAAACAACTGTTACAGATATTTTGCAATAGGTCGATCTCGTTGTTCATAAAATCTAAGGCCAGGGCTCTTAGGCTTAAAAAGGTTGGTGACCACTGAGCTAAAGTATTTACTGCCTGAGAAATACCTTATTTTTAGTCATTAAATGCAAGTAGACACTTACAGAGATGTTACCAATCAAAAGAAACAACAAAATTCACTACAGTACTGGCACCGAAGCTGCATCTGAATTGGTACAAGTACAAATTAATAAATATAATGTATAGAATAATGTAAAAAATTGTTTACTGAATGTTTTCATATAAGCAATATATATATATATATATATATATATATTTTCAAAACAGTTCTGTTGCTCTTGTGATATTGCTTAATTATATCATATTATAATATACAAATCCACATCTCATATATACACTCAATACTCTCAATTACTTTTTTTTTTTTTGCAACAATATCTTGAATTTTGTTGGTGTATGTAGTAATTTCGTTGACATTTTTTACACAGTCCCTAAATAATTTCTGACCCGGCATAACAGTATAAATCATTTGTTCTCAGCCAGGGCTCTACACTACGGGGCCTGAACAAACTTAAATTGATTTAATTTTTATTTTTTTTCATAATAAAACATAACAAGCATTAACATTAACTAAAACAGGTAAAAATCGAAGACATTTCTCAGTATTTGGTTATTTTTATAATGAATATACACTGAACAAAATTACAAATGCAACACTTTTGTTTTTGCCCCTATTTTTCATGAGCTGAACTCAAAGATCTAAGACTTTTTCTTTGTACACAGAAGACCTATTTCTCTCAAATATTTTTTATTATATTATTATTATTATTAATATTATTATTGCCTTAGGCTGGTCACAATAAAAGGCCAATCAAAGGGGGCTTTCACACTGGCAGTTTAGTGCGGAACGGGGCATGGTTCGCATGAAAAATCGCTAATGTGAACATTGTCATCGGACCCTGGTGCACACTGGGGTACCGAACCCGAGACTACCCGGAGAAGGTGGTCTGAGTTCGGTTGCTCCCGAACTGTGGCGCGGATCGCGTGAATGTGCAAGCAACACGGACTCGGGTGTGCACTTGTTCAGGAAGTAAAGTATCCTGCGCATGCGTAACACTGTCGATATCATTGTTTCCTCAACACACGAGAGAGCCGAGGTTGATTCCACACACTCCTAAAAGTCAAAATTAAATTAATAAAAATTTAATTTAAATCTAATTTCGAATCAGACAAATTAAAGAGTTGATCAGAACTGTGGTTGAAACACGTGCCGAATTCCTCAGTAAGGCAACAGGAAGTCATAAAACATTCTGTGCCACAAGTCCCAAGCAAGATAACCAACCAACGCTTTCACAGAACAGCTTTCAACATTAAAACCACTATAACAATTATTGACAATTTCAATTCAGAGAAGAGATTGTCAAATTTGTTGTTCGTAATTGATAGGCAACGCCGGACATCACGTGTAAACCCATGAGAGTACTACACAAGATCCTTTGACTTCACCCACCTAGCAGAACCAGACTGAAATTCCCTAAGGGGGGCCTTTTAACCTCTGGTCTCCACAGAAATCTTTGTCAGATAATGGCACAGAAAACTGTCTTTTCTACATATATATATGGACGAAAATGAACTCAAAAAGACTTATAAATGAATATCAGTCCATCGCTTCACCCCATATTCATTTATATGTAACCCACACATTTGACTATCATGTTTATAATCACTTATGGTGTATGTCTTTTAATAACTACTGGATAGCTTAAGGATACATATTCATGTTTCATATGTATGTGCTTGAATCTGCTTGCTTGAAACAGTCATGACCATCAGTTATTTGTCAAATGTATCATATTCTTGTTATAGGAATCATGTCCAAAATTAGACCCTGCAAGAGCGGGAAAATTCAGACCATGTGCTTGATAAGATAACATATGATTTATGATACCCCCGAGCCAAGACAATATCTGATTGGTCAAGTCAACATTTGAGGTGTGGCCAACAGGCCAATTTAAATACTCAGGACACCATAAAATTCTGCTTTTAGCTTCTAGCTTTGCTCTGCTATTAGTCATGTATGCTTTTAGTTTTAGCTTTGCTTTTGCTATCAGTCATGCCAGCTTTTAGCTTTGCTTCTTAGCTTTAGCTTTTAGCCATGCTGTTAGTCATCACTGTTCTTTGAGCGCGGTTCCAGCGTGTTTCGGCCTGCACGCCTGCTGCTACTTAGCCACAATGAGAAGAAACACCACCTAGTCTCGTCAAACTTTACTTCTTTTCTTTTCCGTTTGAGAGTTTTGTGTTCTGAGCCCACACAACTACGCGTCTTCAGCCAACGCCCAACCACGGGCTTCCCAAGACGTCACTTCAGCAACTACTGAACTTCCAGCCAATCAGCGACATCGGGAAACCCCTTTCAACAACAACAAAGGGGACTCCCTTTTCACAGGAGACGCAAGTAACTTTACCTCCAGACTGTGACCTTTACTGGTGTATCTAATATAATTTTAACCTCATTGAGGAACTCAATGCTAGGGCTAATTAAGTGATTGATGGTTGTTCATGTCTATGCAATTTCACGTATTGCTGTAAACTTGGGATTCCACATTTCCATTCTCTTAAACTCATCTTTCCCTAACTTTCGATCTTCCTGCAACTTGTGTGAATGTGTGAGTGCGTGCGTTCATGTGTTAGATTAGTTTATATGTCTTAGATTTATCTAATAAAGCCTTATTCATATTGAAAAGAGAAGTATCTTGTGTTTTGTGCTTACAAGTTAATGTCTTAAACTGTCGATCTTGTTACTGTGCTAATTGATAGTGTTTTCACTATACTTTGTATATTAATATCCAGCGCAGATTTGATGTTAAATGGCTCGTTCAGTGAATCGCAGGGCATCTGTGATCAGCCGTGAAACAGTGATTCTGTTCAAATTCCCTTTAAAATCTTAAATGATTCCCTTTGAGCTAAATTGACCTGTTTCCCTTACAATAGCACCAAAATAACAACAAAATTACAACTATGCTCAGTCGCGTGTTCTCCATGCGTTTTCCGTGTGCGTTTGCGATGACGTAAGGTGACTGCAAACGTATGGGGCGCCGTTTGTAAAGCTGCTCATGCTGAAAATAGCAGCAACATTTTGTCACATTTAGCTTCAAACAATGTAAAAAAAAAAATGGTATGAATTTTTTGACGGTCACTTCTTAGCACATTAACAACAATATTTGTCAACTTAGAGATATTTTAAATAGTTAAATATAAATATTAAATGTTAAACCTAAATGTTAAATGTTAAATCTAAATGCTAAATCTAAATTTAAATGTTAAATCTAAATCTAAATGTTAAATCTAAATGTTAAATCTAAATGTTAAATCTAAATCTAAATATAAAATCTAAATGTTAAATATAAATCTAAATGTTAAATATAAATGTTAAATCTAAATGTTAAATCTAAATCCAAATGTTAAATCTAAATCTAAATGTTAAATCTAAATATTAATGTTAAATATAAATGTTAAATCTAAATCTAAATGTTAAATCTAAATCTAAATGTTGAATCTAAATGTTTCGGGTGAAACTAAATAGCTAATATGCAAATTCAAAAAGCCGGAAGTGCCAAAATAAAAGCTCGATGAGGTCAGTGTGTGTTTAAAGCATTGTGTTAAATAAGGAACGAATAAAAATCATCTCATCCGAGGAAATTGACTCTTGGACATGGATTATCGTGATAATGACTACCGTATTTTCCGGACTATAAGTCACACTTTTTTCATAGTTTGGCTGGTCCTGCGACTTATTTATCAAAATTAATTTGACATACACCAAGAGAAAACATGACCGTCTACAGCCACGAGAGGGCGCTCTATGCTGCTCAATGCTCCTGTAGTTTTTGTATTTTTAACTCCACTAATGTGATTTTTTTTATATAGAATTAGAAAACCCAAAATCGTTATCTCTATAATATTTTTTCAATTATTTTATGTGATTTTTTTTTTTCCTGTATAGGATCTCATATGATGAACACGTACAATTTTTATTTACTGTTTTATGGTGTTATGATTGTTATTGTTAAATACAACCGTCTTACCCTGATCTTTTATGTTATAACTTTGGCAATAATAATAAAAAGAGGTACAGGTGCACTACCACTTCACAGCATCACTAACTCCGCAGTCCAGTACAGTTTCTCTCAGCGACTCTGCAATGTCTGCACACGTCGAACAGCTGCTCGAAGATCTCACCTTTGGAGAAGTCTGATGATTTTATACTCTAAAAATGTAAGTATTACTACTCAAAAATGAAGATTACCCCATAATGAACTGCATCCTTTGCCCACCCCAACACTTACATGCAATAATAATGATAAATGCCAACCAATAATTATATACATTTTTTCCCTTAAAATTACATTTTAGTAAAAGAAGCAAAATGTATTTTCTGTCATGACATAGCTATACATGAATATACACTAATTCAGTTGATTTGAATGCATCAGTTTTCAGTCAAGCAATTAATACACAAATAGATAAAATATTTATATTTTATTTACTGACAACAAGAAACAAGTTTAAATGATTAAAAGAATGTATAAATGTTATCATCACAATAAATGCATACATGTACAAATCAACAACACATGAAACAAAGCTTCATTCAAACTTACTGTTCTAACAATCATGTATTTACAGATGCTGAACCCCACATCTTACTATCATCTCAACACAGCTGTTCTGATTCTGCTGCTGCGCTATGTTTCACAGTCTCACTCTTCTCAACGGGGATGTCTTTGAGCAACAGGATGAGGAAGACCATGATGTCGGCTCTCTCAACCACACAACCTTGAAGCGAGAGCAGAAGAACACGAGCAGGACAATCTGACTGCTGCTGTGTCTGCTCCAAACAATCGTGTGCCTGCTCTCCATGAGCACCACTACCTTTAAAACATTTACACATAGTTTACAAGTACATGCATTAATTTATTATTTTTGTAGTGGGCTAAACCACTGAACTGGTTCAAAACCACCAGTATGTCTGTGAGCACGGCTCTTTTCTCCAGGTGAATCAGAGGATTGTAGGCCCCTGTAATAAGAGCACTGTCAATGACTTCAGATAAAAGCTATATCACATTTTTTGATGATGCTTTTAAAGCTTCTGAAAGTCAGCCTTCATTGTATAAACAGAAACCAGCAGAACAAACTTTACCAAAATCAAATCCTCAGTGTCTTTTGGTCTTTCTCTAGATGCTCTCGCTGCTCTGGGGCCACTGATGATGAAGAGACCACAGCAGCATCTGGTCCTGGTGAGAGCTGGAGTGATGGAGCATCTCATCCATATCTCTCGACCATTTCTGGATGCTGCAGTGGACTTCTCCATCCTCAGTGCACACACCAGTCTGCAAACATTTTCATAACCTACACACACAAACACACACACACACACACACACACACACACACACACACACACACACACAATAAAAAAAGTCATTACTTTATTCTTTTGTTTCAGGTATTTCCTTTTTTCCCCTTTCCTTGCAGGTCCTGCTCCACCACAAAAGATCTGCAGCAAATGCACAGAAATCAACAATAAGAAAAGTGCTGTTATAACTCTTTGAAAGTACACTAATTAAAATGTTTCATTTATTTTTGTAGTGTACTTACACAAATCCTTTGATGGCAGCATTCCTTCATCAGTCACTCTACAGCAGATAAACATAATCTGTTCCTGTAACATCCGGACAAGAGTCAGTCTCCTCTGTGATTTATCTGTGATATACTGCATCTGCATGTTGAGTTAATAAATGATGTAACTCGCTTTTTATCCAACACAAATGTTTCTAAAATTATCAATATTGCAAATGGACAAATAAAATAGATAACCTGTGTTTAGTTACTTTATGTAGATTTGTTTGTTTACGTGACTTACACTCATCTAAAGCAGTGTTGACAACAATGAGTGAACTCAGATGCCTGTTTCATGTCTGTTAAATGTGCTCACCTGCAATAAAGACTATCCTGTCAGATTTTGAGTCGTGTACTTAATGGAGCTCCCCTGTTAGTTATTCATTATAAAACGTGTTTTTACAGCACAATCACAAATATGCTATATTATGTAAGTAACAAACAGGGTTTAGAATAAGCCAGGATCAGGCCATGGCTCAATTAGTCTTGCCTGTGAAACCGGAGGATAGCGTCTTTACACCTTTTGCTTATATGTTGCTGACTTTACACCTTAGATTTAATAGATTATTAACTCCAAAATCAATACCACTGTATGAAAATAACTTGTACTCTTAAATTTAAATAATGATTTCGTGAAAAAAAAAATATTGTAACTCACAGCAAGCCGTCATATTCGTCTTCTTCCCAGTTTAACGGCGGTTGGCATCCATCTTATTGGCGCAATACCGCCCTCTTCTGTTCCGGAGTGTGGATCAGATGTTTTCCTACTAAACGTACACAACGTGTACATTTTTCCTAACGTGTTTATTATTTTAGGTTGTCATTATCACGATAATCCATGTCCAAGAGTCAATTTCCTCGGATGAGATGATTTTTATTCGTTCCTTATTTAACACAATGCTTTAAACACACACTGACCTCATCGAGCTTTTATTTTGGCACTTCCGGCATTTTGAATTTGCATATTAGCTAAATATTTAGTTTCAACCGAAACATTTAGATTCAACATTTAGATTTAGATTTAGATTTAACATTTAGATTTTACATTTAGATTTAGATTTAGATTTTACATTTAGATTAAACATTTAGATTTAGATTTAACATTTAGATTTAACATTTAGATTTAGATTTAACATTTAGATTTAAATTTATATTTAACATTTAGATTTAGATTAAACATTTAGATTTTATATTTACATTTATATTGAGATTTAACATTTAGATTTAACATTTATGTTTATATTTAGATTTAACATTTAGATTTAGATTTAGCATTAGATTTAACCTTTAACATTTAGGTTTAACATTTAATATTTATGTTTAACTATTTAAAATATCTCTAAGTTGACAAATATTGTTGTAAATGTGCTAAAAAGTGACCGTCAAAAATTCACTTTTTTAAACATAGTTTGAAGCTAAATGTGACAAAATGTTGCTGTTATTTTCAGAATGAGCAGCTTTACAAACGGCACCCGATACAAACGCACCTGGGTTCGATACAACTACTGAGTGTGAAAGCAGACCAACGCTGCGGGCGTCGTAAAAGCCCTCTGAAATGTGCAGCTTTATCACACAGCACAATGCCACAGATTTCGCAAGTTTTGAGGGAGCATGTAATTAGCATGCTGACTGCAGGAATGTCCACAAAAGCTTTTCCCTGTGAATTTAATGTTAATTTCCCTACCATAAGCCATCTCCAAAGGCGTTTCAGAGAATTTGGCAGGAAATCCAACTGGCCTCACAACCGCAGACCACCAGCCCAGGACCTCCACATCCAGCATCTTAACCTCCAAGATCATCTGAGACCAGCAACCCGGACAGCTACTGCAGCAATCAGTTTTCATAACCAAAGAATTTCTACACAGACTGTTAGAAACCATCTCAGGGAAGCTCATCTGCATGCTCGTCATCATCCTCGATTCTCGACCTGTCTGCAGTTCGTTGTTGTAACTGACTTGAGTGGGCAAATGCTCACATTCTATGGCGTCTGGCATTTCGGAGAGCTGTTTTCTTCATGGTTGAATCCCGGTTTTCACTGTACAGGGCAGATGGCAGACAGTGTGTGTGTGGCATTGTGTGGGTGACCGGTTTGCTGATGTCAACGTTGTGGATCGAGTGGCCCATGGTGTTGGTGGAGTTATGGTATGGGCATGCGTATGTTATGGAAACGAACTGTGACGAGATCCTGAGGCCCATCGTTGTGCCATTCATCCATGACCCCTCCATGATGGGTCCACAAGACGATCCGGAGGCATTTGTGGACCTCTTTGAGAGGACAGCGGAGGCGTGTGGCTGGGCACGCACCCAATGGCCGGTGCGCCTCATCCCGCTGCTGACTGGGGAGGCACAGGTGGCGGCCCAACAGCTGCCTGTAGAGAACCTCCTGGCCTATGATGACCTAAAGCGGGCCATCCTTCAGTGAGTCGGCCGTACCCCCGAACAACATCGGCAACGCTTCCGGTCAAGGGAGCTGGGGGACAGCGGCCGGCCTTTCGTGATGGCCCAACAGCTCCGGGACGCTTGCCGCAGGTGGTTATTGGCGGAGGATCGCGATGTCGAGGGAGTGGTCGATCTGGTGGTACTGGAACAGTTCATCGCTCGGCTACCTCGGGGGACGGCCGAGTGGGTCCGGTGCCACCGCCCGACATCGCTGACGCAGGCTATCCAGCTGGCTGAAGACCATCTGGTGGCGTGCCCGGGGGGTGGCGAGCCCCTTTCTAACCTCGCTCTCTCTCTCTCTTCTCCTTCCCTCTCCCTCTTGCCCTATTCCTGTTCCCAATTCGCGGAGTAACGTGCCCCCTCGAGTCCCACAGCGGAGTGGGGCCTTCCAGGGGAACAGACCAGGGACACGGGAGGGCGCCGGGGCTACTGGTCCATCCGCCCCTTTTCCCTCTCTTCACCAATCTTTTGGCCATCCTTCTGCCGCTGGGGCGGAGGTGAAGGACTGGGCCGGCCTGCTGGAGATGCGGGGACCCGGGGCATTTCCTGGACCGCTGCCCAATGATGGAAGTGGGAGCATTGATCCGGGTTCCCGACTCCCCAGCGGTTGCCCCCGATCAAGCTGGGCTGTACCAAATACCTGTGAGTATCGAGGGGGGTACATATCAGGCTTTGGTGGATTCGGGCTGAACCAAACCTCCATTCATCAAAGCCTGATGCAACAGAGGGCATTGGATACAAGCCGCAAGGTTAAAGTGAGGTGTGTACACGGGGATGTGGTGGACTACCCTTTAGTGCCGGTTAGTATTCAGTTTCGGGGGCAAACGCATAGAGTGAAGGTGGCAGTTAATTCCCACCTTAGGCATCCGCTGATTTTGGGGACAGATTGGCCAGTTTTACACAGTTATTGGGGGTTTTGTGTGCGGATATTTCTTGGGAGACAGGGCAGGGAAACAAAGAAACGGTGGCGCAGGCTGGCGATGCAGTTGCGGGACCTTCACAGGCTGACTCAGAGGAAACGAGAGCGAGGGCGGACTTCATGTCCCCTGAGCTAGATGACTTTCCACTGGAGCAGTCTCGTGATGAGACGCTTAAAAACGCGTATGACCGGGTCCGCACCATCGACGGACGGCTTCTCCAGCCTGATCAACCGCTCTCTTTTCCTTATTTTTCCATGATAAAAGATAGGTTGTATCGGGTGACCCAAGATACCCAGTCAAAAAGGAATATAACCCAGTTATTAGTCCCAAAAAGCCGTCGGGAAATGCTTTTCCAGGCGGCTCACTGTAGTCATATGGCAGGCCACTTGGGGGAAGCAAAGACACGTGAGCGGCTCATGGCCCATTTTTTTTGGCCGGGCATTCCCGAGCACATCCGCCGGTGGTGTGCGGGGTGTCGGGAATGTCAGCTGGTAAATCCGCCGGCCACTTCTAAAGCGCTATTGCGTCCCTTACCCCTGATGGAGGTCCCCTTCGAGAGAATTGGTATGGACCTCATCGGGCCATTAGAACGCTCAGCACACGGGCATCGTTTTGCATTAGTTCTCGTGGACTATGCAACACGATACCCAGAAGCAGTGCCGCTACGCACAATCTCTGCAAAGAGTGTGGCGGACGCACTGTTTCTAGTGATCTCCCGAGTGGGGATCCCCAAAAAGATCCTCACAGACCAGGGCACGGCGTTTATGTCACGTACAGTAAGCGAGCTATACGAACTACTGGGCATTAAATCGATTCGCACCAGCGTCTATCACCCACAAACAGATGGCTTGGTGGAATGATTTAATCGCACATTGAAATCCATGGTTCGTAAGTTCGTTAAGGAGGACGCCAAAAATTGGGATAAATGGCTCGAGCCCCTATTGTTCGCAGTGCGGGAGGTTCCACAAGCCTCCACAGGGTTTTCCCCATTCGAGCTTCTCTATGGTCGTCAGCCCCGCGGGGTGCTTGACGTCATTAGGGAGGCTTGGGAGGAGGGGCCTTCAAACAGCCGTAGTGAAATTCAGTATGTCATGGACCTTCGAGCAAAACTTCACACTCTGGGGCGGCTGTCGATGGAGAATTTGCTCCAGGCTCAAGACAAACAGAGTCGGCTGTACAACAGGGGTACGCGAGCGCGTCAATTTACACCGGGAGAGAAAGTGCTTGTGTTACTTCCAATATCCAGTTCTAAATTACTCGCGAAGTGGCAAGGACCGTTTGTGGTTACACAGCGAGTGGGGGATCTCGATTATGAGGTGGTGCGATCGGATAGAGGGAATTCACGTCAAATTTATCATCTCAACCTTCTAAAACGGTGGAATGAGGTGACCTCGGTTGAGTTAGCCGTGACAATTTCAGCAGAGGATGATCTCAGACCAGAAGCAGCGGACAAAACCAACCCGCTCGCTCTGGTCCCTTGGGGAGATCACCTCTCGCCGCGGCAGCTCGCCGAGGTGGCCAAGTTGCAAGCAGATTTTGCGGACTTATTTTCCCCCTTGCCGGGTCGCACGAATCTCATACAGCACCATATCGAAACGGTCCCTGGGGAAGTGGCGCGCAGCCGCCCCTATCGTTTACTGGAACACAAAAAAAAAGGTGGTTCAAGATGAATTAACGGCCATGCTAGAGTTGGGAGTAATAGAAGAATCGCATAGCGACTGGGCGAGCCCGATAGTTTTAGTCCCTAAAACCGACGGCTCGGTCCGTTTCTGTGTTGATTATAGAAAGGTGAATGCAGTGTCGAAATTCGACGCTTATCCAATGCCCCGAGTTGACGAGCTGCTTGATCGGTTAGGTTCGGCTCGCTTTTATTAGACACTGGATTTAACGAAAAGGTATTGGCAGATCCCCTTGTCGCCATTATCCAAAGAAAAAACGGCCTTCACCACGCCGTTTGGGTTGCACCAATTTGTCTCCCTTTCGTTTGGGTTATTCGGGGCTCCCGCCACCTTTCAGCGTCTTATGGACAAAATTCTCCGGCCCCATTGCGCGTATGCCGCTGCCTATCTCGACGACATCATTCAATTCAATTCAATTCACTTCAAGATTACTTGTATAGCGCTTTTTACAATACAAATCGTTACAAAGCAACTTTACAGAAAATTATGTTTCTACAATATTTAGTAGTAGCTAGTAGTTTGTGCACGTTTGACAGGATTTTAGAAAAATAAAAATAATAATAATAATAAAAGACGTAGTCAGCTAGATGATGAACTATCAATATTATTAATTAATAGTAATTATAGGATGCAGTCACACATGTAGCAATAATTGTTAGTTCTGTTTGTTGATTCAAGGTTAGCATCATCTGGGGTCCTCTGAGGGTCAGCATCATCTCTTCTCAGGTGTTCTGGATCCAGACTGGAGCTTGTGTAAATCCTAGTTACCACGGGATGTAAATCCCATGGCAAAACATAGAAACAAAATAGAGACATCATTAGCATAGCTGCTGATCCAACAAAGTAAAATTAGTTTAACCCAAGCTAAAGAATAAAAATGCAGATGCAACTACACTCACAATTTGGGCCCAAGCCCCAAGACCAAAAAGGAAGTGAGACAGTTCCTGGGGCTGGCGGGATATTATAGAAGGTTTATTCCTAAATATTCAGAGCTCACCAGCCCGCTGACTGATCTCACCAAAAAGGAAGCGCCAGATCCGGTCCAGTGGACGGAGCCGTGCCAACAGGCCCTAACCAAGGTAAAGGCTGCCCTGTGCTGCGGGCCGCTCTTGCACTCTCCTAACTTTAATCTCCCGTTTTTGTTGCAGACGGACGCGTCGGACAGGGGGCTGGGTGCAGTCCTGTCTCAGGTGGTTGCAGGAGAGGAGCGGCCGGTGCTGTATCTAAGTCGAAGGCTCTCAAAGAGAGAGACTAGATACAGCACCATTGAAAAAGAATGTTTAGCCATTCGTTGGGCTGTCCTCACTCTGCGCTATTACCTCCTGGGACGGGAATTCACCCTCTGTTCGGACCACGCGCCCCTCCAGTGGCTCCACCGCATGAAGGATACCAACGCGCGGATCACCCGTTGGTATCTCGCTTTACAGCCTTTTAAATTCAAGGTGATCCACAGGCCGGGGGCCCAGATGGCGGTGGCCGACTTCCTCTCCAGGAATGGGGGGGGGGCTGCTGCAGGCCGGAGTGCTCCCCGGCCTGAGTCGGGCGGTGGGGGTATGTGGCGAGGTGGGCGTGGGAAGCCGAAAAAGCTGCAGCGGGAGAAAGAATGTGGGGACGAGCGGTAATAAGGAGGTCAAATGATTAATAATTAACACCTGTTTGTAATTCCAGTGATTGGGGAGAGAGGAGTTATAAGCGCCGAGCAGACTGGCGAAGGGGGTGGTTGAGAGAGCCAGAGCTGAGCAGTTTGCGTGTGTGGAAATAGATGTGTGAAGGCAGAACGCCGAGCCGCAGTTTACTTTTGTTTATTCTGTTTATTTTTGGAGTTAATAATTGGATTAATTTAATTTTGGAGCCTTTTAGTTTATTTTGGTTATTTAAATTAGTTAATTTTGGAGCCTTTGTTCGCCACCCCTGACTTCCTTGTCCATCATCTTTTCGAACTGTTTTACAGTATATTACTATCATTTTGGCATTTGCAACTGAGGTTAAATGAACATTATTGCAGTGTTTGTTCCAAAAGTACAATCACAGCAGTACAATCTTTTGTGGATTTGAGAAATAATAGTTTGTTCATCAGACACAGCAAAACTACACATTACGGCAGTAATTCCATCACAATCTACATATTTAAATTGCACTGAGATGTACCTCTATGCTAATTTTGACTTTTATCATAATTTTTTTCTCATGTTAATAAAAGTTTTATTTTGTAAATGAAAGAATATGAATGAGACATAATACAGAGTCACACTTATTACACACACACACACACACACACACACACACACACACACACACACACACACACACACACACACACACACACACACACACACACACACACACACACAAACCTGCATCCTCTGTAGGACAATAGGACAATGAGTTGGGAATCATTCATAAAATGCAAGACAGTATTATGGCAAAATCTGATTTTAGTTAATGTGTAAATGAACACCACTAATGTTTTTTGTTTTCCCTCAGGAAAGTGAATTTCAATTCCTGCTATGTAGGATTCAGCAGATTCTGAAATATTAACCACTGGTGCTGAGCAAAGCTCAAAGCTACTATAATCACATCAGTCCAGGCAGAGTAAGCGCTAGGAGGCATTTCAAGGTTTCTACACTAACCACTCCCCTGTGTTTACTAAACATAAATATAAATGCACTTTTGATTCACCACACCACATCTTTATGTGCCATATCTTGCCTAAAGCAAAATTAAATGTGCTCTGTTAACATACCATTACAGAGATCAAGGATTAAGATAATTTCTATGAACTCGATAAAATATGAGTTGCTCTCTATATCTAGACCATACCATGTTAATTAATTGGATAACCATGTTAATATTGCATCAGTGGTTACTTTAACAAGCTAAGGCTGAACGTTGAATAACAATGTGTCACTGGGTACAAACAGACTATTTTTCAATACAGATTTCATTTAGACAACTTCACTTCAGTCCTAATTGTCTCCTTAAGGGAATATCTTTTGAAAGTATTTCCATGTGTAAATAAAAATCAAGAAAAATTTAAGTTGATTCACTAAGGAATGAAACAGCATCTTCAGTATAATAATAGGGTGGCTGAGATATCTTATATCTATAGTAATCTTTTTTTCTTTCCTCCAAAAAAGCACCACTCCGGCGAATTCTCTTTATATGTGTGTGACTTCTTTATACAAAAAAAAAAAAAACATGAGAAGAAAAAAAAAGATGAGGAAAGAATGTTGCAAGAGGAAAATATTGATTGGGTTTTAAGCAGTCTCGCTTCACTTACGTGCTGGGATGAGGTAAGATTTCTCCAACTCAATTAGGGAGTAAAACATGGGTCCCAAAGGACAGACTGAAGGGAAACTAATTGAATGATTCATCAGTTAGTGGTGGTTTGTTCACAATTAAAAACAAATTAAATGACAATGAAGCGGAATAATTAAAGAAAGAAAATGATCTTTTAACAATGTAGATCAAAAATGAGGAAGCACATTAATATGTGTGTATATATATATATATATATATATATATATATATATATATATATATATATATATATATATATATATATATATATATATATATATATATATATATATATAAAAGGGTGAGATGAAGTGCGAGAGGCTCCTGAATATTAGATTGCACTGCATATGCAGAGAAACCTGTGGGCCTGCCCCTCATACTGTAAAGGGCACTTGTTTTATGCTTGCGCTCTGTGCACTCTGTTTTATGCTTGCTGTTTTAAATGCTATGCACTCGATGAAGCAAAGGGCAAAGGACTCAGGTGGTCTGATAAATGTCCCAAGGGCCTCTGGTGTCCCTGACAGTCTGAAGCTTACTGTGCCAACCCTGAACATCAAAATAGACTGTACAAACTGAATGTAATGTTTTTGGACACTTAAAGGAATAATTCAGTCAGAAATGAAAATCAGCTGAAAATGTACTCACCCTCAAGACATCGAAGATGCAGATGTCTTTTTTCGTCATCAGAACAGATTGAAATGGTTTAAAGGTAAAATGAATTTGTTTCTTACAAACACACAACTTTTCACTTCATTAATTGATGGACTGGAGTGGATTCTGGAGTGGTTTTTATCAGCTGTTTAGACTTTCATTTGGCGGCACCTATTCACTGCAGAGGATCCATTAGTGAGCAAGGGATGTAACACTAAAATTCTCCAAATCTGTTAGCAAAACAAATTAATCTATATCATGCCTGAGGGTGCATACATTTTCCTATAAATTTTTTATTTTGGGAGAACTATTCCTTTAATTGTCTGTTAATTGTTATTCATTAAAAATGAATAGTTTTTAATGTATACTGAATACAACTAGTTGTACCTAAAAGTGTGCTTCAAGGGATAATCATTAATTAGTCACCTTCAAGTTGTTCCAGAGAGCTGCTGGTAGCCACTGACTGAATGGAAAAAATGGCTACCAGCTTTTTGGTTACCAACATTCTTCAAAATTTCTACTTTTGTGTTCAACAGAAGAAAGAAATTACTACAGGTTTGAAACAACATGAGGGTGACTAAATGATGACAAAATGGTTATTGCAAATGATTAATTAAGACACACTTAAGCGTGCTTTATTTTAATTACGTGGCCTTTCATTTCATTATATATATTATTATCTGCAAATAATTATTAAGATTTGAAGTACACTACAAATGCACATTTTCATCTCTGCAAGTCAGCTTTAGAGGCCCCTGACAGTTCGAGGTCCTGACCCATTATCAAGCCCAGAATGTTAAAACAGGATGCATGATTATTTATTTACATTGCATTGGCTTATAAGGAGACAGTATGTCAGAGCAAAAACTCAAAACATTCCCTGTGATATAATCTGCCCTGAAGTGTGCCGCAAATTATATTCATAAAACAAGTAAGAGAGTACGCACAGACCTGCTAGCTTTGACTGATACATTAGACATGCCGGCCGCCTTCAGCCTCTCCCCAGACTAATGAAAATGTGCATTGTAACATTATTATTTCCATTGATTTCTGTCCAACCCAATGTCAGGACATTTAATCTTTTATTTATCACCCTCTCTCGCCACCACACCCACCGCTGGCCACATTTTTCTTTTCACCGTAAATCAATATTGTTCTTAAGAGTTTTCACTCTGTGCTTTTTCCTTATACCTGTCTGTTTCTTTGACTCATGTCCCCTTTCCCTCCTTTAACATCTGTTGCCTTCTTTCTTTCTCCCTCCCTTTCTCATGGTCTGTGTTTGATTTCCAATTAAGCTGTCTCCAGGCATGACTCCTGCGTGACCTTTAGTGGGCTGCAGTGCTGAAGGACATGGTTGGAAGCACAATAAACATCTCTCTTCTGAAAGGTTGTGAATGATAGATTTTTTTTTTCAGCGGAATGCATGCAACTGCATTTCAATTTAATGCAGGTTAATGCAACCGAATAAAAGGTCACATTTGGGTACATTTCTCACAAATAATGAAAATATGTGAGATTCGCTACACAGATGTCACAGTACCACAATTGCTGTACTGCTCATATTACATCACATTTTCTTGCCATCAGTAATAGTCTGACAACAGTGTGCAAATTACAATTATTTAGCGATTATCCAAAACAAAAAAAACTTTAGAGTACTCGAGTGAAATTGCGTTTATATAACAGTGCCACAGCACAAGTGTGTAGAATATAAAAGAAAACCAACAAAGGCATGTCTTTAAAAACCCTTCATTCTGCCACAGATTCAAATCTCAGTTTGACAGTTCAACAGCTGAGCTCAAGATCCATTACTAATTCGAAAACGTCACTTTAGAACTAGTAACGAAGGAACGTTGAGCTGCTTCATTAAAAACGTCTAAGGTTACGTATGTAACCCTGGTTCCTCGAAGGAACGAGACGCTGCGTCGAGAACGAATGGGGAACTTGTCCAGCGTGACGTCTCTATATAGCATAGCTTCTTCTGGCCGGAGGCCTCAGCCTCAGCACACCATGGAGGAAACATGTAACCAGAGGGTTTCTGCCCACTGACTGGCCACCGAGAGGGACATGGTAGGCCACCATGGCCGCCACGTAGACCTTCAGGGTGGAGTGGGTCAACCCTGCGGAGAGCCTGCAGGAACTTCAGCATTGTACCATCTGGGCAGTTAGATGGCGGTCTCCGCACCAAGAAGTGAAAAGCTTCTCGCGATACTGGCCTCTGGTGCGCCTAGAGCCACTAGCTCGGTGCCCTGAAGCGGCGGACCGGCAGGGGACGACCATACTAGCTGCACTAGAGACCTCCGTAGAGGTAGCGAGCCTCTCGGCACCGCTACGTTTCCGGGCGGTAACTGAGAGAAGCGCTCGCCGGAGATCGCTACGCCCTGGAACACCGGCAGGGTTGGCAGAACGATCTCCTGAGGGCACTGAGGAGAGACGGGCACTGTGTAATGCGGTGAACACCACTTTTCCCCAGAGGGAGCTGGCCCTCAAAACGGCCCTCCTAGGCCCTCCTAGGCCCTCCTAGGCCTTAGGCGTCAGGACGTTATGATGAAGGCTACCCAGTGAAAACAATGGTCCGTAGAACTGCTTTCCACTAGAAGCCTTTGGCCTGGGAGCGCCACTCTGACTCTAGCGTCTGCGGAGTACAAAAGTGACACCCCCGGCACGAGGGGCTGGAACACGGTTGGGACTGCTCCGCCCAGCAGTCTTAACCTCCTCAACCTCCTCAGAGGAAGAGCGGTACACAAATGTTCTCACACAAGAAATTACATCCCTAGAGCCCCTGTACATCTAACTTCACATAGTCAGATAAATATGTCATTTTATTCCTTAGAATTAAATGTTGTCAGCAACCAGACCAGTCAACACGGTCTGGTGTATAAAAAACTCACATAAAAATGAAACAATGTAATACACGCGTTGCCTCGCACATGTCTTTTATATATATATATATTTATATATATTTATTTATATATTTATATATATATAAATATATATTTTATTTTATTTTATGCTACTCAGTCACACAAACAACATCAATCTCCTCAGAGAAAGATGGATGCTGCAGCGAGCTCTGCCTCCGTTGAGGAGGAAACCGCAGCGCTGGTTTCCAAGCCTCGAGAACGAGCTCTAGATCTAGTGCACACGGGTGGAGATAGGACAAGCCGTCTCCAACCCGTTCGCCAGATCGCCGGAGCGTGCCCGGCGAGAGCGGAGCGCTTAACAGTGAGAAAAGCACAATCAGCCCCCGAGAGCTCCACTCTTCATTAATGCTGCTTATGTTAATATTAGGCATAATATGCTTGTGTGACTGGTGCTTGTGCAACTGGCGAGCTGATCGACGCCTTTCCACATCAGTCTCCTCAGAGAAAGACAGGCAGCGCGTCGCGCCCTCTCATCGGGGAGAAAGTACCGCAAACGCGGGCTTCAGACCCCCGTGAGCGGGCGCCGGATCTGGAGGCAAAGAAAGAAGATAGGGACTTGCCCGTCTTACATTCCTTCCAGCAGACCCGAAAGCGAATCCCGCGAGCACAACCACCCCTCCGCCTCGGCGAAAGTGGGGCTGGCACCTCGAGAAACAACAGTGAAAGCTCTCTCCTCAAAGAGAGCTTTCTGAGAGTGAAGCAAAGGCTCGCATCGCAGCCGTCAACTCCTTCGAGAGCTGACACTGCGCGCTTCACTCTCAAGCAGACAACACACGAGCTGCGTGTGTCCCTACCTTTTTTTTTTTTTTTTTTTTTTTTGGCAGGGAAAACACACAGCCTGAACGTTTATCAGTGGACAAACGACACTAAATAAGGCTCACAAACAGATTGACTGACACACACACACAGAGCGCTTGCTGAAGACACAAGGCTGATTACCGGCTTCGCCGCTCATGCTTTTATGCTTCCTGGTCTCTGACGTCACCCGCCTATGACTTCTCGCCCTTTCATTGGACTGATTATACACGTTATTCAGAGACGTCATGCTGGACGCGTACCCCATTCGTTCTCGACGCAGCTCGAGTTCCTGAAGAGGAACTTATTGTATCACTTAATTAAAAGCTCACTGTATGAGTAGAGTATTGTGAGAGAGAGATGAACTGAGCAAGTGTGATTTACCTGCATCTGGAGCTGCTGAAACAGTTCTACCTTTGCACTTCAGTAACTGTCTGGTTCAGCTCAGCTACCAAATATGATCTCAGAAGACTACAGAGGATAGTCCGAACTGCTGAGCAAATCACTGGTACAACCCTCCCTACTCCCTAAGAACTGTACTCATCCAGAGTGAGCAAAAGGGCTAGCACTCTGGACCCCTCACATCCAGCACACTCCCTCTTTGGACTGTTGCCACCTAGTCGAGGCTATACAGAGCACTGTGCACCAGAACAGTTTCTACCCTCAGGAAATCCATTTCATGAACACTTGACAGTACATGTGGAACATACAACGCTATTATACATTTATTTATTAAACACATACTTTGTTACCTGTACATACATAATTGTTTATATTATATATTTTGTGGGGGGGGTTTTTGTACATTGTCTGTTTTGTATATTTATATATTATTATTTTATATTATTATTTTTATTATCTGTGTCCTGTCTTGTCACTGTCATTCAGTTGTACTGTGAAGCTTCTGCCACTAAAACAAATTTATCGTATGTTTAAACACCTGGCAATAAAGCTCATTCTGATTCCTCTTCTGTTCTGATACAGCATTCATTTTTAAGCTCAATCTCATATTCACAATAAAACATGAGTTTGAATGTCCAATGAGGAAAGTGATATCTTTGTCATACTCTTCTTTCATCTGCTAAGGGTGATTTCCGATTGAAAGTAAAAATAGTTGTCGCCATCTAATGATGGAACAATGTCACAAAAAATCATCATGAACACACACACTGTTTCCCAATACTAAATACTACTCTGTATATACAATATTATTCATTGAAAAATAAACAACAACAGCCATCATAAGAGCCATGCTCTAATATACAGCATTAAAGTTACATAAAATATAAGGTGGTGAGATTTTGCCTTCAGTCTTCACTATTTGCTCTGAAACAAATAAAGGATTAATGAGACCAAACACTGCCAGCCAGATTTACCCCAAACCCAAAACATATCTCATGTTTAACCACTATAAAGGCATCAGAGCCAGCAGCAAATTCCAGAAGATATGGCCGAGGTGAAGCTGCTCATGGCGGGTTCTAAAATGGCCGCTGACTCCCTGGAGCTCACAACTCAGAAAATGTTGAAACTAATTTTCAAATAGACTTTATCTTTTTCTTTATCTTTATCTAATGTGTATAAACCACACATTTGAAGTCTAAACAAGTACATTCTTGCCTAAAAACTCTTAAAACTAAATTCTTTGATACAAAAAAAAAAAAAACTATTTTTTTTTTTACATTTTAGTGGAATTGTGAGTTCACCTTGACACTCACTGTGGAGATACTGGAAGCAGAGTGATGCATATAATATAATATATACTTTCAAATAATAGACTTAAGTGCAAACTGTAAACAGCAGGACTTAGACAAGCATTGTAGATCCAAGTGCAAGCTTTTATTAAAACACACCTTGGTCAAAACAGGCAAGGTCCAAACACCAGCAAACAGGAATATCCAAGGGCAAAAAAGACTCGTAATCCGGAAACGTGCGATGGTCAGGGCAGGCAGCAAAACATTCACAAAACACAAGGCAATGGTTAAAGGTCAAATCCAAATGGGCAATCAAAAGTGACAAAACAATGGCATAAGACAATGGCAATGGCAGGGAAACCGCATGGTAGAGTCAAACAATACTTCATAATACAGCAAAACAATACTTCACAATCCGTGAACATGCTGACTCGTGTTAAATAGTGCCAAACAGGAAATTATTGTAGAAGCAGAGGGAGCGGTGAACAGTCAGTACTCAGGTGAGTGCTTCCCCTGCTGGTGTGGTGTTACACAAACTAATGGTGATTGATGTTGGTTGCAGTTGAATGAAAATATATTTTAGTTGAAATTTATATTAAAAGCAATTATCTGAACTTTATAATGTTTATATTTTTATGAATTTATTTATTTTTTAGATATTTAGATGTGGCATATTTTCATTATTACTTCTAGTCTTTAAAATACTTCCTAGTGTACTGAAAATTATTTATGATAAACTAAAATATATGTCGTATGTCATCTATAATGAAACTTGCATTTCATGTATTTAACTATATTTGTAATGATACAAATGCAATGAATTTAGAAGCAATCGTTTAAATTGAAACATTTAAATTAAAATGTTATAAAAGAACACCACATGGTTAAAAGTATACTCAGGAATGCTAAATATGTACAAATGTGCCAAACTTTAGTCTTAAAAGTGTGACAAAAGATTATTAAAATGGTGTTTAAAAGTACTTTAAAGTACAACATTTTGGTAACACTTTATTTTAAGGACAAATTCACAGTATTAACTAGTTGCTTATTACTAGAATATAGGCTGTTTATTAGTACTTATAAACCACATATTAATGCCTTACCTGCATGACCATATTTTATATCCCTTAATCCAACCGCATACCTAAATTTAACAACTACCTAACTACTAATAAGCAGAAAATTAGGACTTTATTGAGGGAAAACTCTTACTTAATAGTTAATATGTGTTCCCAAATCTAAAGTGCTACCAAAACTTTTAATTTGACATTATTACAAAGTATACATTTTAAAATCGTACTTAAGAATAGAGCTTTAGAATAAATAAGCTTTCCTTTGTTAGGATAGGACAATATTTGGCTGCGATACAACTATTTGAATATCTGTAATCTGAGGGGGCAAAAAAATTTAAATATTGAGAAAATTGCCTTTAAAACTGTCCAATGAAGTCCTTGCAAATCTAATAAAAAGTTTAGTTTTTATATATTAACGGTAGGAAATGTAAAAAAAAGCTTCATGGAACATTATCTTTACTTAATATCTTAATGATTTTTGGCATAAAAGAAAAATCAATAATTCAGACTCATACAATATTTTTTTGGTTATTGCTAAAAATATACCCTAGCTACTTAGGACTGGTTTTGTGGTCCAGGGTCACATATATGTTGAGTATGTATCAGCCTTTGGGATGCTCTTCTCACAGAACTGGCAACCCTGCCTCTTATAAAAAGTACATCATGCTCTTCTTCACATCATTAATGTCTTGAGTGCTTGTATTTCAAAGCGACAGGAAAGTGATTTAACTTTTTATAATTTACAAATTTTCATTTTATTTTACTGTACTATTAATGGTTTTTGTTACAAACAAACAAACAGTTAAATATTTTTCAGTCCCATAACAGTGCCTCTGTAAACACCAATTTTTAGATAAATTCAGTTAAATTCAATTTGTCCCAATTATCCCTGATTTTGGTTCCAAATGCTTGTGCATTAATGTTTGCAATGAGAGAAAAAAAAAAAAGAAAACTTAATAAATTTGTCCACATTAGACTATTATATTTTGATAATTTGAAACAAGCTTGACAATATAATAGCATCTGCATCTGCTCAAGAATGTCTCCGACTGCATCACTGAACTGCTCATTCTTAATATGTCAAACACTTTTACAGAAACAGCAAAATCTAAACAGTGAGAGAATGGATACAGATCAAGTGTCAAGTGTTTCTGAAATGCTTTTTCTGGTCTGTGTGGGTGTTAGATTTGATATGCTATGATCAGTCAAGGTTTGCAATATTTTCTGAAGAAAATGGGAGTGATGCTTGCCTGTGTAAAATTGTCACAATGGTAAAGTTGTGTTATAGGACATTGCTAGATGGTTGCTGTCAAAGGAACCACTATAATAGGCCTCAGGTCTCTCCTTCAGTGTATGTCTATGGGAACTTTTGCTCATTTTATCCACCAATCGCTAAGAAAAGCACACCTCTTTCTCACCAAGCTGTAGGATTTGAGGTATCATTCATGTCTGTAGTACAAATGGTGCGGGATGAGTTGTGTGTCAAGGTTTAATACCTAGGTGTTTGGAGAAATCTGCAACTCAAAGAATGAGCAATAATAAAAGGGATGAAGATGGATTTTGAACACTTGCCATCTACTTGTCCTTGGAGGATGATGGGAAATAAAGACCTCATCTGGGTGAAATACTATATAAGCTGTGAGTCACCGGATGTCTTTTAGAGCTCCACAAGCAGCTTGAGAAGTCAAAATCACTATATTGAACTTAATTTCTCTTGTTTGGAGCATAATATTCATTAGCCCTTCATATCTGCAAAGTGATTAAATGTCCCTTGGTACAAAAGTGAAGAGTGGTTGTGGGATATAGATGGGCTGTCATTGATGAGGGCTCTTTTATAGGATTGCTGTCAAAGCTGCTGGATGTCACAAGAGTTTCTGAGATGCTGCAGACAGTAATGTGGTGGAAAGGATGAGTACAACAATTACGGTATGTAAGGCGCAAGATGCTATAATTACTAGGGCTTCAAACAGATTAAAAGTCTTTCATATCTTATATGTAAATATTTTCTGAGAAAATCCACAAAAATTAAGATACTTTAAAGACATTACATTAATATGGCAGCATAAAATAGTTAAATGTTGAGCCTAGACAGTACCTTAAGTGTGCTTAAATTTTTTTTTAATGTATTGTATGTATTAAAAACTACCATGAACTCACTGAATAAAAATATGCACAATTTAAAATCACATTTAAAATAATATATTAAATACAACACAAATATTATAATAAAGCAATATAAATGTTTCAATAATAATTCAAATACACTTTTGGTGAATTGCTTTCTAAATGTCTGATTTCTGTGCGACCACTGTGGGCTGAACAGCCAGATGTCTTGATAGATGTGAACAGAAGCAAAATTTCCAGTTATCTGTGATCTCTTTCCACACTAACAGCCACTCTCCGTTGTTCCCTTGACATCCTGCTGGTGATTACATCATCACTATAGCAACCAAAGGAGATACAACAGATATTGACTATACCCTCTGAATTAGCCTGTCTACTCACCCTCAAGACATCATTTGTGTATATGGCTTTCTTCTTTCAGATGAATCCAATCGGAGTTATATTAAAAATTATCCTTGCTCTTCCAAGCGTTAGAATGGGAGTAGGGGGGTGTTTTTATTTGAACAGTCCAAAAGATGCAAAATAAAGCGCACGTAATAAAGTGTTTTTTTTTTTTTTTTTAATATTTTTTTCTCACTTCCGCTGTCATATGTGCAAGCCATTCCAGGCGGATGTTCTAGGATGTATGTGTCGTGCACACACCTGTGAGATATGCTAGTCTTGCAAGTTTGTTTACAGGAGCAAAGGAAGCAAAGTTTCCTTACTTTACCAAAGGAAAACCTGGCTTATTTCGAAATCCTCCTACATTTTTCTTAACAAAACCTCGTTTTGTGCTTCTTATTTTTAACAAGCTTTTTATTTGTCATCTCATCCGCACTTCTGCGTTCGTCACTGTAATGAATTAAAATCTTCGTATTCATCCGGAAGAAGGAGGCGGGAACCGGCGGACAATCAAACAAAGCTTTAATAATTCAAAATAAACACAAAACAGCACACCAGCCCCTCACGGACGACTGGTGCGCTCAAATAAAAACCAAAACACAACTAAAAGCCCAGGCCTGGTCCTCTCTCGTCCTTCACTGTCGTCGCTCCAGTTTTATATCCTTCCATCTCCTACGTGGGACTCGAGACCGGCGGTGGGTTGCAGGTGTCCCTGATTTGCCCAATCATTGCCGGCCTCACTCCTTGTTCCCATGTTCCTCGGCCCTGCCCCACTCGCCACATACCCCCATCGCCCCTCGCAGGCCGGGGGGTACCTACGAGACTGCGCTCTACCCCCCTCCCTCCCTCCGGGGGGGACCGCTCACGGGAACCTGCGGGAACCTGGGGGTAGGACAGACGAGGCGAGAGAAAAGGAGATGGAAAGAGGAGCGACAGAGACGAGAGAGGGGAGAAAAAAAAAAAAAAATTCTGGTTCCCAGACGCACTGCTGCTCGGCCCACCACCGGCTGGGCGATCTCCTCCGCGGTGCCTGGCGGTGTCACTGGATGACCCTCGGCGGACGGCACGACACCCCTCCGCTGCCCGGTGGACGGCGACGGCTCCTCCGGTTTTGGGCAGCCGGCAGGAGTCCCCCGTTCCCTGCTCCTCCGGATACCTTCACGGAGGCAGCAGGCTCCGGCCCCCTGGCGAACGGCGCCGACTCCTCTGCTCCCTCATGGATGGCAGCCGTCCCTCCACATCGCGGGCGGTCGGCAGCGAGCTCGCCCGTCCCCGGCAACTCGCTCCAGTCCACCGCCTCGAGCGTCCATGGCGGCATCCTCCTCGCCTGCTCGATGGCACCGCGGATTCACCACAGCGGCGGGGGATCTTCAGCAGCGCATCCCTCCTTCTCCCGGGCTTCGGCACCACTGTAATGAATTACCCCTTAATAATCATCGGGAAGAAGGAGGCGAGAACCGGTGGACAATCAAACGAAGCTTTAATAATTCAAAATAAACACAAAACAGCACACCAGCCCCTCACGGACGACTGGTGCGCTCAAATAAAAATCAAAACACACCTAAAAGCCCAGGCCTGGTCCTCTCTCGTCCTTCACTGTCGTCACTCCAGTTTTATATCCTTCCATCTCCTACGTGGGACTCGAGACCGGCGGTGGGTCGCAGGTGTCCCTGATTTGCCCAATCATTGCCGGCACTCGCCACAGTCACTAATCATGCTTCGCCAACATCTTGCATCATCCACCGGAACGGCTTCCACGTATGACAGTCAGCAGAAGTGAGAAAAAAGTATTTATAACATTTTAAAAATTTATATTTTTTCTTGAAAAAAACACATAAAATCGCTTCAGTAGGCCTTTATTTACCCCCAGAGCCGTGTGAGGAACCTTTTATTATGGATGCACGTGCTTTATTTTACTACTATTGAAGCGTTGAAAAAATGTAAATCTATAAAATAAATAATGTACCCTAAATATGCCCACTTTGGTCCATTTATGCACATAATAATTAATATAAACTATCTATAAAATCACATCTTAGTAAGATATGTTAACTTAAACTTTGTAAAAGTTTTTTTTTTTTTTTTTTTTTTTTTTACAATTGTGCATTTGTTTTATCAGATACAGATGATATCATTAGACATTCAAGTTAAAACCCATAATTCGCATTCAAAAGTGTAATCCGGCATTTTCTCTCAAAATCCTACTGTCATCGGTGCATAATGTCAGGATAGTCTGGGCTGCCAATCCATTAGTTGAATCCATCCATTCAATGTCCAGGAAACGAAGGATGCTTTTCAAAGCCAAATATGAAGGAGCCTCCAATTTGGGATAGACTTCGTCACGATGATGCAACTGGTCTTCAAAGGATGTGGCCTCTGAATTGGGACACAGAGGTAGTCAGTATGATTCCAGCAACAGGGTTGGGAAACAATGCACTAAGCTAAACACCCAATCAGTGTGATCTGTCTCAGTAACTGCCCGATGCCAATTCAACATGCTCAAAAAGGCGCATGTCAAGGCAAATAATAATAATAATAATTCATTACATTTATATAGCGCTTTTCTAGGCACTCAAAGCACTTACATTGTCAGGGGGGTATCTCCTCATCCACCACCAGTGTGCAGCATCCACCTGGATGATGCGACGGCAGCCATAGTGTGCCAGAACACCCACCACACACCAGCTTACTGGTGGAGAGGAGACAGAGTGATGAAGCCAATCAGCGGATATGGGGATTGTTTGGAGGCCATGATGGTCAGAGGCCAATGGGCAAATTTAGCCAGGATGCCGAGGTCACACCTCTACTCTTTTCGAAAGACATCCTGGGATTTTTAATGACCACAGAGAGTCAGGACCTCGGTTTAACGTCTCATCTGAAGGACGGTGCTTGTTGACAGTATAGTGTCCCCATCACTACACTGGGGCGCTAGGACCCACACAGACCACAGGGTGAGCACCCCCTGCTGGCCTCACTAGCACCTCTTCCAGCAGCAACCTAGTTTTCTCAGGAGGTCTCCCATCCAGGTACTGACCAGGCTCAGCCCTGCTTAGCTTCAGTGGGAAACCGGTCTTGGGCTCCAGGGTGATATGGCTGCCGGCAAATTCACTTGCATGAAAGGCAAATCTGTGCTCTTGCATGTAAATGACACTTGTATAGTGTGTGTTATCAAAGATGCCATCTAAGAGAAGCTCCAATTCGTCACCAATGCCTGTGAGATATTTGGCCTGCTAATACTGTGTTTGATTGGTTATTGGAGGTAGGAAATTCCGAGCTCCATGTTGGGTCCATATCACTCACATCGCAATTGAGAATTCAAGATGGCTGCTCCCTATGTGAAAATTGAAAAGCTATAAATACTATAATATTTAAAAAACTTCAGTTATATTCCCAAGTCATTGAGTCAGGCACTCATTAATGTCCAACCCCCTATCTGTGAATATGTTGCTATGGTGTATGTGTGTGTCTGCAGTTACAAAATTCGGTGTAACGCTCTGTTTTTGCTAACATTTCTAATGCTAACGTGAGTGAACTCCATAAATTTTTTTCTGACATTGGAACATGGTCTACTTGGGTGTGAGGTCATTACAAGCTTTCACACCTGACTTCTGAGGTAAATGAACACAGTATAAATATCTGGCAACTTAAAGTCCTGCAGTGTGCATTGTTTTTTGACTGGAAATTACATCAGTTTTTTTTTTTTTTTTGAAAAAAAAAAAAATGCTGATTCTTCCTATGGACCAATTTGATGCAAACACTGATGACATTTTGTGGGCGGAGCCTATCTGGTGGAAGAAAAAGACAGTTTTCAAATAGCAGTCAATGGAAGCCATGGGATAAAATAATAATAAAAAGGTAAATTTGAGTTTAAATTAAAAAATTCAGATTTTATTCTTGCAGTCCCGAGATTATATCTCATACTTCTGATAATAAAAAAAACAACTCAAGTCATTATTTTCCCCTTGACTCAGAATACTTACTCCATTTTACCCATTTCCCCTCCAGTTTTTACCTGTGTTTATCTGCCAATACAATTCGTGCACAGCTGCAAGTGACGTAACTGTGACATCTACTTCAAATCATTCTACTGAAATGTGCAATGTGTCACAGCTTTTACTGGGCTCCACTGTTTTAAATGAAATAAAATCGTTTAAGTATTTAATAATCTGTTTATGGCGATGCACAGTTTGTTCTTAGTTCACATCTGTATGCAGTCCTCCAGGTCAGGGGCGGTAATCATTTCACAGAAAGCACTCATGGGCAATCGCCAGGCCTACTCAACAGTGACGGCTGATTTACCTGCTAAACTTACTTCACCGTGATGGAAAGCAAAGGTGGCGCTGGATGGAGGAAAACAATAAAATGGAGAGAGATAAATGAGCGTGTGCAGAGGTGAGAAAGACTGTAGAGCGTGTTAATGATTGGAGATAAAAATAAGATTAGCAGGCTCGTGTGAAAGAGAGAGAAAGCAAGTACGTGGGTGAAATTGAGCAAGTCAGGCCAAGACTGCTAAAGAGAGGCAAAACATAGATAATGCGGAAAGGAGATTGCGTGATAGCGACGACACATGATACGCAGATAGGCTGAGGTTACTGAAAAGGCAATGTGGAAAAACAGAAGCAGGTAATGAGAAAAGGACAGATAGGAGTGGGTATCACTGAGAGATACTATTGTTAAAGCGGACCAAGATGAGACGGCTTCGTGCAGAGCACACAAACACTTGATTATTGCTCAAATTGTAAGAGGTGCTGTGTCAGCTCGGAGAAGAAAAGCCAGGTCTCCTGATGCAGGGGAGAGAATGGGGAGCTCTAGAATTGGACATGCTGAGAGAAAGCACTTGATTGGCACCTAGAGTGATTGTTTTTTTTTTGTACTGGTCTCCGTACTTTTGTTCTCGACTCTTTTAGCTTTTTGAATGTTACCTGTGGTATATGATGTAAATCATCTAATGTCTCCCCCTGATTTCTTGCGTTCTTTCATTATGACAATGTGACAAAAGGCTGCCACAAACACTGCTGCATGCTGAGCAGGGTCAGTTTCTGTTAATACCACAAGAGAGCACTCAATTCCTGCGGAATAAACACATCCATGAGATGCAGAGAATCCATCCATATGCAGAGAATTAAACCTGGAAATAAATAAAAAAATTGTGATTTTGAAACATTTCATACAAAGATACATTATGAAATAAAATCAATAAATGTTTAACAGGTAAAATTTTGAAATGAGATGCTCCTTGGATCATTAATTTGCGAAATATGCCTGTAGCATTGTATCTCAAAGATGTTTGCTGTTCTTTTATTTAAAGATGAATACTATAATTTTTTATGTTTCAGATGAAATATGCAATGATGAAATGATAATGAAATGATTATTTAAAAAATGTGCATGGATCATCAGGCTTTAATTCATGTCACGTACAAACTTCAATTTATGCCAAGTGCTGCCATTGTAAAGGAAAAAGAGAGAAAAAACAAAACTGTTGATTTTTAAATTCCATTTTACACTTGATGGAATCTCTGGACTGAAAAATATTCAGCAGGTGAAAAAAGGTTATTAAAAAATACATTAATAAAAATACATCATTCTCTAAACTGGTTTCTTATTGTCTGCATATTTTTTTTGTTTTGTTTTGTCCAACATGTAATTATTATTATTATTTTCAGATTTTTTTTTTTCCTGGCTAGCCAGCTATATCATGCAGTACCAACCACAGCCATCAGATGCCACTAACATTAAGCATGAAATCTAATGCTTATGAAATGTCAGTTATTTCATCAGTTGATTTATCATTGAATATTACAATTAAAATTTGACGGATAAAAATTTGTAGTAGAAATTTAGGAAGCATGCATTTTTCACCTTGGGGATTCAGGGCTTCTGTATCACATTGTATTATAGACCTATTAGAAAAATGCAAAAGTGAAGTAGTTCTCACAGGAACATTTGGATCCTGTAATTAAAAAAAAAACACAGCATAAAGAGAGGATATCACATCATTACTTCAGACCGCCCCCCCTAGTTTGGTATGTACAAACATGCCTCTTCACCCCTATATTTCACACACGCCTTCCCATTACTGTCACGTGACACTCAATAACTCTTGTCCATCCCCAGGATTTGACAGCAATCTTGTCAGAGTGCACTCAGCAGCAGAGTGAAAGCCCTTCTGTATTGCACAACCTCATTCACTTGGGGACAATTCTTGGGGACGTTCACTCAGCCTGTGGACAGAGTAATCAGGACATATTTTACATGCTGTGATGGAGGGCCTGAAAATATGGAAAACAACTGCTGTGTGGTTGAAAGGAGACATAGCTTGGCTATGCATAAAAAGATTTAGTGAGCAGCCACATGTGTCTCAGCCAGCACATCTGAGGAATCGCGCAACACTTGGACAAAAGCTCGCTTTGAATTACATTTACGCCATCATTAGCATTCATGGTACAATTTCAGACTGTAACATGTAACCTACTGTATAAATGCTATATTAGAGATTAGGAAATGCTAGAAACAAAGCTTTTAAAAACTGAATCAATATTTTTTTTATTTTTTTAATGCACACTTTCTGCTGGAAGTGCTATGAACAGCAGCTATGCCAATTATTCTACAGTAAATATTGTGAATACGTCAGATAAATGCAGCCTTTCTTTGTGAGGATATATATGGGGATAACCTTTAAAATATAATGCAATATATTAAAAAGTACATTTCTGTATATTGCACAGTGCACAGTGTTGATATTTTTTAATATACTGCCACTGCAATATATGCATTGACCATGTATGCCTATGATTTAGAATTTATATAGCAATATGGACAAAAATAATCTGCACTATATTTTTACCAGCACATGCAAAAACTTCAGATAATGCCAGTGTCAACATACAAAAGTGACAAATACTATCTTTACATAGTAATCATTATGCTCACAAGCTGTAATCATCACCTAACATGTTCATAATGTCTACTTAAATGAATACATCATGTTAACTAACCATATACCCTGTATTATTTAGCTGTATACTACTGGCATATGGATATTAGTCTCACAGACTCATCTTAGTTCCTGCCTTTACTATTGAAACATACACTTTGCTACTTAGCACAATATATATTGATATATGAAGAGTTTGGTTAATCAGGCCAATAAAAGACTATTATAACTATAAAACTGCAACTTTTGACTTTTTAGTAACAATGCAATCTTTACTGAAATCACATGACTTTGGCAGTTTGATGTACATTCTCTGAATCACTAATTTGAAACAAATGATTCACGAAAGTTCCAAAGCTTCACAAAGCAGTGTTTTGGAAGTGCCCATAACTATGCTCTATAAGAGACACTTCTGAACTGAGATCGGCTCGTGAGATTGTGAGCACCAGACATCAACATATTTTGTTGCTATTATTTGTGATGTGAAGTCAGCCACAGCCCATCAGCTTCAATGCCACACGAGCAGATAAGTCAGTCCCTGAGGGCACACATTATGCATCTATCAAATCCACCATGAACATTAGGAAGTTCTCCACACTGGAAGTCAAATGAAGCATGGTGTTGAAGGTTTTTTTTTTTTTGCACATTATTCTATTTAACAAGCAAAGTCTTTGGGAAGACTAACAGCCGGGGTGAATATCCGACTCTATGGCCATTTTCTGCCACACTTAGAGCGTAATGCTCCACACGTTTCCTCACAGCTGGACAAAAAAATCTTCTGGGAAAAAGCGCAACCCAAACAACACAGCAGCAAAAATCACACCTCTACAAGCCAGGCTCTTTACTTCTTTCTGAAAATCGACCCCCAAGAGAGAAGCCATTTCCTGTGCTGGGCGAAAAAAAAATGGTACGTTAAGAATCATCCACCCATTAAATTGGTTTTCGGCAAAGACTCGTTTGATTATGAGCTGAACATGATGTGTGGTGTGTGTGTGTGTTTTATACATTTGTGCCAAGCCATTTTTTATATTTATGTCAGTTCTGAGTGAATGTTGTCCCTCTGGTGATTGTGACCTAATCCCCATTGTTCTCCCCTCCACAAACTGAGAATCCCATCTAATGCATAATCTTGTTCAGATGTTAATCCTAATCTCTATGGTATCAATGGCTAGCAAAAGAAACACAACACAAATCAAACAAACACACAAAAGCATTGTGCTTCATTTGTCAGTTGTTTCACAAGCCAACGGTAGATGAGGAGAAGATCTTGGCTGCCAAGTACACTGACGTGTCTTTTATGGTACCACCTGCTGCCCTGTCTTCTCTGTCTACTTTGTGCACATCTCACCTAACACCTTGAGCCCAATTATACAAACTAATGTATCTTCTAAAGGCTTTTTATGAATGTTTATATATTATTCCCTTTTGTGTGCAAGATAAATAGACAATTGGGATTACCTTTAGATTTATTAAAGATTACTTTTTCAGAGCTGAGAGCGAACATGTTCTTTTTATTTTTATGGTGTTTTGTGCCTTAGTAACAGAGCTCTAATGATTTCAATGCTAAATTGTTAAAATTTAAAATTAAAGTACACAAATTTTAATTAAAGTTTGTAACACTATTTTAAGCGACTAGGTAATATGTATTTGCTGTCAATAAATAAATAACAATTGCGAAAGTATTCATACCCCTTCATTTTTTTTCTTGTTTTGTTATGTTACTGCTTTTTGTTAACCTGCTTTAAATTATTTTTTCCCACATCAATCTACATCCCTTAAATTATATTGACAAAGCAAAAACACAGTTGTCACAACTGATTAAAAACTGAAATAAGTACATTGCATAAGTATTCATAGCTAAATATTTTGCTGAAGCACCTTTACAGCCTCAAGTCTTTTTTGTTTGATAGCTCATCAGCATTTGACAATTATCTGCCATCCTTCTCCTCATCTCTTCACCTCTCAAGCTCTGTCAGTCTGAATGATGGTCAATCAACATAACAAAACGTGAAAAAAAGTGATCTTGTGAATACTTTCACAAGGCACTATAAAAGGGTACAATATACTTAATCTAATTATGTATGGGTAAGTTTAGGGACAGTTTTGTGGGGTCAACAGTGTAATTATAGATTTGATTAATTATGGATGTAATTACATGCAGGTATTTTTTTTTCTTAAATATAAGTAAAATGTAAAAACGTATGTAGACCTAGACAATAAGAGCATTGTGTTAATTCATTAATTGTAATACAAGTACATGGTTGTTGAAACAAATGAAACAAGTTTCGAAGTACCGAAATTACTAAATCTATAATCAATGAGAGATAAATAGAAAAACAAAAAGAACATAAAATAAATCAAAATCAAAACTAAAAAACTTTATTATGATTTTATGACTCCTCTTTTTTGATGCTGATTATGATTGATTCAGTTCAGGATTTTCAGATATTTCAGATGACCTCTCTTGTCACACTTAAAATAAAACCAAACCTAGCCTGCAAACCTAGACTCAATCACTCAGGTTATATATTAGTGTCAAGATTAATAATTCTAGAATACTTATTTTAAATCACATTGCTTCTAAGCACATTGAAAGTACATTAAAAGTAAAGTATCACATAGCAAGGCATTAGCAAGATAAAGTGAATAATACACAGCTGGTCACATAATGCGACCAACTCCCAAGTATTTTCAGGATATTGATATCATTGCAGTCTTTCCTCTTGTCTCGTGTGAGTGTGCCTTATTCATTTTTTTTTATTCTTTATTGTTAATTTATTTATACGTCAAAAAAAAAACAGGGAGGGCACCTTTAAAATGTCCCTTTGTTAAAACCAAAGCTGTGCGATTGCATTTATTGAATGGTTTATACTTCGTCCCCATGTGTTCTTTAAATGGTAATAACCCTTAATTATCTAAAATTACTTCTGGTTCTGACTTTCTCACTTATAAAACAAAAAACAAATCTCTCTTTTTTCCTCCTGCAAGAACCAGTACCATTTACAGTCACAGAGAGCATGTGTAATAAAAGAACCACGTCCTCACTCATTCTCTCTTATTTAAACTTCACTGTGCTGTTGTGTTTAAAGTGAGGGTCTGGAACATCAAGCAGCACTCCACCCCTCCTCTGTTCTTTCTGTAAAGACTCCAGGGTTCATTAGGTGACAAATCACCCTTTCAATAATCAGTCAATGTACCTCACTATCCCATTTTGAAAACCTTCATCTCATTAAATTCATGTTATGCTCATTTGAGTTCCATACAAACAAAATAAATAAAAAAAGAAGTGAAAGAAATGGTGAGTAGTAATTAAAGAGCTGACAGGGATCCTTTTTGGATGAGTGAGTCCACTAGCACTCCTTCCACCTTTGAAGCCTCCCACTCCACCATCCAAATCGGACAGTCTGAGACCCCCGGCTGCTGCTTCCACTAGAGACTCTCACTTGACCAGCCTTTCATTTTTTTTTTTCTTTGCGGTTTAGAACAGTGGCAATAGAGAAAAGACAAACTAATGTATATTCAGAAAGATTGAAAAAAATTTTTTTTTTTTTTTTTGTAATTAAGTTTTTTACATTATAAGGGGACCTCAGCGAACAGTACAAAATAAAAAACGAAGGCAGTTCATGACCCCTTTAACTTGGTATTATTATATAGGAGAATATTTCTGCCTTTATTGCGATCCTATTAGAGTGCTGTAGGGATGACATAATTTGGTAAGCCAACACAAAGAAATTACTTTTAACTTTTAAATCATCTTGTCAACTGTTTCTTATTTTTGTTTTTTGGTTAAATATCTAAAATAAGTTTTGTGAATAACACAAGCTCAAGATATTTAAATGTTTTCTTCTATGAAATAAAACACATCAGTATTATATCCTCTTTAGATTTTTAAGGCGTTTTTAGATGTTTGCTTAGTGGCTAAATTGTACTACAGAGGCTGTTGGGGACATTAAGCATCCCAGGTAACATTAACCCTGAACAGGTAAACTCATCTACTTACAGATGTGTTTTTACAATCTTATTATGTTTATATTCATGCTCTTTCAATCTGGTCTAACTCAAACTTTCAGGGAAAATGATTTTGGAATATAAAGGTGGTTGAAGTGGTGTTTAGCTTTTTATTCTGCTGATTGTATTAAGGTTTCAAAATTGATGAAAGTTGTATTTGTGAAAATTATCATGACTAACAAAACATTTAAGAATCATAAATGTTTGATGGTCATGCTTGCTTACTGGCTTTTTGTTGAGGAAACAAAACTTTCAGAATGGTCTACAAAAATATATACTCACTGAAGCACTATTCAGAGCCATTGAAATGCAATCTAGTTGGAAATCATTTGAAAGCTCTCGTTTGAATCTGAACGTGTGAAAGTACAATTATTTTATATGCACATGAAGTCCACTCCAATAAATCTTCAGTTTTAATTAAGCTCTCAACACTCCATTAGATCTACCAGAGGACGGCACACTTCAGTATGAAGTGATAATTTAGACAGTGGGGTGGCTTTAGTCAATGGCTTCCACCTTCATATGAAGCAGAACTGCCCATTCTCAATTACTTTATGAAATTAAACCACGCTGGACACAAATACAAAACAAAGAGTATTTTTTTAGGCAGAGTATTACTGAATGGACAATTGTTGTAGGGCTCTTTCATCTTCTCCCTTGAAATGCTTTGTTATAAGGTTAATTACCCAGGCTCTGTTGTGAGGCTATCTACACTTGTGCAATGTCAATTACACTGTTATGAAAGGGATAATATTATATCCACACACAATCTGAATGATGTGTTCTCAACTCCACCATTAGAGGCAAAATCATTCTAGCATTGTGATTATTTAGTTCAAGTGACTGCATCACAACAATCAAACTTTACATAACTTTTGAGTAATTTTGGGTAGTCGCCAGTGTGTTGCTATGACATAGTTTGGCAGTTGGGTTCTGGATGGTCAGTAAACAGCTAGACAACTGCTAGCTTGCTAGTGTGTTCAGGTGGTTGCTAGAATCTTTTGGGAGGTCACTAGGGCATTGTTATGCGCTTGCTATTGTGTTTGGGTGGTTGCTAGTGTATTGTTAGCTACTAGCTTGCTAGTGTGTCTGGGTGGTTGCTATATTGTGTTCCAATGTTGATGGGAAAAAAATCATAATGAGCAAAAATTTGCCACAGTGGACTGGTGCTTACGCTGAACAGCACAGATTTTAACACAGACTATTTCAATTGACTAGTGTAACTTTTTACCTGCGTGGGTGACAGCATTTTATTTTTCAAACAGCTGAAACATAAAATACAGTAAAGGTTGAAGCTGCAAAGTGCAAAGTGTCTACAGTTTGAATATTAAAGAATATTAGCAAAGATTATTAAAACTCTGTATAAAGCAAACACTGTCCCATACTTATTTAGTTCTGGAGCCTAAACAGAAATTATTTTTTTGCGAAGAAAGTACCAGAAATGAAAACATTTAGCTTTTAATCCATTTATTTAATCCTTGTATTTGATTTGCCTATACTCCCCGACTTGTACTTCCGATTGGGAAATCTTTCTCACGTTTTTTCCACATTTCTCATACAACGACGTAACTCGCTGCTTAACCACCTTAGTACAATGCATTGTTGTGGAATTGTTTCCAAACAATTTTATCATCCACCAGATGACAAAAATGTATCACTTGATAAAACACCTCTGTAGAGCACAAACAGAGCAGGCTGAGTTACAGTGAAGATTAATATTTAGGGTCAAAGGTTTTGAACAAATCCATAACTCTAAGTATGAGCAATAGAAATGCTTGCCTTAGCAAACACCACTACAAATCAGTAGTTATGAATGTCTCTGTTCTACAGTTTTCTTGTAGCGTGAAAAGTCACGGTCACATAATCTGATATTACATGATCTAAACAGGTACTGTTTAACTCAGTAGCGTCCGCACATGAATACAGGTCGAAGGCAGCCTTAAAGTAGCTTGAATCCTCTGAATGTAACATTTATTTACATGAACAGATCTTGGAATGACAAAGTTGCAGTGACTTTTTTATTGGGATATATATTTAATATTGGCACATCTTTGTCTTTCATAAAGACTCTAATACAGCACAGTCCAAAATAAGTGAATTCACTCTCATATAAAAAACAAGCACTGCTGTCTAAATGAA
This sequence comes from Carassius carassius, assembly GCF_963082965.1. Taxonomy (NCBI): domain Eukaryota; kingdom Metazoa; phylum Chordata; class Actinopteri; order Cypriniformes; family Cyprinidae; genus Carassius; species Carassius carassius. Next base: position 17,426,565 of record NC_081759.1, on the reverse strand, counting down.
ATAAAACCTGTAGTGTCTCCATATTCATCATAGCTCTGTGTGTGAGATATCACCCCAGACAGGCTTTCAGCTGGCAGAAGAGACAGGTCTTGTCTCGTTGGCAGTGAAACAGGCAGCCACATAGCCTATCATCTGCCTGTGTCAGGTGGTAACATAGCAGGAGAACTGGTGACTGTTCAGATATTAGCAACATGTCTAAGTGTCTGGTCCACGGGATAGTCTTGTTAAACTGCGCTGTTAATTACACCCAACCTTTTTGCACCTGACTTGGATCAATGTCTACTGCTGAGATTATATTGTATTGTTTGAGAGTTAAGCTAACGGGAAATATTCACAGTTTGGTTGAAGCAGCCAGGGGTACATTATGGATGCTTCAAGAGTTGCTCTCGACCTTTTAGACTTCAAAACACCCTTTGTCCAAGACAATATTCAAAGACTCTCCTATCCAAACTTCTGCTCTACTAAAAATAAACAAAAAAATGTTGTTGATCTTTTTTGTGTGGGTTTCTTCTTTTTGAAGTTTTTATTTATTTATTTTTTATTGAATAATATTTAATAAATCCTATAGAATAAAGAGGCATCATAAAATTCGATGCAGGACATGCAGGAAACTAGTCCTTAAATCTTGATGTGAAATCACACTTGCTGAGCAGGAACAATTATGCAAGACTTTTGGGAATCTACAAGAAGTACAAAAAGATGTGACAAATCTGGTTATCCACTTGAGTAGTATTTCTCTTGTTAAAGGGAATACTGAATCCTAATAGCCTCACTGCTTGCTCCATATGGTAGCACCCAAACCAAGAGATTACTCTAGTCTTGAAAATTTGTTTTGTTTGGTAAACATGTGGCCCCTTTGGGCCGATTGAAAGGGAGTGTGATCCACTGTGTCTGTTATTATCCACATCTCCATGCATGCCTCTGCCATCTGCTCCTGCTCTGGTTGGTTCCTGCTGTTTTGTTCTGTTCTCTGTGTTTAACTGAGAAAATATTAGCTTAAACTGACGAAAGGCAGGACCCTCTATGGCTCCCAAAGCAGAAGATGCACCCTTATTATGTAAAACAAAAAGAAACAAATGGCAAAGAAGTGGGACTCTCCAGGGCATGTTGATGTTTGTTGAGCCTTTAATGTATAACTTTTTGATTAGGCTGGTAAAAAGGTTTTGGATGTGTTTCTCTCATTGTACTTTCTGTTGAGACAATTGTGATGTATTAAAGAAATAGTTTATCCAAAAATAAAAACTTACCCACAGGCTATCCAAGATGTAGATGATTTGTTTCTTGATTGGAAAAGATTTGGAGAAATTTAGCATTAGATCACTTTTAAGTGATACAATAAACGTACATGTTATTTGATGGACTGGAACTATGTAATTACTTGTGGATTGTTTTTTCAGATGTTTGAGCTCTCATTCTGATGGCACCCATTCACCACAGAGGATCCATTGGTGGGAAAGTGCTCTAATGCTAAATGTCTGTACAACTTTTATTCAAACAAACTTGGAGGAAAAAAATCTATATTTATACTTACATTAATCTGTAGCCCAGTAAATGTGTATTAGTTCTGTGATTTCTGACCTTTCCCATTGGCTGTGCCTCAGCGGCTTGAGCAAAGAATAGATTTAGACCCGGAATCACCATTCCGTGAAGACAAACACCAGGTCATTCGACCCAAATGTATTTCTACAAGTTTGTTTTCCTAGCCACTGACAAAATGCTATATTTCCTCAGCCCCAGAGGACATTCCTGCGTGGTTCTCAAAGCATAAACTGTGGCAGGATATTGTGAGGTGATGATAATAGTCCAGTGTGAATCTGCATTTCAGATGTCAATTGCTCTTTTGAGAGTCACAGATACGAATCCATCTCCTGCCATGTGGGAAGGAGTGGCAGTTTAAGACTTTGGAGACCAGTGCACTATCATTTAATTGCATCTAGTTCAGTGTTTGTGTGGTATGCTTTATCTACCCACTAGAGCCTGTTCTTTTTGTTTTCATTTCCTCTGTGTGTTCAAGGGAGGGATGCAACTTTTTAATATTATGTATATCAGCAAGATCATTGTAAAATCTATCTATCTATCTATCTATCTATCTATCTATCTATCTATCTATCTATCTATCTATCTATCTATCTATCTATCTATCTATCTATCTATCTATCTATCTATCTATCTATCATCTACCCACCCACCCCCAAATGTTAAATGCGTAGAATAACAACAGACCTATCAGTCAGTCAGTCCATCCGTCCGTCCATCCATCCATCCATCCTGTGAAAATATGCAGATATGTGGGTAGCATAACAGTTTCTGGTTCCCATTGACTACCATTTTATTCCCCATACAATGAAAGTCAGTGGGCACCAGCAAATGTCTAAAACTCAAAGAAACTCATACAGGTTTGGAAAAACTTCAGGGTGAGTAAATGATGACAGAATTTTCATGTTTGGGTGATCCATCTCTTTAAGCAGATATCTTTATACAAGTGTAATTTAAATAAATTATGCTTGATCACTGTTTATTTACACTCTAAAGTTTTGTATGGCTGGCTGGGCCTGCAACTGTGAGAACTGTGGGGTTCTCATATTCCACTTATAATAATTTCTCCCCTCCTTTATCTCTGTCTATATCATTCTCTATCATTCTTCCTTTCTTTCTAAACTGTTTTGCTCACATTGTCTCAATATGATGAAGAAACCACATGGGGTAAAATATGCCCCCTCTGAAGTTTGACCATGAATTTTATTTCCTGTCATTCTGAACAACAGATTGTGTGAGAACTTTGAGACAGCAGGAACACAGGACATGCTTTTGATGAATAGGAACATTTGGAAAATATGTGCATCACTTAGGAACGGTACAATGGGATGAAGTGAAAAAGTTTGAAATTTGAAAGTTTCTGCAGCATTAATTTTGACCTTTAACAATCTCTAAAATACAAGTGGGGGAGCCACAAAAATTTTCTACACTAATTCATTTTCTCAAAGATAAATTGACTGACTGAATGGTGCACATAATATAAATCTGGAGGCCTGAAAACATTTCATCCAGGCGTTATCTCATCAATGATATATCTAAATGAGGGATTGGAGACCCTACAATCAGAATTCCCCGATTTAACTTATTCCACAAGCAGATAGGGAGGGGATGTGACAAAAGAATCAATAGCCTTCTTTTTCTATCAGTCTCTATTGATTCAATGTGTAGGTAGAATCTTGGCTACACTGCTTCAGTGATCACTGCCGTCCTCCCATGCATGAAAGCAGAAAATCTGCCTTCTACTTAGGGAGATGCACAGGACACAGATGGGTACTTATCAAGAGTGAGGGGTCAGTACAAAGTCTCTACTTGATTACAAAGCTAGAAGGGCATGTAAAGAGCAATTATTGGAATTGGTTGTAGAAGATCATGCGAAGACTGAAAACTGTGTGGATCTATTTTCTGACTTCAGTTAAAGATGTTTTAAAAGGAACAGAACAAACTTTGCCATACTGTAAAGATACACAAAAAGAGAAATGTTGTAACTAGTTCTTCTCTTCAAAAAGACATTAAAGGGGTCCTATTATGCTCTTTAACAAAGTCTTGATTTTGTTTTGGGGGTGTTCTAGAGCAGTGGTTTTCAAACTGTGGGTGGCGACCCACTTGTGGGTCACAGAATGGAACAAGGTGGGTCGCACAAAGTCTACTACAGTTCTTGAAAAGTGATTTAACAAAATATCTCCCTTTGGAGTATACTTTGAGATTTGTAACTTTGCAGATCTTTTTTTATGCCCAAACATGCACACTACACACTGACTAAAATTCAAAAAGTGAAAAAGCATAATAGGACCCCTTTAATATTTTCTGACAATTCATTGATTAAAATGGTTTTTGTACGTAAACACAAGTCACTTATAGTTGTGATGTCCTCCTTGTTCAAAAATGGCATGCTTCCAAACTTGATTGATTGGCAAGAATCAACTCATCAGTTTTGAGCATCAAGCCATGTGCATATACAGTTACTGTAGGTCCCTATATATTTGAAGGGACCATAATTGGACAACAGATGTGGGCTATTCTTTCATTATTTCTACATCAATTAACCAGGTAAAAGTTCTGTAGTTGATTGTAAGTGTGCATTAGTAAGCTGTTGATCTGATCCCACATCATGCGGTCAAAGGAGCTCTCCATGCAAGTGAAACAGACAATTGTTAGCTTTCAAAAACAAAACAACTCCAAAGAATAGTCTGGTGATCAGCAACATAAAAATACCTGGATGTCCACAGAAGACAACAGTGGTGGATGAACGGATAATCCTCTCCGTGGTAAAGAAAAAACCTTTCACATTATCTAGTGAAGTTAAGAACACTTTCCAGGAGGTAGTCTCACAGTCAACGTTTAAAATCAAGTGAACACTTCACGAGTGCAAATACAGAGGGCTCACCTGAAGGCTCAAACAACGCCAGATTAGACTTGGCCAAAAACATCTAAATAAGCCAGCCAGACCACTTCTGGAAAAGCATTTTTTAAATGGCTGAAATTAAGATCAACCTGTACCATAATGATGGGAAGAAAAAAAAAAGTATGGAGAACGCTTGGAACAGCTCATGATCCAAAGCATACAACATCATCTGTGAAACATGGAGGAGCAGTGTGTGATGGCATGGGCATGCATGAGTTTCAGACTTAAGGCAGTAATTGCCTGGAAAGCATTCTCAACAAAATACCAAAAATCCACATTTATTTTTGACTATATTTATTTGTCTGGAGGTCTGGGGGGTAATTCCTAAGCGTTTTATGTTATATTTTTGTTCAACCCATTGGATTAAAGCTTATACCACTTCAATTTCATCTTGTTTGATTTTAAATATATTCTGGTGGCATACAGAGCCGAAATTATGAAAAATGTGTCCAAATATATGTGGACCTAACTGTAGTTATTGCTGAAACATACTATTTGTCTAAATAATTGAGAAATTCAAATCTGATGTGAACAAGAAACCAATTGTTCAGACATCTGACCTTATTGTTTTGAGAAAAAAAAAAAAATCTCTAATCGAGAAATGAGCCAAACTGTAATAAAATAAACCATATGTATAACCCTCTCAGGCTCAAATTAAGTTTTAGTAACTTAGTAACTTTAGTAACCTTTAGTAAAGTTTTTAGTACTCCAGATACATAAAATATGTATCTGGAGTAATAAAGTTTTTAGTTTTTAACTGTTGCAAATCAGCAACGCCTGCCTTGAGAGGGATAAACCATAAAATATGCAGCCACATGTAATGTGGTGTTTGGGTTTAGTTTCATGTTCTCGTATTCATGTCTTTTATTTTGTAATTTATTTCAACTTCCCTTGCCCTATTGTATTCCTGCTATTGATCCCTCTGTTCAGTTTGTCATGTTTTGATTGGTTGTTTTAGTCATGTGTCTTGTGCTTATTGGTTTATGGTCTTGTCATGTGGTTCTCAGTTCTGTTTGTCCATTGGTTGGTTCGTGTCATGTGACCCTTCTTGTTTGGTACAAATAGCCCTCATGTTCCCATTGATCTTTGCCATGTGTTGATGTTGTAGTCTGCTGTTGGTGATTCTAGTCTGTTCATGCCTCGTCAAATCTTTGCTTGTTTGTATTTTGGATTATGTTTGGATCATTTTTTTTTTGTAAATAAAACTGCACATGGGTTCTCACTATGCTTGCCTTCAGTGGACTCATTAAACCACATTACAAAGTATATATTTATGGTCAATTTCTAACACCAAAAACCTTTAGCAGGATTGTTTTAAATCACTTCAGAAACATGAGAGCAATTAAATAATGACTAATTTGTAATTTTTGGATGAGCTGGTCCTTTAAAAGTTTGGAAGGTATAAGTGTATGTGGGTAAAATTTATCTTATTGGCTTAGGTTCTCTACCATCCAGAATTAATCCAATGACAATATGTCTTTACACTACAGATTCATCCTACAACATTAGTCAGAGCATCGTCCTACTTTCACAGTTATTTTCTTTAAAGCCTATTTAATTGAGCATTTTAATTGAAAAGCAATTGATCCAGGACTGCTGTGACTAACTCTATGCCTGTATGCTTATTGGAGAAGACAACACACAGAGTCAATTTCCTCTGTGGGCTGGTAGTTCAGTGGAGTGTTTTGCTGATAATTATCACTGTTTTCCCTTTGCATTCTATCTCTGCCACATTAGAAAGGAAGATCACAAGAGTTATTCACACTGAGATTTCCAGTGGGTCTACAGTCTAGCGATGCACATCACAAGCCGTAGATACAAGTTGTGACTGCTCAAACCCAGTTTTACAAGATTTATGCATCTGTTAAAAGTTATTTATTTATATATTGAACTCAGATATGATTGCATCATGTTAAACTTATTTGAAATGGTTACTCTTTGACTTAACTCAATGTTTTCTTTCTGAAAGAGTGTTTCAATAAAGCAGCTAAAAATAAATTTTACACTTCCCAACATAGTGCTTTGCACCGATAGCTGGATAGGCAGACATTTTTTGTAATTGTTTTTTTTTATCAAGATGATAAAATATGGAGACTTGTTAATGTTTTGAAGATTTATTCAGCATTTTATTTTCTCTGAGCGCAGGTATTGGCAAATCAACAACAACAGTAATGGCCCTATTTTTGAACAGTACTCTTCATATATTGACTGGTAGAGCTTACTATTATTGTCAATGTATTAGGGCTGTAATGATATCAGATTTTCCCTACATGATTATCATGGCCAAATTATTCATGACAATGAAACAATCAATCAAATTTATCTATAAACTTTTTTGTCCTTTCTCTTTTTTGCCCAACTTAAAATAAGTGTAGCGAGGCAGAAACAGTTTGTTAGCGTTACTGTAGAAAAAAAAAAAACACTCAAGAAAACAACAACAAAATGACTATTGATCAGCACCTGCCATGCTGGATACTTTTTTTTGTGTGGGTAAAGTGTCAATCTCTGACATAATTTTATTTGGCATTACATATTTGCTACTCACTGTGCCAACTTCCTTTTCAGTTTTTTGCTGGTTGGCAGCAGCATTTCGGTGAAATACTATCACTAACTATGTTGGAGTAGCAACCAGGGGTGTTAACAGTATGCTGTTTATTATTATTATTATTATTATTTTTTTTTTTTTAGAATTTCATCATACGGAACATAGATCCAAAGCAAAATTAGATGAAATATGTACAAACAAACTGAATGAAAATTGTCCACCTTAAAATTAAAGTTGTTGGATAAGTTAAATAAGCAAAATCAGAGGATTAGTTTGTCCAACACCACCCAAGCAGTTTCTGAGTGGTCCTTTGCTTAGTGAAAGTGAAGTGAAAGTCGTGACATTTGCCAAGTATGGTAACCCATACTTGGAATTGGTGCTCTGCATTTAACCCATCCAAGTGCACACACACAGCAGTGAGAAGTGAACACACTGTGAACACACACCCGGAGCACTGGGCAGCTATAGATCCAGCACCGGGGGAGCAACTGGGGGTTCAGTGCCTTGCTCAAGGGCACTTCAGTCATGGGAATTGAGGATGGAAGAGAGTGCTGTTCATTCACTCCCTCCCATCTACAACTCCTGCCAGCACAGAGACCTTCAGCGACCTTCTGCTAACTAGTCCGGCTCTCTAACCATTAGGCCACAGCTGCCCCATTAGCATTAGTACCTTCCTCTTAAAAATTGTTATCTCTGAAATCTGATAGCCAAATAATAGTTTTAGGGGTGGATAGTTATCCAAAGCTTTTAAAATGTAGTTATGATGCAGAATTTCCCAAAAGAAGGGAAAGCAAGTGATCCTGTGGTATATCTAGGTGTAAAATGTCAGATCATATAAAGGTAAAGTTGTTTTTTTTTTAACCAAAGTTTAAGAGCTGTATATCCAACCACACAATTTTGCGATGCTGTTTATGAATGATCACTGAAACTATGGCTTTGGGAAACACCACATTTTTGGTGAAACTTTGTCAGGGCTGCTGTCTGTGCATTCATTAAAAATCCCCAAATGTACCATTACCACATAATCTGTTCTTTTAGAACAGTTTCACTGTCAGTTGAGTCATTAAAACTATAAAAATATCAAAATGACAAGCAATAAGACATATATAATAGAAAAAAGATTCAAATAAAATAATTTATATATAATAGCCTACAATACATAAACTGAATAAAGTAATCAAATGTTTGTTGCTTGATTAACATGAATGACCAGTGTTGGGAAGATTACTTTGGAAATGTAATAGGTTACTGTTCCTATTAAACAAATAAAAGCATACACATAAACCCAAATAGGAATTTTTATTTTTATTTTTGTATAAAAGTGTCCTATTTTGTGTCCTAAACTCCTGAAACATTTGGCGTCTCATATTTTAAAGCAATTTGGAAAATAAATAAATCAAATCTGTATGGGTTTGAAAATATTCAGATGTAACCCCTTTTGTAATTGTTACACTTTATTTTAAGTTACAGTGTAATTACACATTTAAATATCGAGTAATATGAATTAACTACATGCACTTGCTAAATGGTTAGGGTTAGGAATATGGTTAGGGTTAAGGGTTACTTGCATGTAATTATGCATATTTTGTTATTATAATAGTATAAGTATGTGTAATGTAACAAGGGCACCTTAAAATAAAGTGTTACCGAGTTACATTTATTTTGTAATTAAATTATGAAATACCATTACATGTACATTTGACAGTCATGTTACATGATAGAAAGGGCAACAGCACTTTCAAGTAAAGAAACATTCATAATAATTGGTAGCCAAAACTAAAATTAAATAATCTTTAAGAGCAAGGGAGCCCCCTGGTGGTTTGGGGGCCCTACTTATTTGTACTATGTATCTAGGGAGGACAGTCACTGAAATTTTTCTTTCTTGCTTTTCTTTTTTTGGGGGGATGTGCCTTTTGAAAGACATATGGGGTTGGTATAGGATTCTGAAATAGTAAAATAGTGTTTGTAAGATTAAAATGGTTAAAAAAAAACAACTTTATGAACATAAAAGGTTTGATGAGAAACAACTATGCACTTGAGTGGTAATTCATGCGTTTTTTACAAAAACACATCAGCTTGATCATGTCTTTATCTCTGTTTCCTTTTTTTATATAGAAAATTAAGCTGATTGTGTGTTACAAAAGAGTCTGCATCCACCAGATAACAATAAAAACATAATTGTGGTAAATTAATCTTATAGTGAGATCTGAGAAATCAAGAGAAAACAAAAAACACAGAACACAGTCCTCCCTCAGCTTTGATACCTGGGATACTGAAGTTCACTTGCTCATTATACATGTGCACCTAAGACAAAATCAGCCCTCGATGCTGAAAGCTCTCTGAAGCACATAAAGGAAACAATGTTCATCCCAAAACACTGGACCAGGAAATTGGGCACCCTTTTTCAATGAACTAGAACCAACTTCAAATTCCATCCTTGAGCATTGTGAAAGAAACAGTGAGAGATTCAAAAGTGGTTTAGTCTGCCACATGAGGGATGTGAGCTCCGGCTGGTGAGCTCAGGGGTTTCAGAGGCCAGGTGCTTTTTAAATGAAGTGACCATGTAGCCTTGCTGGAGACTGCAAGCTTCACTGATTGGACGTGGAAGAAACTCGGGATGAGCTGAACAATGTTTACAGATGGAGATAATTGCATGCTCCCGCCAATGATGAAATATCCCGGGGTACAGAGCAATAAATCTTTTTATAGCTGAGCTGGTTACTTATGTGTGAATGGACGAAGTCCGAAAAGGACAGAGAGTGAACTCTGTGCCACGAAGCTCAATTTGGCAAGATAAAACTTTCCATTATAGTAAGTGACCTCAAGGCTGAAAAACCAAAGGTGGTTTGTTTCCACTTGGTGTGATTAGAACACCAAGTCTTGTACTAATACAAAGATTTAATTACATCCATTATATTAACTCACTGTCCATTTATTATTTCCTTATCTTATCTATATATTTATTACAAGCTGTTTTGTGTTTTAAAATACGATCACAAAGCAAATATTCACAAACATGCAGATTTACAAGAACAACAAACCAATTGCTATCCTTTTTGCCTGATCCTGCAAACACAGATATCTGTAACATGCCACCCAGATGGCACCGCTCTGCAGGTCATTCATTAGAGAGTGGCCATTTAACATACACATACCCGCTAACAGTCACCGCACTCATGTGGATTCAGTTTCTGTCATAATAATAAAGGGTTAGTTCGCCGAAAAATGAAAATTATGTCATTAATGACTAACCCTCATGTCGTTCCAAACCCGTAAGACCTCAGTTCATCTTCGGAACACAGTTTAAGATATTTTAGATTTAGTCTGAGAGCTTTCTGTCCTTCCATTGAAAACGTATGTATGGTATACTGTCCATGTCCAGAAAGGTAAGAAAAACATCAAAGTACTAATGGGACATCAGAGACATATTTTTTGACCAAAATGTATTTTTGATTCCTCAAAAAATTCTAACTGACCCTCTGATGTCACATGGGCTACTTTGATGATGTTTTTATTACCTTTCTGGACATGGACAGTATACCGTACATACATTTTCAATGAAAAGCTCAGAAAGCTCTCGGACTAAATCTAAAATATCTTAAACTGTGTTCTGAAGATGAACGTGTCACGCTCTCTAGTCTCTGTTTCCCTGGGTGTCCACTAGTGGGCTCACTTCCCCTTAGGCACTTCACCGTAGGCACTACAATTCCCACTAGCCTTGTCCCTTCATCACAGTAATTGCACTCCTGCTAATTGCACCAGGTGTCCTCACTTATTATTTATAAGCCTCCCTATATTTACCCGTCTTTTCCTGTTTGTCTTCATGGAGTCCTTACCTTCCGTTTTATGTCGTACCCAGTCTTCTCGTCTCCCGAGTTCCTCGCTTTCCGAGTTCCGGTTCCTGTTCCCTTCCTGTGCCTTCTTTGTTTGTTTGGACTGTTTTCTGGTTTTGACCCTGGCTTGTTTTGGATTACGTTTTGGATTACCCTAATAAATACATACCTGCACTTGGATCTCTCTCTCCCTGTGTTTTACTGGGGCGCGATCGTCACAGAACGGAGGTCTTACGGGTTTGAAACGACATGAGGGTGAGTCATTAATGACATAATTTTCATTTTTGGGTGAACTATCCCTTTAACCTCTGTATGCAAAATTATGATGTTTAAAAAAAATAAATAAATAACACAATACCTCATGACAGATGAGCAAAACTGAAAACAATTCGCATCATGCCCAGCAAATGAACAGGAGGTGCAGACTTTGAGAAATCAAGACATACAGTAGCAGGACTGTCAATCAATTAACGGATTTAATCACAAATAATTGCATATTAATATTTCAAGAGAAAGGCCTGCAAATTAAGATGATTTTAAGATGTTGCATTATTGCAGCAGACAAGTACAACACAATCCACAAAGTTTTAGAATTCACTAAAGTCACTTGTATTTTATTTGATTTGATTCATTTCACTATACATGTTTTTACATAATATTGCTTAATATGTACAGTATATGCAAGTACAGATTGTTTCATCAAGACTCTTATGAGATTCTTTAAAACTGTCAAGGGTTGCAAAAACAAGGTCATAAAGAAAAACAGGATTTAGAGATTCAACACATATTCACTGTGTTACAATCAAATAGTCATTCAGTTCTCATTTTCGTTTCCAATTTCTAATTTAGTTCAGTTTTCAGTTATATATTATCTAGTATTGGATAGGGCTGTCACTTTTATCTAGATTAATCTAGATTAAAGTGGCTCATTTGAATTCTGCCGAAGGCATTCATAATATGTGTGTTACCCAAATAAAATTGACAAACAGTAAGTCTTTGAGAAGGGGTTTATCAAGCTAGGTGGTGATGTAACGGATATGCAGTTCATCGATTCATTGGTTCTGAACTAATGAATCACTGTTCGTTGAATCTAAAACAATGCAAACCCAAAGCTTGTAGATTTTGAATTCAGGCATAAAACCCAACTCTCTCTAAACTAAATGCCTGGCCTGGCGCCAGCCTGGCTGGATTTAAATTATTTACGACACTCTGGACGAGAAATTCCACAGTCACGTGAGCAGCCTCAAAGGAGAAACAGAACACCCACATTCCTAAACACGCACACAAACTTTTCTTTACGCTCTTTATGTAAGTCCATATTAAGATGTATTTTGAATAGGTTTGTGTGTTGCATAAAGTGGTTAATCCTGTTATGCAAGGATTATAAATTGCTGGCTTGTAAATTGGAAATGTTTCTCCTAATTTTAATGTTCTCAAATAGAATCATGAGTTGTAACCCTACCCCCCTGACCAGGTCGTAAAACTTTATGACCTAACTGACAGAACAGCAAAGCCAGATCACTGGTACCTTTTCTCAGTGTATTCTAAACTGGTACCTTTTCTCAATGTATTCTAAATGTATTGAGTATTGCTTTTTGGTGCATTAGATGTTTTCCATGATCAAAAATTGGAGTATCTACAATTTTATTGTGTGTTAATCAAACTTTAATTGTGTGTAATTCTGCATATGAATGTAACGTCGTGTTTCTATCAGTTATATAGGTCATTTTTGGTATCTGTGGAATCGTCATGTTGTGACCAAACTATCCACCTATAGGAAAGGTGTGTAAAATGTATTAATCTGGAATTACGAACTTGCTAGAATATCACTGCTGAAATCTGATAAGCCATAACTTATTAGAGTGGGTGGTTCCCCAGAGACAAAGGAATGTTTTTCTCGCTTCAGATCGCGGACGTTCATTGGTTGTTCACGCAAACAGAGGCGTGAACCAGTCAAGCCATAAGAACTGACCCAGGAAGTTCCTCCCGGTCTTCTTGTGCTCTTCTTCGCGCTCTTGGTCCGCTCTTCTATCGCCGTTGATCTCAGCACGGCGGCTGAGAGAACAGCCTGTTCTTATGGCTCCCTCGGGAGCTTTCATCTCCGTTGTTTTCATTTCTTTTACTTACTAAGTTCCTCTCTACATTCGTTGGAACTTTCAAATATTACGCGAGTCTGCAGCAGCCCCGGAAGACACAAGAGAACACGCCCAATCACAAAGAGACCACATGCAAGTATCATTCGCTATGGAGATTTAAATGCTGCTTAAAGTTTGTCTATTACCTTTTCAAGGTGATTTGATTCGTTGCTGTCTTTCAAGGGTTACTGTCTGTGAGTTTGCATAACTGAGCGTAATTCTGTGACCGCGCCTATTCTCTCACCTCTCTCTCTCATCCTCTCTCACTCATTCATTCTCTCTCTCTCTCTCTCTCTCTCTCTCTCTCTCTCCCTCATTTGGATTCCGTTATGTCTTGTACAAAGTTTACTGTCTGTATTGTTGTACGTGTATTTACTCTGTGTGATTTGTAGTTTGATGTATTATTAGTTCAATTATTAAAAACCAATATATATTCATGATTGCCTCTGTCTGAAACGCTCACATCACGAGTCAATGAAATGTCTGATCTTTAGCTACAAGCTCTTTACTTTTTAGTAACCGAAATTTCATAATGATAGGATAATGTTTTCATGGCCAGAGAATATTTTTCCTTGAATTATAAGAAGTGATAACTTTATTGAAAGTTGATAAGTTAATCTTTCGGCCGTTTGCTGGACAAACCACTGTTTGATTTGCGGTAATTTACTGTAAGAGTTATCATTATAATTGATATGAAGAATAGAATATTGACATATTAATGAGTAAATTACAGTGCCTTGTAATAAGTTATTGATATATACAATTGACCTATTTTTCATCTTCAATAATTTTAATGTAACTGTCATATGAGATATATATATATATTAATCATATTCCTGATTAATTATTAAAATTCCCTATATATCATTTGAGTTAATTATAATGTACAACCCAGTGCGGTTACAGTGCATTAGAAATGGGGCTCATCTCCTGTTTCCAAAATACATCACAAAGTGCTTGAAAAAGCTGTAAACTAATTCCACATTGCACAAGGTGCAAACAACCTTACACCTTTTTCACACATACTCCGTCTGCAGTGCGTATGCATTGCATATTTTTTTACCCACCCATGTTAACGGATTCCAGTTGCGTTCCAGGAGCTTTGCCGCTGAAGCAGTGCCGCGATCGTTTACGTACCGAGTAGCGAAATGCAAATACATCCTGTGTGAAAGCACATCGAGTCCGTGCTGCACCACATACATAACGCACACGGACTGCATAAGCACTGCAGATGGAGTATGTGTGAAACAGGCGTGAGCAGGGCCGTAGCTGGGGTCAGCGGGGACCCGGTGAATGTTGTACCAGTGGGCCCTGTTTGAAATTGTTTAATTTGTATGTTCGTTTATTTTTATTTATTTGTGCTATTTACACAATGTTTAAGTTTTTTTCAAGTTTGTAGGTGTCAAGGTACAGAAACCAAATAATAAAATGTAAAATAGCACTGGATATTCTTCAATGTAAAAATGAAATATACAATCAAACCTACATTTATTCAGACACCTTCAACATTTCTCACATTATTACAGTTTTGCTATATATATCAAAAATTATATCTGGTGTCTGAATAATTTTTGGTTTGACTGTTAAAACTACAAAGTAATTCAGTCAAGAGCAGTGAGTGATTTTCATTTTCTTGGATTAACATTACAGCAGCCAGTAGCTAAATTAGGAGCGGTCACTTTAAGAGACGATGAACGCATCCAATATAATACACATCCCATTTTTTTCCTCAAATGTTTACTTTCACTTAAGAAATAACTGACAGTTTTTTCGAGCATAATTTCCAAGGTGGATATTTTGACATATTTTGTATGTATTTGTCGGCACAAGAGCAAAAATAAGCAAATTCGATGTTCAAGTGTTTTGAGACGCCTTTCTCTGCGTGAGCCCTGAACACCAGAAAACCGCGAGTACTGAATTGGGCTCTTTCACATCTTTTTGTTTGTTCAAACTGCGATTTGTATTTGTTCGTTCAGGTGCAGGAGTGACTTCGAGGAGAACTTCGCAGAAGAGAGCTTGGTTCAGTGTTGATGTCTGTGATACGTGGTCCTCGATCTCTCTCGTGCGCACCGAACACAGCGGGCGAGTAACCAGCTACTCTGTTCAGCTTTTCCACGTCTTGTTTTTGGATGCTTTAATGTTTAAATCGACAAGCGGTAAGGCTTGAAAACACGTGAAAAAGATAAGCTTTCGTGACGATGCGCAGCAGTGGCCCGTCAACTGTCCTGAGCATCTTTTTAGGCTGGCCTCAGCCAGTCGGTTATATAAAATATCAAGGTGAAAGTCATCATAGCTTGCTTAGTATAGACCCAGCTCCCAACCCAACTTTGAGAATAGATTAACGGCAAATTTTTTTTTATCGCCCGATAAGAATCTCACGTTAATGCAGCACGTTAACGCCGATAATGGCCCACCACTACTATTTTCATTTTCGAAACTTTTTTTGGTTGGTCCGATCGATTGTGCAATCGATTTTCGTACTAAAATTTACAGCCCTAGTATTGGACCGTTTTCATTTAATTTGCATATTTCATAATATTTAAGCAAAAATGTGCAATAAATGTGTTAAACAGTTAATTAATTCTGACATTTGAGATTAACCTTGATGATAACACTTTTTGTAGGGACCAGTTCTCACTATTAACTAGTTGTTTAGAAGCATGTCTATTATTAACATATTGGCTGTTTATTAATACTTATATAGCACATATTACACTACACCCCCCCCACTCAACATCTAAACTTAACTATCTTACTAAATATTAATAAGCAGCCAATTAGAAGTTTGAGGCAAAAGTCCTAGTTAATGGTTTAGCTAGAACTTAAAATAAAGTGTGACCCTTGATATTTATTCCAAACACAGAAAATTACACTTTGTTGATAATGTCTCAACAAGAACAGCATAACTCTGATCGGGCACCTTCAGGGGTTTTCTCGGTGAGAAGGACACCACTCAACAAACAGGTTCCACTTCAAGGCATAAGCGTGACTCAACCTCCTGGAGTAGGTCACCTAGAATCTCCACGTCCCATCCAGGGACCAGACATGAAGTTTCCAGAGGTCTGGACATGGGTGCCACTGGATGCCCCGACTCTGAGTCAGTATGTCCTTCCTCAGAGGATTCTGCAATGGAAGGGTGGTCACAAGTTCTGTGTTCCGGGAATCAGGTCCGAGTGGGCCATTAAAGCACCACCAGCAGGACCTGCTCCTTGTCCTCCCTGATCTTACACAGATGCTGTGAAGGCTCTCTGGGGGATTCTCCATTCCTTAGGGAGCACAGCTTGTCAGCTGTATGGTGCATGCTTGTCATCCCTGGCCCCTAAGCCGGTGGTAGAGGCATCCGTGTAAACCACAGCATGCCTGGAGACATGTTCTAGGGATACTTCTGCCCAGAGAAATTCAAGGTCTGACAACAGAGTGAAGGCTTGGCAGCAGGCTGGTGTGACTTGGACCTGGTGAGTGCTGTGTTGCCACCAGGCTAGAGGCTGCTGTGGATCTGGCGCGGGAATGGGTTGACCAGACACAGCTAGAGCTGATGCTTCTGGACCCAAAGTGTGGATGTCTGGTCTGTGTTTCCCCGGGTGTCCACTAGTGGTCTCACTTCCCCATAGGCACCTCACCACAGGCACTACAATTCCCACAAAGCCTTGCCCCTTCATCACGGTAATTGCACACCTGTTAATTGCACTCAGGTGTCTTCAATTTCATAGTCATTATCCTGCCTATTTAAACCAGTATGTTTCTGTCTGTGTCATGGAGTCCTTAATTTCCGTCAAAACACCATGATCTACCAGGATCTACCAGAGTCTCTCCACGCCTCTGCTGAACTACAAGAGTCTATCCACGTCTCTGCTGAACTACCAGTGCCTCTCCACGTCTCTGCTGAACTACCAGAGCCTCTCCTCGTCTCTGCGGAACTTCCAGAGCCTCGTCATGTCTCAGCCGAACTCTCTGAATGCTCGACTTATCCTGTCGTGGCCACGGAGGCCACCCTTAACCTGTTCATGTTCTCCGTTTCAGACTTGCCTAACCAGACTTGCTCTCCTGTGTCATCAATCCCACTGTGGTGGTCTTTGGCTCCGCCCTGGTGGGCTCCTGTCCCGACCGCACGGCTGTGGTGGGCTTCTGTCTCGGCCGCACGGCTGTGGTGGTCTTCTGCCCCGCCCTGGTGGGCTCCTGTCTCGACCGCATGGCTGTGGTGGTCTTCTGCGCCGCCCTGGTGGACTTCAGTCTCGACCGCATGGCTGTGGTGGTCTTCTGCGGCGCCCTGGTGGGCTTCTGTCGCGACCGCACGGAGGTGGTGGTCTTCTGCTCCGCCCGGGTGGGCTTTAGTCTCGACCACATGGCTGTGGTGGTCTTCAGCGCCGCCCGTGGTGGGCTTTAGTCTCGACCGCATGGCTGTGGTGGTCTTCTGCGCCACCCTGGTGGGCTTCTGTCTCGTCCGCACGGATGTGGTGGTCTTCTGCGCCGCCCTGGTGGGCTTCTGTCTCGACCGCACGGCTCCAGTTCCACCTGATCCACCCGGGATACTTGCCCTGTAAGCTCGGCCCTGGGCCCCGAACTTTCTGTTCCCTCCTGATCTTGTTTTTTTTATTTGGTTTCTCTCTGTTTCCTTCTGTGGACCCGGCCCTCCGTCCCTCCCCCTTGTCCTCCGCCGGTCCTTCTCCCTCCTGGTTTCCTTGTTGTTGTTTCATTTTTGTTTTTGGCACTTCCTGTCTCTGTTTCCCTCTATTACCTGGTCCTCCGTCCCTCCCCCTGGTCCTCCGCCGGTCCACCTCCCTCCTGGTCTCTGTGTTCCTTGGTTTGTTCTGGTGTTTGGGTGGATCTTGTAGCTGCTCCATAGAGGAGGGGGTAATGTCACGGTGTCTGGTCTGTGTTTCCCTGGGTGTCCACTAGTGGTCTCACTTCCCCATAGGCACCTCACCTCAGGCACTACAATTCCCACAAAGCCTTGTCCCTTTATCACGGTAATTGCACACCTGTTAATTGCACTCAGGTGTCTTCACTTTCATAGTCATTATCCTGCCTATTTAAACCGGTCTGTTTATGTCTGTGTCATGGAATCCTTAATTTCCATCACCCAGTTTCCTCGCGTTCCTTGTGTTTCTAGTTCCTTGTTTCCTGTTTGTTTGTTTCGGACTGATTTCATGGTTTTGACCCCCTGCTTGTTTTGGATTTTGCATTTTGGATTACCCAATAAACACACCGCAATTGGATCTCTCATCTCCTGTCTCGTCAACTGAGGTCAGTTGCGGTTCTGAGTGCTTTCAGAACTTCCAGATCGTGACCACTCTCATGCAGGTCCCTTAGTGCTATAGCCTGAAGAACCTGCAGTAACGCCATAGCGTGCAAGGCGGAGGCAGCTTCTCCAAAGGCTGCATAAGCATTTCCAGACAAACCAGACTAGTACCTACAGGGGGGGAATGGTTTTCCCTACCGCATGGAGCCCTCATGCGTGGTGAGGAAGGAGCTAACAGGTCAGTTTCTGGCAGTAAAAAGTGCCATCCACAACATGGTAAACTCCCCGTGCACCTCCGGGAAGAAAGGCTCTGGAGCAGTGTGCGTCGTCCAACCTTGAGGGCTCATAGTGGAGGTCACCATTTGAGCCCAGCCCTTTTCAGCGGCCCGGGAAAGTATAGCAGTCATTTCTGAAAACTGACTCCTGCACTGCTGAATCTTCCTCTCTAGAAAGCTCTGGCTCAACCTCCGATGCAGTGATTAACATCCAGTCATTGGGAGGAGCTCCAAAGTATACTGCTGGTATGCTCCTTGTAGAGGGCCCAGCATATTCATGTGGCAGCTTAACTGGTAGCAGGGTGCAAGAGAAGAAGCGATGTTCCCTGGAGGGTATACCAGCACCATAACCCTCAGATCACTTTTGCCACTGCCTGAAGTAGACCTTGCCTGGCTGCAGCCAGGATGAGAACCGGACGGGCTGACACTCACAAGTCTGGGTTAAGTATACAGTGCACCGCTAACTCTCCCACCACCTCTACTTCGTGTGTTAATCTGCACAGGCCCCGTGCACCCAGGATGCAATCTTCCCAAGATGTCCTTCACTCCGGCGCCGGGACACCATGGAGCCTGGGTGCACCTGCAGCGGAGGAGGCAAGCCAGACAACGACCTCTCCCACTCCAGTCTTTGAGATCTCCACCCAGATGTCCTTCACTCCCCTCTGCAGGATGGAATGCGATGCTGTGATTGTCAGAGACTCTATAGTCCATACTACGTTAGCTGAAGGTAAAGTCCACAATCATGGTTTCCCTGGTGCTCGTGCGATCCTAAAGGGTGATGGGAGCATCAGAATGGTCATGCTTCACAAGGGGTTAAAGAAAACAAGCGGTGGCAGACAGAAATGCAGAAGAGGGACTTCAGAAGCCTGGTTAAGACTGTATGCAGCACAACACCCGCGACGACAATCATCTTGCCAGGACCGCTAGCCATCTATCAACGAGAACTTTGTTATTGTAATGGTGTAAAGAAAATAAACTGCTCTTTGTTAATAATTGGAATCTTTTCTGGGAGCGTCCTATGCTTTTTTGTGGAACTGAACTACTGTGGGACAACATCTCCAGGAAGCTACGCTCCATATAACTAAGTCAATTCTCTGATATGATGGCTTGTGTTGTACCTATTTAACGATAGAAGTCCTTGCACTATCCAAACTATAAAATAATGTGTCTGTTCCCCGAGGTCAAAATATAAATTTAATACAGGCTCTACAAAAAAATCTGATCGTGATTAAACAAGAAATATGTAAAATAAAATAACAAAAACCATTTTGAAAGTTTGGGCTCCTAAACATTAGATCACTCAGACCCAAAGCAGTTACTGTAAATTAAATGATCACAGATAATAGATTTGCTGTACTCTGATTGACTGAAACCTAGCTAAAACCAAATGGTTATATTGGTCTATATAGGTCTACTCCACCAAGCTACTCTTATAAGCATGAGCACCGTCAGACTGGTCGTGGTGGTGGTGTTGCAACAATATAAAGTGATATTTCTCAATGTTACTCAGAAAACAGGATACAGGTTTAACTCATTCAAAATACTTCTGCTTAATGTTATACTGTCAGATATGCCAAAGAAATATATTGTATCTCTTGCTCTGGCTACTATGTATAGACCACCAGGACTGTACACGGATTTCCTAAAAGAATTTGCAAACTTCCTCTAGTGCTAGTTGTCAGAGATTTTACCATTCCAATTGATAATATAAATGATGCATTAAGACTTGCGTTTACTGACCTAAAAGTCTTTTGAAGTCAAGCAAAATGTCAATGGGCCAACTGATCATTTTCTTGTATCGTGCATGCTGCATATTACTGATACTAATTATATGGCTCCGCGTTATCATCCGGACTAATTATTGTATCAGCCACAAAAGACAGATTCACAAATAACCTGCCTGATTTTTCTGCACTGGTCTATGTTCCCATAAGTACACATGACCTAGATGAAATGACAAGCAACATGGGCACTATCTTCTGTAATACATTAGAAGCTGTTGCCCCAATAAAATTGAAAAAAGTTAGAGAAAAAACGTACTGCGCCATGGTACAACAGTAGTACCCATTCTATCAAGAAGGAAACTCGTAATCTTGAGTGCAAATGGAGAAACAATAACTTGGAAGTTTTTAGAATTGAATGGAAAAACAGTATGTCCAACTATAGACAAGCTCTAAAAGCTGCCATGGCTGAGCATATCCACAAACTCAAAAATAGAAAATAACCAAAACTATGCTAAAAAAACTAAGTTTTTTATTTAGCACAGTAGTTAGATTAACGATTAACCAGACGCCACTTGATCTTAATATTTCCTCAGAGTTAAATAGTAATGACTTTATGAATTTCTTCACTGATAAAAAAGATAACATCAGGAATACAATAACAAATGTAGATTCTACAGCATCTAATACTTCAGCTTCATTTCACCCAAAGAAAAACTGCTGTGCTTTTCAACTACAGGACAGAAAGAGCTAAATAATCTCATCACTGTATTTAAACCAACAAAATGTTTATTAGGTCATGTACCCACTAAATTACTGAAAGAAATGTCACCTGTAGCTTCTCAATATTATTAACTTGTCGTTATCTCTAGGTCACGTCCCAAAATCATTCAAGCTGGCGGTTATTAAGCCTCTAATTAAGAAACCATAACTAGATCTTAATGAACTGGCAAATTACCGACCCATTTCAAATCTTCTGTTTATTTCTAAAACTTTTGAAAAAATTGTGTCTGCTCAACTGTGCTCCTTCCTGCAAAAATAAATCTCTATGAAGAATTTCAGTCAGGATTCAGGCCCCACCATTGCACAGAATCTGCACTTGCTAAAACTACAAATGACTTGCTTCAGACCAAGGCTGCATCTCGTGGCTAGTTTTACTTGATCTTAGTGCTGCGTTCGACACCATAGATCATGACATACTCCTGGATCAATTATAAAACTATATGGGTATTTAAGGGCAGGCTTTAAGATGGTTTAGATCCTTCCTGTGCTTTGCAATTATTTGTATCATGAAAAGCGCTATACAAATAAACTTGAATGGAATAAAACCTCATTTGTTCTCAAAACAATTTAAGCTGAAACGTGACCCACAAACTGAACAGGGTTCTTGATAAAATATACAATAAAGCCACTTGTTTTTAACACTGGAATTCTTCAGAAGGACATGCAGAGCATCTATTCAGAACAAGGTTTTGCAGCTTTTCAGTGGGGGTGATGTATAAAGTTCTGAAAGGTCTAGCATTTTTAATCAAAATAACTTAAAAGATAAAGGGGAAATCTGATTCCTTTAAATTAATTCACAAGTTTATGTTTGATGGAGTTTGGAAAATTTCTTCTCTATCAAGTTCATGACCTCCCAAGTGAAAGCTTTTACAACATAAGAGAATCTCATGCAGGGATTGTTATTATTATCATCATGCGCATCTGTGTTGTCAATGGATTTAACATATGGTCTGTCGCCTCTGTGACTATATGAATGTTCCCATACCAATCACTTTGACAGATCAGCCAAGCAGACAGGCCCATGATGATGACAATACCTCTGAGAATGCCACATGCACCGCTTACCTACTCACGGAGATGTTTACTCAAGAAAAGCTTGTCAGAAACATTTAATGTTTCCAAGTTACTGGAGAGACAGTCAAGGAAAAATTCATTCAGGTATGTGAGGGAAAGAGGAGGAGAATTTCAATCAAGCTCGCAGTATGAAACATATGGGTAATTGTAATTTGCTGAGATCCCATAACAACAGCAGACTTGAGGACTGCTGAGTTTTGCTGTAATTTCTGGATCTGATTAGGTCTTTTGTATAAAGTGCTGCCGTTTGGACGGGAGTTAATGCTCTCAAGAACAATTATTTTAACCATCTGGTGGTTTTCTGATGGTTGGCTTGTGCGAGTTTTCCTCTTGCCAGTCATAGTGTGTAGTAAGTCTATTTGCAATATGGTTATCACGTAAAAGGCTTATGTATTAAGCTCAACGAACACGAATATAGTATCCTGAAAGAATTTGCAGATGTCCTCTCAGACCTATTGGTTACCGTTGATAAAGTGCTAATGGTCGGAGATTTTAACATTCACGTTGATAATAAAAATGCATTAGGTTTTGCGTTTACTGACCTAATAAACTCTTTCGGAGTCAAGTAAAACGTCACCAGGCCTCATCGTTTTAATCATATGCTAGATTTAATGATATCACATGGAATTGATCTTACTGATATAGATATCGTATTCCAAAAAAAAAGGTGCGGTTACTGACAATTTCCTTGTATCATGCATGCTGCGTGAACTCTAAAAGCTGCCAGCTGCCATATCCACAAACTCATAGAAAAATAACCAAAACAATCCAAGGTTTTGATTTAGCACAGAGTCTAGATTAGCAAATAACCAGACGCCACCTGATAAAAAAACAGTGTTTTGATTTAGCACAGTGTCTAGATTAGCAAATAACCAGACGCCACCTGATAAAATAAAAACCTCTGGAATAGCCTTCTTGAGACATCTCTTTGGCCAAGCATTCAAATAATGCATCTCGTAATCTTGGACTACAGTTATGCATTATTCTTTAGCTTGGGTTAAACAATTTATTTTTTTATTTTTTTTACTTGGTTGGAACAGCAGCTACACTAATTCGGTCTCTATTTGTTTCTCTGTTTCTGCCATGAGATTGACATCCTGTGGTAACTAAGATTTACACAGGTTTCAGTCTGAATCCAGAACATCTAAGAATAGATGATGCCAACCCTGAAACAACATACGGAACTACCAAGTTTTGCTAGAAGTTTGATTGCATGATATAATAATTGCTGTTAATAGTGTTCATTGTCTGTTTCATGTCTTTAATTGATTTTTCCATACATTTCTGCCATACTGCATGTACATAAACTGACAGTCACCATTGATAAGCTACTACTTAATATTGTAGAAACTGAATTTTCTGTAAAGTTGCTTTTCAATGATTTGTATAGTAAAAAGGGCTATACAAAACTTGAATTGAATATTGAAGTAGCCTAAGTAAGATGCTCAAGATAAAAAAGCAAGCCAACACAAATTGTGAAACTGTCAAACTTAAATTGTTGGTGTGTTCAAGATGGAAGATCTGACCATTCGAGCAGCCCATCTATGACTGAAGATCAAAAATGCTAAATAAACCACTTTATATATTACTTAATGAAGCAGGACTAGGTTGTAAAGTCATCTGCAAGTTGTTTTCCTCAAAATGTATGGCTTTGATTCCAAAACTGCTGTACTCTAAAATGGCTTTGAGAATTATAACTTTAATAGTATTGGCTTGAGCACCACAAAGATATCAATCAATGAATTATTGCTTATTCGTGCAGTTATTGCACAAACAAAACCTTTTAACTAGTCAAGTATTTTTTATTTAGAGCGGGCTGCTTTACAAAACTCCCATCACATTAAAACTTTCAGCCAGTACATGAATGAAGTAGCAGGTATTGAAAAACCCCAGCCTGCTTATTTTCTCTCTGTATAGTTCACAGAAGGCTTGAGTGATGAGTTTAATTCCCATCAGTGCACACTGGCTCTCAGTTAAGTTGAAATTATTTGCTTGAGTGGTCTTATCATTATTTACCTCTGAGGAGTTGATCTCGGGTGGTCAGTATCTTCAGAACGGTAAAGGGCTTTTCCATGGTATTCCCTCGGAGCCACATGGCACCTCCAGTCCTGATTTTATACACTTGCCTGTAATTTTAAGTAACTCAAGTAACTCTGAAGACTTTGATTAGCTGGTTTAGGTGTGCTTGATTAGGATTGGAGCTAAACTCAATTTAAGTAATCTAATAATTGAAAAACAACACAAAATAACTCATTAACAAAATGTCAAATATACTGTTACACTGTCACATAGAACACGTTTTAACCTGTTCAATGTATGATAACGATTTTATGTATATTTGAGTTTTAATAGGTTTTAATGTATGTCTTTAAATGAGTTTGGGTCTCTCTGTCATGTGACAGGAAATATGAAATGGACAGCATTAGTGTTAATTTCGTCACCTATTTTTAATTTAGTCTTAGTCTTAGTCTTGTGTCAAATGTCCCTGTTAGTTTTGGTCATATTTAGTCATTCACATATCTTTTTTTGTTAGTCAAGTTTTAGTCGACTAAAAGTCTCGTTTTTTTCAAACCAGCTGTTCTGACATTCCAATACCGCATGAAGCTTCAAACGTCATTTCATGGTATTGTCATTTCGATAAAAGCATCGGCACAGTGTGTGATACAATAGTGCTTTGAAAAGTGCGTCGGAGCCTCTGAGCATCTGTATCAATCATCCCATCACTAATTAATACCAGAAGAAGAAGAATAAAAAGGGTCATTGCCTGTGTTGCCAATTTAGCTACTTAGTAGCTAGATTTAGTGACTTCCCCGTCCCTTTTGAGACTTTTTTCAAAAGTTTAGGAACAAATATAGCAACTTCTTGGACAAACCTTATCTAAGTTCTCATCTTACCCACTGATCTACATTCATCTTTAAATAGATCAGTGAATTTGCCATTATGATGTAATTTAGCTACAAGCCTAAGTTATTCTAGATTTATTGTGTTGTTTTAAGTTCCCTGTGAATATTGTTAATACACATTTGACTTTCACTTTTAAATCGTTGTCTGTCTCATCTTCTAGATGCATCCTCTAGGGGTCGCTATGAGGAATGCCCCCATGTCATGACATCATGACCCATATCTGAATCATACAGGTGCATCTCAATAAATTAGAATGTCTTGGAAAAGTTAATTTATTTAATTAATTCAACTCAAATTGTGAAACTCATGTATTAAATAAATTAAATTCACACAGATTGAAGTAGTTATTTGTGGTTCTTTTCATTGGGATGATTTTGGCTCACATTTAACAAAAACCCACCAATTCACTATCTGAACAAATTAGAATACTTCATAAGACTAATAAAAAATGTGTTGGCCTTCTGGAAGGTATGTTCATTTACTGCACGTGTCCTCAATACATGGCTGGGGCTCCTTTTGCTTTAATTACTGCCTCAATTTGGCGTGGGATAGAGGTGATCAAATTTATTTAATACATGAGTTTCACAATTTGAGTTGAATTACTGAAATAAATAAACTTTTCCATGACATTCTAATTTATTGAGATGCACCTGTACATTGAAAAACACCAACAACATGTTGGCCGGCGACAACCCATCATGTCAATATGCGGCTGCGATTTATCTTCAGTTCTCTCTTCACAGCAGTTCAGTCAGTGTACTGTTTGAGTGCATGCATTACTCCGGGATATTGGTTTGTTTGAACTCAGAGGGAGTGTCAGCCACATTAAAAAAGTTAACAGCTTAAGTCATTTGTGGATTAATGCGTATTAGAGATGCGAATCGTTTAAAACGATTCAGTTCGATTTGGTGAACTGAATGATTCGTTCGCGAACCGTATATCCAGACTGCTTTGTTTTGAACTCTCTCACACAACAGACACGGAAGAGAAGACAATGCTGAATAAAGTCGTCGTTTTTGCTATTTTTCGACAAAAATGTGTTTTCGGACCAAAATGTATTTTCGATGCTTCAAAAAATTCTAACTGACCCTCTGATGTCACATGGACCACTTTGATGATGTTTTTCTTACCTTTCTGGACATGGACAGTATACCGTACAAACAGTTTCAATGGAGGGACTGAGAGCTCTCGGACTAAATGTAATCTCGCATCTCGCCTTTCCAACTTTTCGACCCTCTGTCGAGACAGTGGTTGAGAAGTTCAGGGAGGCAAAGGAGTGCTCAGCGGCCTTCAAATCCTTCATTTCATGAAGGTCCAGGTCTGAGCTTGTACAAACCCAGGGGTCCTGGCCCGTCTCGATCTGAGGATCATAAATGGGCACAGAAGGCTAGTGCCACAGCTTGTGCCCCTCCCCTGCCTGTGGGTAGGTGTAGGTTGAATTGCGGGTCAAAGGGAGGTAAGCAAGATAATAGATGTGATCCAGATGAGGCGTCAGCACTTTCGTTCGGATTAGAGTGATATTTGAGGATCTACTCATTTCCTTTGGGGGGATTAACATCTGCCTTATCTTCCCCTTCCTAATTTAGCTGTAACCACCATCTCTTCATCTGACCAAAGCTGGGTAGGAACTTCCTGCATTAGTTTCTTATGTTGGACCTATGATGTTTGGTTGGTCCAGACTGGAGGCTTCTTTGGGTCACCTCTTGAGCGGTGCTCCAGTGTGGGAACCATGGTGGGTGAGTATGATCCATTCTATATATATATGTATGTATATATATATATATATATATATATATATATATATATATATATATATGCAAGTGACATATCAATAGGATTTTGGTACAGTAAAGAGTCAGATTTTTGTTTGTGTAGTTTTTCACATAATTTCAGGTAACTGGTAAGCAGGTGACTACCAATGGTTGTCTTGACAAGTATCCTTGTAAGCACTGTTGGTTGTTTTGGGTGAACGTAAACAGTAAAGAAAATATCAAATTTACGTGTAACGGATCTGTGCATTTCAAAAGAGCAAAAGATAAATTGTTAGCTGCTTTAATAGCTTTACTGGCTATTTGCATTTATGGTAATGTTAATTAAAGTAATTAGGTCTGAATATGGGGGTGGGGGCATGCCCTACAAGGTTGAAAACCCCTGCACTATGGTACACCTCTCTTTGGTGTAGATCCACTAGGATTCACAAAGTTAGGGATAATATTAAGGGTTAGGGTTACAAAAGTACACAAATGTGTCCCCTTATAGACAGAGACCCTCTCCCCAATGGCAACCAGGGATGTGATTGACAAAGTGCTCCAACTTGCAGCCAACCCTTAACAGTCAAATTAAGGCTGATTTATACCTCTACGTTGGACCTACGCCGTAGCCTTTATGCCATAGGCTATGCGTCAGTTTTCATTTATACTTCTGTGTCATTGTCTGCGTTGATGTGCAGTACACATTCAAACCGCTAGTCTGCAGTGTCCATGGGCATTGCTTGTGTACCCGCAGACCACCGCAAAAGCCAAAGAAGAAGCGGATCATTGGAGAAGCATTATAGCCACCTAGACAGCAACATAGTGTTGGCCCACATTCGGCCCACATCTGGCCCACGTGAAATCCATGCGGGGCCACATGTGGGCCGGATTTGGGCCAAAATTGCTTGCTGTCTGGGCATGATGGTGGCAAATAAATGTTAAATCATTAAATCATTATTTAAAACTACAAAAAAAAGGAGACAACAATGGAACAGGAGAAGATGGCATTCTTTCAATCTCCACAAGGACTTGTATCACAGCAGATCGGCATTGTTTGTCGTGGACAACTACTGATGTATAATGCTATGTAGTATAATAAATGAAAAGACACTTGTCCTTTGCTTCATTTTCTTTTATGGTTTAGGATGTGTGTCTATGCATAGGCTACGGCGTAGGTTCGACGCAGAAATATAAATCAGCCTTTACTTACAAAGCTCAGATAAGTGGTGGTTTACAATATACAGAAATGACATCAACATTAAGAACCCAGTATCTGTTGTTCACAAATTATTTTGTGTCCATAACTGAAAGCTCTTAGATCTCTTAGATCCCCCGGTTACTCTAGAAATATCTGGAGTGAGAAAAATAGAACTAAATCAAACATCATTGGAGGAAGGTAGGCCTTAGTATATTGTTTATGTACCCCTGAAATGTGATTGATGCGATTGAATGAACAAGCTCATCCCAAATTCACATTATGAACTTTATGTATTGCCTCCATTGTGCCAGATGAACATTAAAACTACCTACACAAGTCTAGCATTATATTGTACACACGTCATGTGGAGTCTGCCTCTAACTGGTGCCAAACAAGGGTCAATAGATTCCCCTGAGGAAAAACCAGGAATAGCCCCTGAAAAATGATGGTGCAAGTGTGTTTCGAGGGCCATCAAGTTGCCTCTGTAGCACAATGAATCCATCACAACCCTTCATCCTCTCTTGCTTGGCATTAATTAGAAACAAACCCCACTTGACGTGTATACATGGGGACACTTGAATTGTGCAGGCAGTGCCAGTATCCAACTCAGCCAAGATCCCTGGAAAGTGGATATAGCATACAGCTCCACTTCGGGCTGGACTAGTCAGGGTTTGACCAGCTGCTGGACGTGGGCAGGAAGACACCCAGTGAGGAAGAGGAAACAGCATTGCAGCCTGGTCCTCTTACACTAATGGTTCCTCTAGAACAACTGGTTATTCACCCCAAAGTGGAAAGAATTAAAACTCTGAATCATCTACTTGGAGAGCAGAGAAGGACATCTGCTGAACATCTGGAAGGTCCTGGAAGAATTTCAAAGAACTAGACAGACAGGCAACTTTAGAAAATGCTACCTGAGATTAATGTAGGTGCAGTACCTGGGTTTCTGAATTGGTCATAGATTAGAGGAAGCAATGACAATGTTCCCTGCACTGTAATCAAAACTTAGTTGTGTGCTGGTCAATAAATGTGGCAGCACCAGTTTTAGATTTGTCCACCCCTATACGTCACTTAAAAACTGTGGTTGGTAGATGCACATGTTGATCAGATGACCAACCATTTGTCATTTCTGGCTCACTGATTCTTGATCAGAATATGAGATGATAGTCACTATGAGATTATACTTGAAAACTGAAAAATTTCCAAATGTGGATTTCATATTGAATTAAAGTTTAACTTTGAACTCACAAATTTGCATTATTTACCAATATAAAACATCTTGGTATGGAAATGATCTTTGCCCCATACATTGCAGCAGTATTGACAATGGAACTACTTTGCCACTGGATCTTAAATAGATAAACAAGTGAAGACAATAGCCAATTGACACACAATCATTTTCCTAAACAATAATAAAACAAAATTCCCAGTAGTGTCATCTAGTGGAGAACAGTGGTTCACACAAACAAATAGGCTAGTGGGAATTTGAATAGACCAGATGGAGCTAAAAAACAAACAAAAAAAAAGACGCAGAGTATTGTGCAACCATAGATCTAGGGTTGCCTAATTGGGCAAGTTTTGGGGCAGAATTTTACAAGTCCTCTATAAAATATTCAGTCTTGGTTTGCAGACACATCTAAATTATTTATGTCTGCAAAATGAAAAATCAGAGAAATTCTACAGGCCAACTGCACAAGCCTTTGGCATTTTATTTTCCACTCGTCTAAAAGCATGTGTTTAATTATTAATGGCCCAAATTGTCATCTATGTTTTGTCTGATCATGTGAAGGGCACTGGTGGTGGCTGAAGCTGTTTCCAACACTTATCATAATGAGTGTGAGGCTTTAGAGCAGATATGACCTTTGTGTTGGGGATATTTGGTTGAAGATACACTATGGGTACATATAATATTAACATGGATGGCCGTATTTAGCCCTAATATTTCAGCACTTTTCCTTTTTTTATTTTTTATCAAGCAGCAGGGGGTTTTGAATCATTTGTCTGTTTTGCTGAAAGTATCCATAACCTCTGTTCTTTGTCATACTCTCCCTAAAGAACCACAACCACAAGGGGGATTTCTTAATTTTTGTTTCTTATCTAAACAGTCCGCTATATGAGGTATTGGATCTGAAAAAGACAGGGTCCACTTTTGACTCTATGTTTATGAGGATGAACAACTACATTTACATAATTTAGCAGATGTTTTTATCCAAAGTGACTTAAAATGCATTATTTGATTCAACAGTACACATTTGTTGCAATTCATGCAATATACTGTGAATCAAACGTTACTGTTTGCTCTACAGAAATGCCTTAATTTGAGCTAGACTTCAAAGTCCTAGTGGTTTAATACAATATATTCTGATCATGTGTCACATGCGACATGGCTGCTAAGTTTTCTGTTACCAGCTTTTGTGAAAAATGCAATGTCCATTAGGTTTAATATGCTAACACAACCCTTTCCAATTAAGGATAAGATGAGGAGGAGACCCTCTAAAAGGATTCAAAACCATTTGATCACAAGATCAATTATTGTTTGTTTGTTTTGGATTGGACTGTAATATGTAGGTGTGTTATATTATCAGTAGGAACAGAGGATTGAGGCGCATTTGCCCTGTTAGTGTGTCATCTTTAGTCTGCCCCATCATATATAATGAATGGATTCAGTCAGATGGTAAATGACAAAGTCCAGCCCACTTAACGCTTCTCTACCCTGCACAGATGGAGCCTAAAGACATGCAGAATTATAGGTGGAGAGTGTTTGTGTGTCCCTGTGTGTGCGCTTTTCATGAAAAATTATGTTTACTTTTGGTTATTTGTTGCTGATCACAAAAAGTTCTAGTCCTGTCTTTGACTTCTGTTTTGTTTTCATGCTCAGAAATATTACTCTCCATGTCAGCGTTTAATAAGTGATATCTCTGCTGCAAAATTTACATAAATGCAATGGATACAGTTTTATTGAGGTAGAAAATAAGATGCACATTATTCATGACTCTGTTGTTTTCTGTGTGCCTACAAGGAGTGTAAAGCAGAAATAAATACTTTCCATATATAAAACATGTCTCTTATGGTATTGGTGAAAGGTTTTTTGCTCTAACATGTAAGTACTCTGGACAAGCAATTCCAGTTAACTCTCTGAGGGGGGGAAAGAAGCAAAAACGTGAAGGAAATCAATTTATCCTACTATTCCATGGTGCATTTGAACTTTTGCATTATTTGTTAAGAAAAAAGTTCTTTATGGTTCCTCTTTTTATTATTTAGCATCTCTCTGGTGGATCTGCCACAAAGTACAGGAACACTTTGTCTGGCAGAATAATGATTTAAGCAAATGACTTTGAAACTCAGGAGGAGAATCTACTGTACATCTCGCAAATGTGCACAGCAACAGTAGCTCTGATGTCTCAATCAGGTTTTATATCAAAGTAGCACAGAAGTGTGTTGCATAATTGCAGTCGTCACTGTGCCAGATTCAAAGACAAAAATTTTAAGACTTTTTACATGGTGTACGAAGAGTTTGGATTTGTATTTAGGATGTCATACAAGATGTTTAAAAGTACAACATACACAAGTCTGTCAGGAAAGGTAATTATTAAAGGTATAGTTCACTCAGAATGAAAGTTCTGTGATCATTTATTCTCTCTAATGTTATTCAAAACCCACTTGACTTCCTTTCTTCTATGGAACACAGCAGATAAAATGATGAAGAAAGTACTGGCCACTCAATATACTGTAAGTGAAAGCAGTGTTTCTGCAGGTTTGATGAAATCACTTTAACAGTTTTTTAAGTGAACAAAATACATCCAGATTTTCTGTAAATCTAGGGAGCAGAAATTGAGCTTTATTTTATATGGTACTTTTAAACTCATTTTATGCACACAAAAAAAGCTTAAATAGAATAAGTAAATTAATATTTAACCCTTTAAACGCTGCCAAAAAATAAATAAATAGTGAGTTTATGATTAAAACAAGAAGTACAGATGTATCTGTCAAAAGGCTCAGATAAATCAAGGGAAAACATATTTTCATACCGCATAGACAGATATTTGTTTAGACTCATAGACTCACTTCATTTTGCAGATCGAAGACTGTTTTAAAACTGTTTAGATATTTAACAAGACAAAGATACTTGGAATATTTTATTATTATTATTATTATTTTGCAGTGCATAAAATATTTAAGAATTTAGGACTTGTCGCTCTGATTTAATACCTTTAAAGGCCTTAATTTGTTAAATGGCAAATTAAGACTTTTTGAGACCTACAAAAACCCTATGAATAAGGCAGCAAATTTGAATAAGACATAGGGTGACCACGTGTTCCACATTTTGCCAGGAATAGACACATACTGGATTTGAGCATCCTGTTCAAAGCTGCCAGATCCAACAAAATACAAGTTCATAAATTTCAAAATACAAGTTCTAATACATTTAATGTGTGTATAATCTAATCAAGTAACATAGTCATACATATTTACTTGATTAAGTAAATTTATTTTTAGTATAAAATGTGATTTAATTTTACTTTAGAATGTTAATCAGTTCATTATATTTAGTAGACTGAATAGTTAAATTACATTGTATTACAAACCAGTCACAAAGCTGGTCACTATTAACAAAGTCGATATTAAAAAAGCTAATTTACAGCATGCTATCATGCACGGTCACAAAAACAGGCATTCCAACTAATGTAAATCAATATTTATATACAATAGTATATTTTTATCTCTCCTATGTGTCTCAAATTGCCCCACAAAATCATATCTGTTTTCCTGTTAAAGAGCAATAACTAGATGTGCACCCTATTCAGGCACCTTAAAAGTTTGTACAGTTTGTGATAATATATATTTCAAGTATGCCAAAATTGTTGTATGACTTGAAATATAAAGTAGCACACTGCCATAAAACACAATATAATGGCACAAATGACTGATACTTTATGCTTCATATAAATTGTTGCCTCATTCTTATGAGTGCAATAAACAGGATTTGGTTTTCATCGTCAAACTCGCAGTGTCATTTTGAAAGGCTAGTAAAAAGTCATGCCGATGTTTCTTATAAAATTGAATTTTTTAGCACGTCTCCCTCTCGGTGAGGCTTGAATATTCAACAGTGTTTACAACTGGTGGAAAAAAACATATCTAATAGATGCTGCCTGCTGGATGGGTCTCGGAGCCCTGTTCTCAGAGGACACCTTGTTGTTTTTCACATTGTCTGATTTTCGCATCTATAGGGATGAACATCTTGAAGAGTATTTCCTCTAGAGGGACACACAAATGAGAGGAGACGGTAGATGACAGTGCAGACAGGAATTCAAGGGAAAGTGTTTGCACAGAGAGAGCCTTTGCTGCACACTCGACTGAGTCGCCAAACAAGAACAAAGGAAAAGGAAGCCACATGTGAAAGATGATGAGTACTCTCTCTCTCCCTCTCTCCCTCTCTCCCTTTCTCCCCAAAGGTAAATATTTGTTAACCATGGCAGGTAGGTGGAAGCCGAAGTAGTTTTATATAGATCATGTCTAGACCCATTAATTAGCGCGAATATTCAGCTACTGTGGAGCTTTTTTAGATCCTTGGGTCTGTTCCTCTCAGCTGTAATAATGATTTGTTTGGTTTATGCATTTGTGTTGCACTGCACAAATTATACCCTAAACCTTCTTTTTAGCTCACATTATCCAGTTTAGTAAAAAAGTAAAGTGTGCCATTTTTGTGCCACCAAATGGAATAACAAAATAATGCTTCATTCTGATTGCACACTTGGTCTGTGTCCACTAAAGCAGCAGAACTCAACACAGACACAGACACAGACAATGTAATCGCATATATATATATATATATATATATATATTTTTTTTTTTTTTTTGGAGAGTACCCAAGTAATCAACATAATCGGCATTGTTTACGTTCAGTAGAAAGCGTACACATGCTGAACCTAAACAACACTGATTACATTTAATGGCGGAAGACTGAAACTTTGAATAAATTATGTTATTATTGTTCTCTTTGCACAAAAAAGTATTCTCGCAGCTTTGTAAAGTTACGGTTGATCTCCTTGCTACGTTTCTGTGCCTTGATCGTGGTAGTATCCTTGCTGTCTATGTCTTGGTTATTTCACCAAGTACATGTTCCTGTATCTACATCCTTGTTGATCCTGGAACAACATTCCAATTAACCAGTCAGAACTGAGGAAATACTTTAAAGGAAATATATGTTTTAGGCTTACGAACAGGGTTAATTGCTTTTACACCCTTGTTAATCAGCTATTTCACACTGATTTTAGGAATACATTATGGGTAGGGTTAGGTTTAGTGGTAGTGAATGGGTTTAGTCTATATTTTTGGACAATAATGTTGATCCAGCATCAACAAAAGATGTTGATCCAAGAACAGTCTTACTTGGCAAAATCACAGCAGCCCTATAGAGGGTCGGAGAGCTCTCATATTTCATCAAAATATCTTAATCTTGTGTTCCGAAGATGAAGGGAAGGTCTTACGGGTTTGGAACGACATGAGGGTGAGTAAATAATGACAGAATTTTTTGTGTGATCTAACCCTTTAAACAAAGCCAGTCAATTCACAGTGAAATACAAATACAATTTTCTTTTGAATATTCTGATTAGTCATGTCGTTCAATGAGACAAACACTGCCCCAGATGCCTACCATATACTTCTGAAAGTACTTTCACACTATCCTCTATACAAAATAAGAACATGTTGACATTAGTTGTCAGCTTCATTTAAGTTATTAACACCACTGCATTCTGTCTAGACAAACAACACACTAAAGTAAGAACATATCTGAAAATCAGTAATTTGAATGTGAGTTATAAACTTGTACCCTTTTATTTAGCAGTCAGTTCCTCTTCAGTCCTTTGAAGTCTACTTCAGTTACATTGTGAAGACAGAAAATAAAATAAAATAAATTACTTTGGCTCATGCATAACTATGCTGCAATAACTGCTATGATACTAAAAAAGAGCCACAGTCCTGTAGACGACAACTCAGAGTGAAGGAACAATATGGTCCAGATCCAAGAAAGACTTCTATAGTCTAAAGTCAAACTGCCATTTAATTAAAATATCAGCAGCAGATCAGATGCAATATCGCGGAATTAAGATGCAAATAACCAGCTGAAACCTAAAAGGAATGAAGCAAAAGCAATTACTGTCATGGCTTTCACAGTGGCCCCAAAAATGCAGATTACTGCACTTGTGTCCTCTCATGCACACAGCAATCAATTCAGAAATAATTCAATTCAAATTCATTCTGCTCCTCTATCTATTGTAATCACAGAGAGGTCCTATTTGTCACCAATTGCCAGAATTACACTGGTTTGGAGATACATTCACATAGACATTTTATTTATTCACTAAGAAGTCTCTTGTAACTTTTTCATTAAATGACTACAAAGCGGCAACAATGGAGATGAAAGAAAACTTAATATGACAGAACTTAAAACATGCCTATTAGGGCTTAGAAGTAGCACTGAGCTTAGTTCAATAACATTTGGGACTTTAAGAAT
Source organism: Carassius carassius (assembly GCF_963082965.1). Lineage (NCBI taxonomy): Eukaryota > Metazoa > Chordata > Actinopteri > Cypriniformes > Cyprinidae > Carassius > Carassius carassius. Next base: position 17,391,156 of record NC_081759.1, on the reverse strand, counting down.
AGTATAGAGGACTCTTGCATAAGGGCGTTTGAAAAAGTGCATATTACTCTGAAGGGCATGATTAATGCTACAAACTTGTGAGGCAACCCAAAGCCCAGAGGCATGGGCCTTTGGCTCTGGTGTAGATATATATATATATATATATATATATATATATATATATATATATATATATATATATATATATAAAAGTGATGTCCAGCAGAGGGATTTGGAAAAACAAGCTTACATAAAAGCGTTTACTGTAGGTCCATGTAACTAATAATTACATAAGTTATGTGAGACTGGTTTCATGCATTGGAGTTATTCATTATATCAATTAACAAGTAGGTTATTTCAGTTTTAATTTATTTTTACATTTTGCCTAAAAATGAAAATGTATTAGTTATTCATTTTCATACAGATATTTTAATCTTTTTCATTTATTTTCCATTCTCCACTAGCTTTAGGCATCTTTAACACCCCTCATTTCAAGATAACAAAAGTTTTTAGTCAAATATTTTCAAAGAATTGGACAATTCCTGGGCTTCCAAAGAAATGTACTTTAATACTACCTTATTTTTAATGGTGCTTTTCATTGTTATTGTCTGGAAAGAAACCCATGTCATTAATTCTGCAAAATGATATTACAAATTTTGTGACACTTTCAAAGTGAAATGTCCAATGAGTGGCGCTATAGTTTTATTACATTGACTTTTATACATATTGTGGCAGACAGTTCAGATATGACATATGACAGATATGGTTAATGCTTTATTGCACCTTAAAATAACATACCATCACAATGAACTACACTATCCTAACTGCATTGCTGTACCAGGTGAGCTACCGAGCAAGTTTACATGACAGAAAATCTATAAATCCGGTGAGGTGGTGTAAATGTCAAAATATATTTTCCATATATTTGCAAATATTTTGCCATAAAAGTGTTTTGAGGTCATAACTGGAAGGAACCACTTGAAAATAAGCCTTAATTAACTGATAATCTACTTCTGTAATCAATTTGTGTGAACAGGAAGAAAGGTTCTTGGGTGTTTTACTGCCATTAGTGTTTATTTCAGCTTGAAACTGCAGGGAATTTTATGTATAGGTATGTGTTTGAATTTTTCTCTGAAGCTAAAATCAAATATGTCAGTGTTTTGAAGAGCATATTGATCTTTTCGAAAACTTTTCCTCACTGTTTTCATGTATGTGTTCCACCATTTGTTTGCGATGGAGCAGTGCTTGTCTTTTGGCAGTTTTGCTACGATCATAACAAGCTGGAGTCTGTGACAGCTTGTGGAATGTGGACTGAATCCACTGGAAGATAACTGACCCTCGTCCAAGGACTTGGTGATGGAAACCATCAGTGAGAGTGAATCTGAGAGTGAACTGAAAACACAGACAGCATTCATATGATAGCAGCCTTGGACAAATTTTATCTGCTGTTTGATTCTTTGTTCCTTTCAAGGTGTATGTGATTGAGACGTCTGCTTAAAATTCAGAATATGTCTTCCCTGTGGTTACAGGTCCATGTGGTGTAAGGCTTGTAACCAGAAGGTTTACTGAAAGAAACAGCATTGTATCTTTGAGAATGGAAATCAACCGCAGATTGCTTATCATTATGTGGAAGTTACAGAATAAAATTTTGGCAGTGGTCATGTGACAATAAATACATGAAATTACTTTGACATCTTACTGTGACTGCATCTTGTATTGATGGATATGAGCAATCCTACAAGTCCAGTTATATGTTGAGCATTATATAAAGTAAAAACACTTAATTTTTTTTAATTCCAACCTTGTCTCATAAGAAAATGTAACTATTTTACGAGGTGATGATTTCATGCAAAGAATGTGCTTGTGCCGAGGGGGGTCCGAGTCAATATGCTGTTCAGGGTGACCAGAAACCATAAGTATAAGCATACTTGCCCCTGTATAAGCATAAAAGTATTTATATGGTATAAAAAGGTTCACCAGACAAACTTATAAGTAATAACATTTGATATAAAAATGTTTCTATAACTTGCTACAAATAAAAAAAAACTGCAAAGATGTATTTTATCAGCATTGATTGTTTTTTTTATTTGCTCATTCTTCCTCAAAAAGCCAATACCAACCAGCAGCCAGTAAATCTTCAGGATGTCAGGATTTTTGCAGTGCCTCCGAGAGATACAAATCTACCAACACCCAATTGTCAAGCAATTGCATCTTATTAGAGCAGAAGTGATGATGATGACCGCCATCTGCGATTTATCATAATTTGTGTAAAATACTGAGTTTGCCCTCATCCACCTGATTGCCCTGATGGAGTCACAAATTGGCATCAATCTTTTGAAAATGCCATGTTTCAGCCCTAAACACTTTATGGTCATTTTAAGAAAAATTTGAATGAAGTGCTAATGTAAAATAGCTCTTTTCTAGGTTGCCTGAAGAACTGAAGGGGGGTCATTGGTAATAATAAATTTCGGTTTGATTCTCTCACACAAATCTATGTGTATATTATAATACAAATAGCCTGCATTACAGGTCAATACAAAACACTTTGATTCAAAGCAGCTTTATAGAAAATCATGTTGTTACTGTTTATAAAACCTTAATATCTTAATACCTTTATAGTCAAATTTAGCAAAGAGATGGGCGATAATATAATTCAAGTTTTGGAATAATATAGATATTTTCTTAAGGTATATAGCACTTTACAATATGCAGTATATCACTATTGCAAAGTTGGAAATACACATTTTTAACTTTACATAAATAGCTGGGTGTTAATATAGTTTACATGTACATTTCGCCATAATATAAAGACACAAACAGTCATATTGCTTTGGAAGACTTAAAAATGTAGTCATATGGACTTTTTTATGTTTTTTCTGAATGTGTGTCTTCTTTTTTGAAGCCTGAACACTTTGGTCTACTTTCTTAAGTGGAAAGAAATGACTTCTGCTGGTTAGCTTTAGTGTAGGCAACAATTTCCTTCACATTTCCCGCAGCATTGTTAGAGCAGAGCTGTCGTTTGCATTAAACTGGACAAAGAATGAGGAAGATTGACAGATCTTAGGCTGTCTCACTCAGCTGAGCGCTGGACAAATGCAAAGTTTGAAATGAGAAGTACAGGCCTACTGCTGTGAATGCAAGAATAAAAGCAATGAAATGTTGAAATGAGTGCTAAGCAAGAATTCACTCATGGGTAGACAAAACAGTGCCGCAGAACTTTTAAACCCATGCCAGAGGAATGCCTGAGCCTACCATTTCAAAAGAGAATGAATATGTGAAAGACAAAAAGATCCACAACTGATGGATTTTACTGTCTGTTCAATCGTATGTAACTACAGCGGATGAAAGGTAATAATGATGTCTGTCGAGTGTGTTTGAATAAACCACTAAATTGTAGAGTGACTGTCCGTGGTGCTGAATTTAGAAGCACTATCCACTAACCATGAAGACACAGCTGCATCTATAATAGTATCTTTGAAGTTGACTTGTTAGGCCATACTTCCCAAGTAATGTCCAGAGGAAAGACATTGCATCTACTGGATATATGTATCTCTTCTCAGTTCAATATATTTATTTGCCCTGTGGTCTCTTTCTTGAAAGTTATTTCTTTTATTTGCCATTGTTTGCAATTTTGATGAATATCCTGCTAAGAAGAAACACTGGTATGGTAACAAATGTAACAAATACCAAAGACCCTGTACCTGATGGTGCTGGGATCCAACTAACTAAACATACATGGGTCATGTCCTTGCCCACTCACCCTTGAGTTCATCTTTGATTTCAGTCTGAATGAGATCTAAGGTTAATCTGCTTCTGTCTTCTGCACCCTGCACTATTACACATGCTACAGCACCTGAAGAGAACATGTTCAACAGGAGCTGCTTATTTGCTTCATTTCCTGAGTGATAGTCTTACAAAGTTTTGAAAAGGTTTTTGTTTGGAAGGTGTTTATTTGTTTGTAAATTGAAGGACAGACAAGGCATTTATTTCTTTAGTGAAAGTGAGATTTTCTTTTAGATATATTTTTATGGCCTTTTTGCTTTTATTTTAAGACGATAAAAAGGAACAAACTGCACTCCTCATGGTATTATTCACTTGAGGATACAGATAATGGTAAAGTTACAGCATCTACTAGAAGTGACTTTCTAGTTAACTAGTTAATCCCTGACCTCTTGGAAAACTATAAAAATTATGACTAAGGGCTTCAAACTGCTCCACGATGACAGTAGTTTTTAAGTACCTTAAAGAGATTGGCAATAGAGGAAGATACTATATTTTTATGCAGATGTCCTCTATCCATTGCAAATAGCACAAACAAACAAACAAACAAACAAATAAATGAATAAATAAACTTTACATAAAGTTAAACCGATTAAACAATCTAAAAAAAAAAAGAAAAGAAAAAACAGTATTTCTGCGTCAAAATTTCATGTTTAATTCAGAGTGTTGCAGTTTCTTTGTAATTGTTATTTTTAGTTTAGGTTTAGTTTTGGCAATTACACACCACAAGGGTTATGTGCTTGTGATGTTTTAAAGCTACAATCAACATTTAATTGATTAAATAACTGTATCTCAGGCGTTTTGTCAACAATAATTTTTTATATGTTTATATTTATGTGTTCAGACTATAAAATAGTTGTTCCTTTATGTCAGTGCACGTGTGTTGGTAGAAGATGTTAAATTGACGCCGTCAATAGTGTGGCGTTACTGCAAGAATCACGTATAAAAGCACAACAGTCTGCCTTTTTTAGTAGCTTAAGGGTTCAAACACACACAAGCACACAGACACAGTAAAAGCAGGATTAATTAAAATGGTTAATCAACTATAAGCTTGAAATGAGGAGCCTGTGGACTCCAGATCAGAAGGCTGTGTGTAAAACATCTCGGCATAAATATGAGTTCTGAGGCATTTCAGGCTAGCAAACTCATCCTTGCGAAACAGCCTCAATCTTCTGCTTTTTAGAGCGTCTAGGCTATTTTATCCACCAATTAGTGTCAGCAGCACAACCCTCTACCAAGTGGACTGTGGAAATATACCTTGGAAAAAGGAACACAGACCAAAATAAATGTCCTTTCTATCAAAGGCCGTAAGCTTTCAGAGCCTAAGGGTTTGGGAAAGAGGATGGCGACATCTATGTATATACATACGCAGAGATTAATGATTGATATAGAACAGATTCCTCTCAGTGAACCGCAAAGGGATGGCCAGACACTCAGGGCATTTTAATAGGTGCCATGCATGACTGAGTCCCTCTTACTCACACTGAAACTAATGTAGCAAGACTAAAGGTATGGACACTACTCCCAGTGTGCTTGTCTGTTCTTGTGATGCGTATTGGTCAGATTTAAGGTCTTATTTTATCACAGTTAGGCAGCTAATGAAGCAAACATAAAGACGGCACTGGCTGCGGAGATTTATCATAATGACGATACATTTTGAGTTAAATTTATACTCTTGAAGAGTTTGTAAAGTTAGACATTTTCACTTTCATTTAAGCTCAAAATCAACTTCCATATTTAACTTGTGCTGGGTCAAAAAGCAACAAACCTCAGGGTGGTTTCTAGTTGTGGATTCTGCACACCTCCAGCAAATGGAAAACAGTTTCCAAGAGAATATTCTTTCAAATAATTCACTGTAAAAAAATGCCCAAGCCGGCTGTTTACTGCCAAGCCCTGGTTCTCAGTAAAGGTAGAGCACTGAATGAGTTCATGACTTGAGTAAATATGATCCAACATTAATCATTTGCTATTTTATGCGTATATAGTCCCAGATTCATTGTTCAGTTGGAGACTCAGCTCGCAGCATTGATGATTGCCTTTTTTGTGGATTTATAATTGTTTTGGACTTAATAACAACACTTAATAAAACAAAATCCAGATGAACCAGACTGCAGTGTAGGGATAAAGTTAAAATGCTGTCACTATTCACTCAGCTGTTGTGTTGTTCCAAACCTGCATGAATTTATTTGTTCTGTAGAATACAAAAGAAGACATTTTGAAGAATGTTGGGAATCACAGTTTTGGTTAACACTGACGTCCACTGCATGGACAAAAAACACTGGGACAGACATTTCTCAAAATATTGTTTATATTCCACAGAAGAAACAAAGTCATATAGGTTTGGAATGTGAATAAACAATAACAGTATTTTATTTTGTGTGTGTGTGTGTGTGTGTGTGTGAACTATACCTGATATATGAATGTACACAATTGTAACTACTGAAATTAATTATAATTATAATAGAAAATAAATACAAATTATATGAAAATACTTACAAAGAAAAAAGGTATGTGGACAAATATAGTACGTCAATATAATAATTGTACATCATTTTATAAAAATGTTATATAACTTTTTTTTGTTGTTGTTGTTTTTTTTTTTTTGCTTTTGTAATTCATAAAAAATAACATATGGCAATCAATTGTATATATTTATGATTCCAGCCTATCATAGACAGATTTTAGCCTTAGAAGAGAAACTTATTAATTATATTTGGCTGTTATATGTAAATACATTCAAATTGCAGAGGCCAAAAAACAAACAAACAAACAATCAAAACAAAAGAAAAAAAAAGAAAGTTAATTAATCCAACCCCTGATCCCACTTGAATTTTTCTTGCCAAGTTTATAAGATTCTGTCAATTCAAAATATTTTCTTGTTTGGGTTTTTTGACTCATGAAGAAATTAGCTTATGACAAAAAGATTGCTTTTCATATTCTGAGATATACTTTTCTGCTGAGTACCTTACTCCTTAAATGCTAATCAATCAATCAATCAATCAATCAATCAATCAATCTATCTATCTATCTATCTATCTATCTATCTATCTATCTATCTATCTATCTATCTATCTATCTATCTATCTATCTATCTATCTATCTATCCATCCATCCATCCATCCATCCATCCATCCATCTAATCAGTGTGATGTTATGAAAATAGAGTTGTGCCCATGCACTTGACTTTAATTCCAAATGTGATCCCTGTTTGCTTTCAGTCCTGTTTAACATTTGCACATGGCATACCTCGCATCTGACTAAGTGTCATTATTGTTCCAGTTTCTGGAGATTTCTTGTCTTGTAGGCATAGATGAATCATCTCTAATTGGTGGAATAATACAGCTGCCTTAGCAGTACAACAGAGATTGGGCGCATCCATTTCAGTCAGCATCAGTCTATATAAATGTGAACTGAGCGGAGACAGTGCCAAGCATGTTTAGCCAATAAATTAAAAAGTGTCTACTCATCTCTTACCATCCAGAGCCAGCTATTAATCAGATTTTGACAAATGACCACAGCTCTCTGGCTATTATCTAAAATCCCACTGTTTGTTAAAATAATTCATGGATATAAGCTTAATTAGAAGTGCAAGTTCTCATCCAGGCCATTTCTGGCTACATTATAGACAACCAGTGCCTTATTAGTGAAAAATTGTAAATGTTATCAGTTAAATGTCACGCTTTCTGGTCTCTGTTTCCCTGAGTCTCCACTAGTGGTCTCACTTCCCCATAGGCACCTCACCGTAGGCACTACAATTCCCACAAAGCCTTGTCCCTTCATCACAGTAATTGCACTCCTGTTAATTGCACTCAGGTGTCTTCACTTGATAGTCATTACCCTGCCTATATTAACTGGTCTTTTTCTGTTTGTCTTCATGGAGTCCTTTCATTCCGTCACCCAGTTTCCTCGCCTTCCGAGTTTCCTCGTCTTCCGAGTTTCCTGTTCCAGTTCCTATTCCTGTTCCTGTACCTATCCCTATTGTTTGTTTGTTTGGATTGATTTCTGGTTTTGACCCCTGCTTGTTGGATTCTGATTTGGATTACCTATTAAACCACACTGCGTTTGGATCTCTCGTCTCCTGTGTTTCCCTGGGTTCCGAATGTAACAGAAGCACTCTATCCATGTCAAGATCCTGCGGTGTGGGACTTCATTCCCGCTCCCCAGCCAGTATGGTGGAGCGGAGGGCGAAATTCGTAAGATTAACCACCCTCCGCCAAGAGGGGATTGAGGTGGGTGCTTTGGCACAAATGTTCTGGACCCTGGCGGATGGTATGGGATATAATGATGCGGCCCTAAAGGACATTTTCAACGCCGGGCTGGATGACCCGGTTCCTAGAAATGAAATGGATCACTTGGTCACTTTTAATTTCTGGGAGTTTGTGTTCTACCTACAACATCGGTCTCCGTGGAATACCCCAGCCACACCTGTCTCTCCCAGTGGGATGGCCGATTCTAGACCGGGGTCTACAAACAGGAGGACCCCCAGCCCAGTGCCACTGCACAAGATGGCCGCCAGTCCAGCGCCACAGCACAAGGTGGTCGCCAGCCAAGCGCCACGGTGCAAGATGGCCGCCAGCCCAGCGCCAGAGCACAAGGTGGTCGCCAGTCCAGCGCCACTGCCCAAGATCACAGCCACAGTTGATCCTCCGGAGTCGGGTCAGGTCACCGTTTGTTCATGTTCTCTGTTTCAGACTTGCCTAACCAGACTTGCTCTCCTGTGTCATCGATCCCACTGTGGTGGTCTTCTGCGCCGCCCGGGTGGGGGGCTTCTGTCTCGACCGTACGGATGTGGTGGTCTTCTGCGCCGCCCAGGTGGGCTTCTGTCGCGACCGCACGGAAGTGGTGGTCTTCTGCGCCACCCTGGTGGGTTTTTGTCTCGACCGCACGGATGTGGTGGTCTTCTGCGCCACCCTGGTGGGCTTCATTCTTGACCGCATGGATGTGGTGGTCTTCTGCGCCGCCCTGGTGGGCTTCTGTCTCGACCGCATGGATGCGGTGGTCTTCTGCGCCGCCCTGGTGGGCTTCTGTCTCGACCCAATGGCTCCAATTCCACCTTGCTCCTCTCTGGATTCCTGCCCTGTCGGTTTGGCCCTGGGCCACTGAACATTATGTTCCTTCCTGGACTTGTGTTTTGTTGTTGTTTTGTTTTTGTTTTTTGCTCTTCTTCTCTCTGTTTCCCTCTATGGACCTGGTCCTCCGTCCCTCCCCCTGATCCTCCGCCGGTCCACCTCCCTCCCGGGCTCCTTGTTTTTGTTAGTACAACAGAGATTGGGCGCATCCATTTCAGTCAGCATCAGTCTAAATAAATGTGAACTGAGCGGAGACGGTGCCAAGCATGTTTAGCCAATAAATTAAAAAGTGTCTACTCATCTCTTACCATCGAGAGCCAGATATTAATCAGATTATGTCTCTCCTGGTGGGATAGCCGATTCTAGACCGGGGTCTACAAACAGGAGGACCGCCAGCCCAGCGCCACTGCACAAGATGGCCGCCAGTCCAGCGCCACAGCACAAGGTGGTTGCCAGCCCAGCGCCACGGTGCAAGGTGGTCGCCGGTCCAGCAACACGGCACAAGATGGCCGCCGGTCCAGCAACACGGCACAAGATGGCCACCGGCCCAGCACCACTGCCCAAGATGGCCACCGACCCAGCGCCACTGCCCAAGATGGCCGCCGGTCCAGCGCCTCTGCACAAGATGGCCGCCTGTCCAGCGCCTCTGCACAAGATGGCCAACGGCCCAGCGCCACTGCCCAAGATGGCCGCCGGTCCAGAGTCATGGCACAAGATGGCCACTTGTCCAGCGCCTCTGCACAAGATGACAGCCACAGTTGACCCTCCAGAGTCGAGTCAGGTTCCCGTTGACCCTCCAGAGTCAAGTCACAAAGCCTTGTCCTACCTATCCCTATTGTTTGTTTGTTTGATTTCTGGTTTTGACTCCTGCTTGTTGGATTCTGATTTGGATTACCCATTAAACCACACTGCGTTTGGATCTCTCGTCTCCTGTGTTTCCCTGGGTTCCGAACGTAACATTAAATCTCACTCTCATAATATAGAGGTATAGAGAAGAATTTCAGTGAGAAGATCTCTTATTTGTTCATATTCATGCAGTATGTTATCAAGCAAATTTGGATGGTTTTATCTTCTTAACAGAAGATATGGGTTGGGGTTGGCACAGTGGATAAAACGCATGCCTTTGGTTTGAATCCACTGTGAGACACCAATGTGTCCCTGAGCAAGACACTTAACCCCTAGTTGCTCCAGAGGCGTGGGATGTCAGGACACTGGTTTGATCATCAGGCCTTCTGTTGTGTTATGTCTTAAGTGGTTAATTCCACTCACTCTGCCTTCACAGCTGCACCTTATCCTAATTAGTGTTCCAGCTCACACACACCTGTCTCTCAATTTCACATTGATTGTCTTCTATACTTATGCTTCTCTCTTTCTGTGCTTCTCTGTCAGTGTGTCTTGGCTACCATCCGTTTCACTACTGCCCTTAAAACTATCTTGCTCTAGTTGTGCCTAGTTTTCATGCCCTGTTTGTTTATTTAATCTTGTTTTTTTGTCTTTTTGGTGTACCCAGTTCCCGTACACAATTCAGTTTTGGATTCCTTACCTGGTTGCTGATTGCCAGCGTTTGTTTTGGACTATTGCCTTTGTTTTGGACTATTGCCTGTTTTTGTTTAATAAATTTGGCAAACTGCGAATCTTCTCTTGGGTCCCTTTTTTCTCCCAGCAACCGTAACATGGGACCTCTGACATATATTGCAATTGTATCCAAAGTCACTTTGGATAAAAGCGTCAGCTAAATTAATAAATGTAAGTGTAAGATTACTGGAATAGTTCACCCCAAAATTTAAATTTACAAAATAATTAAACACCCTCAGGCTAGGGGTGTGCGATATGATGATTTTTGATCATGGACGTCTCCAAATCTGCTTTTGAAGAAATATCATAATATAGTGCTACAGCACACATTCAATCATTTGCAGTTCTGGCTCCTCTGTATCTATAATGTACGACTCCACATACATTCACATCAGTGCTAACTCTGCAGTAGAGTTACTCTCACGGGACACTGCATTTACTCACAACCACAAAAGCTCATTATTTGCATGTGCTTCAAAGCCTTGCTGATTAAACATTTCATAGACGTGCTGATTTGACGTGCGCTTTTTCTTAGCGTGTACACCTGAGCCGTGCACACTAAAAAGCCAGTCAAACAGTGCCTGATTGGTGAACTATGTGATCTTTTGTGCTAAGACTATCAAAACACAAGGTTTACATATAGACTCAGTAAATTATGTCTAGAATGAAAGTAAACAGTTGAGAGAAAAACAGCCTGTATATTAGATGGGTGCAGGTCTTAAAAGGACATTACTAAATATGCTGCCTGCCAGCCGTCATTAAAAGGATAGTTCACCCTAAAATTTAATTTCTTTCATTAATTACTCACTCACATGTTGTCCCAAACCTGTATTAATTTCTTTCTTGTGCTGAACACAACATAATATATTTTGAAGAATGTGGTTAACAAAACACTATGGACAAACACTATGGAAGTCATTGTAGACCTGTTTGGTTTTCTATGTTCTTCAAAATATCATTTAATGTTCAGCAGAAGAAGAAAAAACTCATTCAGGTTTAAAACTACTATTGAGTGAGTAAATAATGGTATAAAAATAAAACACTATGACAGAATTTACAGACAGATGATATAATTTTTATTTTTGTGTGAACTATTCATTTAATGTTAATAAAACAACAACACACAAAGAGAAAAATCACTACTTTTGACTGAAAAACTTGCCGTTGCTGTAATAAAAATCATTATAGTGTTTTATTTTTATGTTTGTTAATTCATTTTCTTGAATGCTTCTGCTATATAAACTTACTGTACCTGAAATAAAGCACTGCTTGTTTTATTTGGTAGATTATGTGTATTTGTAATGTGTATCTTTATTCTTATTTTTTTAAAACAAAAGACAATAATGTCAAAGATTTTTGTCTTTGCCCTCTTTGGCCTAAATATCTGCCATCATTTTTATATCTTGTTACCTTGATAGACTTTGTCTTTATAACAGAGAAATAAGTTTGGCAGTACTCCTTAGACAACTTGCAAAATAATAAATCCAACATGAATTGTGATAAAATCATGAATCGTGATATTTCAAAAAAAAAGAAAAAAAAAATTGTGATATGATATTTTTGCCACTTTGCCCACCCCTACCTCAGGCCATCCTCATCGGAACCTGTTTGGAGAAATTGAACCTTACATCACTTGCTCGCCAAAGGATTCACTGTAATGAATGGGTGCCATCAGAATGTGAGTCCAAACAGCTGATAAAACATCACAATAATCCACAAGTAGTCCAAAAGTAATGGACTCCAGTCCATCAATTAACATCTTGTTAAGCAAATGTTTGCAATTAAAAAACAAAACATAAATGAAAAACAATCTATCATTAAGATGTTTTTAACTTGTCTGAACCAGGATGGAAATATACACAGAAGGAACAGTTCAAAGTTAAAATATTTTAATGGCACCCATTCACTGCAGAGGATCTATTGGTAAGCCAGTGATGTACTGCCAAATTCCTCCAAATCTATTAAAATGAAGACTTAAAATCATCTACATCTTGGAAGACCTAAGGATAAGCAAATTTTTTGCAAATTTATAAATTTGGGTGAGCTATTCCTTTAATGACTATTAGAATGCTCCCTTAAAAAAAAAAAGTTAAATAAAGCTATTATCTCCTTCAGTGGTGATCTTCTAACCAAGTGCTTATTAAAATGCCTCTCTTTGAAACCTATCAGACAGCATTAAATTGTGAATTAATCAATTCGATTTGATTAATCAAAACAATCAATCAATTAATTAAATAGAACTAATCAATTGTGGACAGCTAAACCACAGGACCTACTGGCATTGTCAGATAAAGCCATTAAAAGAGAGCAATGATTTGCTATCTCTGCTTTCTGATGAATCAGTTCTTCTATTATTTAGCTACTTAGGATCTTCAAGCACTCTGTAGTAAGGTATAAATTAAAATGAAAGTGAAAGTGACGTGACATTCAGCCAAGTATGGTGACCCATACTCAGAATTCATGCTCTGCATTTAACCCGTCCAAAGTGCACACACACACACTGTGAACACATACCCAGAGCAGTGGGCAGCCATTTATGCTGCCTATTATTGATGCCTTGCTCAAGGGCACCTAAGTCATGGTATTGAGGGTGGAGAGAGCACTGTACATGCACTCCCCCCACCTACAATTCCTGCCAGCCCGAGACTCGAACTCACAACCTTTCGATTGCGAGTCCGACTCTCCATTAGGCCACGACTTCCCCACAACAAAATGTTGGGAGTGGTCTGGGCACATCAGGGGCCTTTCACATTGGACTCATTTTTATGTTGTTGTTGAAAACATCTAGATGGAGCACAAAGAAAATAGAATATAAGTACTTTGGCATTTTCAAGATTGAGATTTGCAAAAAAAAAAAAATAATAATAATAATAAAAAAAAAAAAAATTATTTCAGAAACTTCAAATAAAAACCATTTCTGCAGCTCACCAGGGCCCCCTGCTGGTCTGGAGCCTTGGGCAGATGCACAGCAGGCCTGTGCATTAGTCTATTTTTGTCTCTGTTGTCCAAGACTCACAGAAAAGTCTCCATTCCTCTTAATGAAATGACGGAAACACTGTGGTTGGTGCTGATAAACCATCAGCCATCATAGCCCATATGCTGTGTGCTCAGTTGAAACAATACTTATTGTCACATTTCTTCATATACACCCTTGTTATGCTCTAAATATTGACCCATAGAGAAAGGTCACCCACACGGTGTTACTGCTGTAGAATGGCCTGGGAAGGTCTAATAAATGACTCTCAATCATGGACAGAGCTTGTGGGGAGGCCGCATGGTGTGTGCATTTTTGAATGATTTCAATGAACTTGGTTACTTGGTAGTCTTTCAGAACAATTCACCTGTTTTAGAAAATGATTTAGAAAACTCACAGAGATAGAGTTACAGATGTAGGCAGGAGTCAAGCTGTCAAGTGCCTGAGTCTCAGTGGGCGAGGCCTAGTTATACTTTTCACAATATACAAATTACACTTGCAAATAACAATAAAATGTACACTTTCCAAAACCTGTTAAAATTTTGCCTTAATTACACTTAAATACACAGACACACACACACACACACACACGCACACACACACACACACACACACACACACACACACACACACACACACACACACACACACACACACACACACACACACACACACGTTTATCATGAATTTTCAATGAAGTTTAGCATGGGAAAGAAAATACCAAGAAAAATTCACATGCAATGTTTCTGGTTGCCATGACAACTTATCTCCCTTCAAAGTAAAAGTACTTTAATAATAAAACCTTAAAATATTCCTCTATTACATATGATGACATTTCTCACTCCTTTTGCTTTAATACTTATACATGCTTATACATGCTTATAGCATTTACTGAGCTAATGAGTCCGGTAACTTGTTTAGCTTGCTTCTAAAGTAACTATTTCAGCTTTCAGAAGAGAACTTTGAAATAAATAAATAATAAATAAATAAAGGTAAATAAAACAGCATTTTTCTTCAAATCATAAATTCTTTGAAGTTGTAATGTACCCAAGCTATCGTTGCTGCCACTTTCTGATCAAAAATTAGGGCTATTATGATGTCTAGCTTTATACTTTGAAATTCTGTGGAAAAAAGCTTTCTGTTGCCTCTTTCATTTGCAGCACGTCTTATCAAAATCACCTCAGTTTATACACATCACAGGCTCTTCAATGGACCAAAAACCCTTTAAAACTTTGATAACACACCCAAGGAGAGGCAAGTGCTCAGTAAAAAAATAAAAATAAATGTGCTATAAGGTTAAGTTCTTACCTTGTAATTGTGTTCTCTCTTATTGTCACAATGTATTTGTGCAGCTGAAATACAATTTGGACATAGTAGACTCATCTGTATAGGTTTTGTAGTGAGAATGCAATGTTTATGACCCCGATTCAATCCCCATTTTTTGGGACAATCATTTGGCATGTGATAGCATGAAAAGTGTGCCATTAATACTTTCTGTATGATATAAAGTCTGGCATTGTATGCTTAAGCAGTCAATGTACAATAGATATTGACTAGCTGAACAAATGGTTCCAATTTCATCATTTGCAGAGAGACAATGCAGTCAGTTAGTCCTAAACACTAAATCTGATAGTCTATTCGGATCTGTGTGCAACGTGAACAAAGCCGTGCACAGCTTCAACTACAGTCAATATTAGTGACTGTATGGTTCCAGTACCTATAATTACAGCTATAGCTCTGAGCTGTGGACTAGAGAAAGGGGCTTTTTAAAGGGAATATTCCAGGTTATGTACTATTTAATATCTGTGCAGTAGTTTTCAAATTGCTTTCGAATATCATGAGACCAGTGTGATGCAGTGGTCTTGCCTGCTCAGTTGCTATGCCTACATTGTAAATGAATACTGTAAAGGCACATTCTGTTCTCTTTTTATAAGCTAAGGGACAAGTATACATTTTTTCTCTGGAAATCGGTAGCATGCTTGAAAGCTGTCCATATTCATTAAATTGTAATTGACCCTGGATATTCCTTCAAGTATCGGCAGGTCTTTGATGTAGAGCATCAATCAATCATTAAATGTATAATTCACACAAAATAAAAATTCTGTCGTCATGTCGTATCAAACATGTATAACTTTTTTTTTCTTATGTGGATCACAAAAGAAAATGTTTTGGTTACCAATGACTTCCACTGTATGGAAGAAAAAACATATTTCTCAAAATATCTTCCTACTTA
This sequence comes from Carassius carassius, assembly GCF_963082965.1. NCBI lineage: Eukaryota > Metazoa > Chordata > Actinopteri > Cypriniformes > Cyprinidae > Carassius > Carassius carassius. Next base: position 17,375,546 of record NC_081759.1, on the reverse strand, counting down.
TGTTCTGTTTAAATGCAGTATAAAATATTCAAAGCCAACATTATAAGTAAACATTTAAGTGAGGTGTTTCAAATTATTCTTGGTAAGCTGAAAGTATTAGCCTTAAAATATTTACTGAAACACCCTCTGAAAGTTGATATTTCAATAATTTAATGACTTGCACATTTTGCATGTTCTGAAATTAGTTAAAAGCGCCTTTTTTATTGCTTTTAGTTTAACCTTATAAACATAGTGCACAACTTGACCAAAAATATATTGTGGTTATTTTGTTTTAATTTAGTATAAAAAATAAATTCTTATATTGCTACTTTCACCAAGACAGCCGGACAAAAAGAAAAAGAAGAATGTAGCCAACAAGCACTACAAGTTAGGATCACAGGAAAACCCATTAAACTCACAGTGCTTGCAGAGATCGATTTATGAAAAACAGCATTTACTGTGAAATGAGCCCATGAAACACTGTATTATTAACTAATAAAATATGAATTAATCATCAGCTTTTCGTTAAGTTATAAACCTCCTGCAATTCCCTTATAAACCTCCATGGGTTTGCCAAGCCCTGTTTTGGAAACCCTGCTTTAGGTTATAACTGGAACACTAGATATAAATTGTAAATGGTAAAGCTAATAATGGGTTTTTGTTATTATTAAAAATGATCTTGACTTTTTAGTAATTGTAATGTGAGTGGTGATTAATTGGAAGATGTAATATATACTACAGTACATTTCTGTAAGGAGACATGAATTTGTATTAATTTAGAGGCTATATTTATGTTGACATTTTACAGAACACTATAAAAAGTGAATAAAAGAGTTGAAAGAACTTCTTACGTTAATCTGAAGAAAGCCCGGGGCCACTCCAAAGCTCTGACTGAAAAATTGCATTAATGTTAAAGAGTACTACTTAGACTTTCTATCATAATTGAAAAACTAAACTTTACACAGCCGTGAACCAGGTGAATCATTATTCAAAAGGACTAAAATCATAATGATTTACACACAGGCACCCAGAACTAAAACAAGACTATTACTCTCCTTACATGTGTCCTTTTAATTTTTCATTTTAATAATTCATCTCTTCAATAAAAGCTTTCAGTTAGGATGCATTCCAAATGAACGTCTCTCTGCACTCCATCAAATGCCGGCAACTCTGTGATGTGCGATAACTCCCAACCTTTTAATTATGAGTGGCTTTCAAGCGGTGACATTCCTGACAACTCCCAGCTGATGAAATGTCTGGAAACATTGCATTGTTATATTACAGGCTACTTCGCCAGCTGAGGTGTGTTTCCACAATACACATACCTGGGGAGTGATATAACACTTCTCTTTTCCAGTTTTATAATATAAATCTTTAGTATGCTGCCTTTGTGTCAATGGTCTCTAAAAGAAGACCTTGGCTTTGTACCAATTAGACCAATGGGCTGAATATATTTTTTTTTAACCATTGAAGATTGAAAGATTTCCCCTGTAGACCAATAGATCTGCACTGTGATTTAGAGTTTTTCTCTTTGATGACAGATGGTTATATACCTCCCAGGGAATTGACCAGTGTGAGAGTGTATGTGTGTGGCTTTATTTATGTGACACATAGAGAATTCAAAATCTGTTTTGTAGCTCTGAGACACAGTGTGTTGACACAGACCTCAATTTACATATAGGACGATTACAAAAAGTCAAGGTGCAAAAGAGGCAGAAGCGCTTTTCTTTTCTTGCATTTCGGCCCAATATCACAGATCTGTAAGTGAGGAAGTCTTTGCACCAGTTCAAAACCCACATTATTTCCCATGGCAGGTTTAAGCACAGACTGTACATCCTCGAAGGCAGTCACAGATGCCATAAAGGCGGTTGTTATTCTTATTTTACCTACTACTAACCTCTAGAGTGGTCATGTGTGAGTCTGGTATTGCAAAAGCAACGATCCGAAGCATTGAATACCAAGCACAAGCCATTCTGAAGCACCTGAATATGTATTACAAATCATAGAATTGTGGAATTTACATTAGTAAAGTATGTTCATTAAAAATCTTGCATTGCCTTATGCTTTGTAAAGTTCGGGAGTTAAGTTGAATCCTATAATTTAAAAGAACTGTGCTTAATTGTATTAAATGTGCGCTTGGAGTATACACTTCAAATTTTTCATGTTTAAGAATCTTAAATGCTTCATGTACTGTACATGCAGATTGATATAATAATATAATCTTACTGAAATAAAAGACCACTTAGTGGCAATGAAAAGGAGTACTCTTATTTCTTAAGTTAATCTTTAATTTCATAATTACTTCTGTTGTCTTTGAATTATGGTTAGGACTGCCAAATGTACTGACTGCATAATACTTATTATGCAGACCTTTGTCTTCCCAGGTCTGAATCACAGCATTATGCATGAACATTCACGCCCTCTCGCATATACCTTTTCTACACAAAAAGTGTCTTCGAAAATTTAAGTCAATATATTGTATTCTGTATAGGAGTAAGATGATTTTCACATCATTTTGAAGCAAAAACTCTAGACTTCAAGATCCAGTTCTCAAAAGTCTTGTGATCAAATGTATTTGTTTTATGGCCTTATTTCAGTGACTTAATTTTTTTTTGTTTTTCACTAAACACGCATTAGCATTGTTTTCTCAAAAACACAATGACGTACATGCTGCTCACATATAATTGTAGCAGAGTTTGTGCTGATTACAGTGTTATTAAACTTTAGACATTAAAATGTTTGTAAGTAAGCACAAATGTCAGGGCATGTCAAAATTTTTCCAGGACCCCCAAACACCCTCAGACCCCAGAGGGTTAAGGTTAAATATAATACACTTTAAAAACACAACACTTAATACATATCAGTTGGCACCTGTATGCCATGCATTTTAACATATTTGTAATTACACCCGTGGATGATAAGTTGCTATTTTAAGGTGTCCTTGTTGCACTTTAACTATATATTTGTAACTATATATAATAGTTAATTGCATTCAATTATGCATAATTTATTGTTATTACTAGTATAATGAAGTACATAAAACAAGTGCAGCACATGGACGCTAAAATAAAGTGTTAACTAATTTAACATATTTACAATATTTTAACCTAACTTTTTAATATCAAATAACACACTGCAGTTAAAATGACAGCAATTACTTTACACATGCTTTAGTATGTTAGTCCACACAAGCATAACAAATTATGTTTGATACATAATGATTTAGAATATACTTTAAAATGAAACTTTAATTTGGAAATATTACAAAAGTAATGCATTACAATATTGTGTTACTCCCTAAAAAAGTTACTAATTACTTTTTATGGAAAGTAATGCATTTGTCACGGGGTGACTAAAAGCCGGAACTTTTCTTTTTGTCCCCCCCCCCCTCCGGACGTCTTTCTGGAAACCCCGAGTTCGATTCCGGTGGCTAGTGCGCATGAGCCTGAGACAGCTCACATTAATTATGAGAGATTGGCCGCACCTGTGGGAGGAGAACAAAGACGCGAGTGATATGCGAGAGAGACAGATAAAAGCAACGTTCTACAGGAGTGTGTGTGTTTTAAGCTGTGACGTTGATAATTTGTGGCGCGAGTTTCTTGGGAAAAATCAGCAAGTGCAGTGTTGGGAAGACGTGCTTAGTCCATCTGGCCAGCTTCTTCCAGCGAATCCGTGCATGTGGTGATGAATTACCGGCAGTGGAGTTGAGGAGGGAAGGATTATACAACGGAGATACCACTTGAAAGATAAGTGTTCTACTTTGTGTAGTGAGAAAAAAAAGGGAGACCGTAGAGGAACATCCTTGACTGTGTTATCAGGAGTAAAGCTGTGTTGTTTCACTAGATGTCCACCATCGACCTGCATGGAAATATCTCACTGGACTTGAACATTGTTCTAGTTTTGGGAATTGGAGTGGTACTGCGGTGTCTGCTGAACTTTGCACGATTAATGAGAGTGATATTGCGGTGATTGCACGTGTGGGGCGAAGTACAGTGTTTGCAGCGAGGGAAAGAGTGCAGTGACAACGTGTCGATGGACGGAGGATCCAAGCATCTAAGTTGAACGCAACCACAGTCTAAAGTGTTGTCTTCTATGCTGAGCCACCACAGCTGAATGACCATTGTGAGTACTCTCTCTTGAAGCTACACTGAACGTTCTGAAGGTCTCCTCTCTTTATGCTGTTGCATTGACATCTATATGCTGAGTCACCACAGTCTAAAGCGCTGTCTTCTATGCTGAGCCACCACAGCTGAATGCCCATTGTAAGTACTCTCTCTTGAAGTTACATTGAATGTTCTGAAGGTCTCCCCCTCTATGCTGTTGCATTGACATCTATATGCTGAGTTACCACAGTCTAAAGCGCTGTATTCTATGCTGAGCCACCACAGCTGAATGCCCATTGTGAGTACTCTCTCTTGAAGTTACACTGAACGTTCTGAATGTCTCCTCTCTTTATGCTGTTGCATTGATGCCTATATGCTGAGTCACCACAGTCTAAAGCGCTGTCTTCTATGCTGAGCTACCGTAGCTGAATGCCCATTGTGAGTACTCTCTCTTGGAGCTACACTGAACGTTCTGAATGTCTCCTCTCTTTATGCTGTTGCATTGATGCCTATATGCAGAGTCCCCACAGTCTAAAGCGCTGTCTTCTATGCTGAGCTACCGTAGCTGAATGCCCATTGTGAGTACTCTCTCTTGAAGCTACACTGAACGTTCTGAATGTCTCCTCTCTTTATGCTGTTGCATTGATGCCTATATGCGGAGTCCCCACAGTCTAAAGCGCTGTCTTCTATGTTGTGTCACCACAGCTGAACACCCATTGTGAGTACTCTCTCTTGAAGTTACACTGAACGTTCTGAATGTCTCCTCTTTTTATGCTGTTGCATTGATGCCTATATGCGGAGTCCCCACAGTCTAAAGCGCTGTCTTCTATGCTGAGTCACCACAGATGAACGCCCATTGTGAGTTCTCTCTCTTGAAGTTACACTGAACGTTCTGAATGTCTCCTCTCTTTATGCTGTTGCATTGATGCCTATATGCTGAGCCATCACAGCTGAACGCCCATTCTGAGTACGCTCTCTTGAAGTTATACCGAACAGCCCGAGTCCAGAGCCCGAGGCCGTTTCGGTGGTGCATTGATCCTAAAACACAAAAGCCGAAGAATAGATGATACAGCTACTTACCCACATTGACGCTGTCCCGAGCCTCCTGTAGTGCCGTTTCTGCCCAAGCCGATGATCCTTCCCGGCCGCGGTCTAGACTGACCCTGTGGAACAGATGCTTAACGTTAGCGCATTCACTCTCGTCCAACTGCTGCTGTGGAATTAGTGCTGCCACTTTCCTGTCCTTCCCTTGTCGGTTCCGGCCCATCTTAGGAAGAATTCCCGCCTCCTGTAGTGGTGCCTAGCCCGTCTAGCCGAATCCGGATCCTGGGAAGTAGAAATCAACGGTAAATAGTACCTTCATCGAGTCCTCTGCGCCCACCCCTTCGTAAAAGACAGAACGGCCACAAGGAGTGAGCATCTGCGCCACTGTACTTGAGAGCTTTTACCCCAGTGCCATACTCGCCCACCAACGGACCTGGCCTTGGTGTCCAGATACCTACCAGCCGTCCACATTCAGAGCAGTCTCCAGTTTTAGAATTATTTAGATAATAAAGTCTTTTAAATTCTTACAAGGGGTTAACGGGGAGGTCGGTCGGCACGGTGCCACGGCTCCCCCGACCTGTGACATCTGGCGTAGTCGGCAGGGTAGCCCTTCAGAGTTGAGCACCCGTAGCTAGGAGATGGCGGATGAAGAGGGACTGGCCGCTAGACCCCAAGTTATGCCCGTTTTCATGGGAGCACCGTGGGCACAGCGATTCGGAGGGCCTGGCTCGGAATTGAACTTATACGAGTGGAAGACTCGGACCGAATACTTGGCCGGGTTACAAGGGCTGAGTGAACCACAGAAACTGCAGTTTGTACTGGGGTCCCTCGAGGGGGAAGCCAAGAGAGAGGTCCAGGCCGCACCCAGAGCTGTCAGAGCCACTGCCAAGACAGTTTACGACTTTCTTACTGAACTAAATGGGGACACCACTCCAGTCGCTGCCCTCCGGGCCCAGTTCTTCAATTTCTGACAAGGCCCCCGACAGAACCTCCGTGCTTATTCCTTGCGTCTCCGAGAGCAGTATACCCGCCTGAAGGAACGAGCGGATCATGGCTTGGGAGAAGAGGATACCTTATTACGAGATCAATTCCTATTGGGGCTATGGGACGGACCGATCCGTCAGAGCTTACGGTTGCAACTTCGCCAGGACCCCACATTGACTTTCGAAGCCCTTCGCCGCGAGGCTCTGGCCCAAGAAGCTGATCACGCCGAGACTCCTGATCCGCCCGCTTGCATGGCCGCGAGCGGGACCTGTCCCCCTACTGCTCCGACTGTGGACGATTGGAAGCAGGAGCTGCGAGCAGAGCTCATGAAAGACGTTAAGGAACAAATAGCTGAACTCTCTAAGACCTTGATCGGTGAGCTCCAACGAGGCCGGCCTAGTGGGGTGCCTTTGCTGCGGGAGCGGTCTTACTCCGAGGGAAGTCGGGAGATGGGACGCCGACCGGGAAGACCGGGCCCAGCTCGGTTCCAGTGGGATGATCAAGGACGGCCGATTTGTAATCACTGTGGAGAGGCGGGACACATGAGTCGCCAGTGTGGTTCACGGCATGGGTCGCAAGGGGGTTTTTAAGGTTACCGGCCACTGTGGGTCAAGTGGTCGGGACCCCCACAATCGACCCCCCTTCCTTGCCTGTTCCTAGAGACCAGTTAGTTAGACACTGTCTGACGGTCGAAATCCAAGTCAACGGCACCAAACTTCAGTGTCTGGTCGACACCGGTTCACAGGTCACCTTGTTCGCAGAAAGCTTGTCTCGAGAACTCTTCCATGAATGTCGCAGCCCGGGGACCGAAGCACCCTGGCTCACCCTTAGAGGGGCGAATGGACTTGACATCCCATATATCGGGTACGTAGTGGCGGACTTCCAGATCAGAGGGGTTGGAGTACAACAGAAGGGCATTGTCATCGTCCGGGATCATTGTCTGGGAGCCCACCGAGCCCTTCTGGGCATGAATGTGATATCGGAGTATTGGGAGGAGTTGTTACGGAGTCGGCCCGCTCTGAGGCCCCCATTAAAAGAAGCAAGGAAGTGGGAAGGTATAATCGCAGATTGTCAACGGATTTATAGTGCTCGAGCACAGTGGGATTGGGAGGAAACTGGACGAGTGGCCTGCAGGTATGCCCTTTCCGTTACGGCTAGGAGTGAGGCTTTCGTCTGGGCTCGTCTGCCAGTCCGGTCAAGTAGGCCGGATGGCTGGGTTCTTGTGGAACCACACGGGGCGTGCCGGGCCGTCGAGGTCGCCCGAGGGCTCGCCGCCGTTTGCCGAGGCAGAGTAATTGTCAAAGTCAGGAACACTAGTCCTTATCCCGTCAGTCTCTACCGACATCAACAACTGGCTCGAGTAACGGCAGTGGAGCCTCAACAGGTACGGGAAAGCCGAGACGTATGCTTCAGCTGAGTGGATGCAGCAGTTGTGGAGGTGGCTATTGCACCTGAGGGCCAGAGAACGGGTCTGTGCGACACCGAAGTGCCTGACCATCTGACCAGCGAAGCTCTACAGGGAGAGGGGCTGGAGGAGGAACAACAGCGTCAGCTCCAAGCTTTGAACAAATGGCGGCATATATTCTCCACCCATGAAGAGGACTACGGATGCACGGGCATTGTGAGGCACCAGATCCCTACGGGGGACGCTGCACCCAGCCGGGAGCGCTATCGACCGGTCCCACCAACCCTTTATTCCGAGGTTCGTACCCTGTTACAGGGGATGCTGGAGAGAGGCATTGTTCGCGAAAGCAGTAGCCCTTGGGCAGCCCTGATTGTCCTGGTCCAAAAGAAGAGCGGAGCGTGGAGATTCTGTGTAGATTACAGGAAACTTAATAGTGTGGCCAAGAAGGACGCCTTCCCCCTGCCCCGGATCGAAGACTCATTGACTAGTTTAACTAAAGCTGCCTGGTACTCCACGTTGGATCTTGCCAGTGGGTACTGGCAGGTCCAGGTAGAGGAGGGGGACCGGGAGAAGACCGCGTTTACGACCCCCTTTGGTCTCTTCGAGTGGGAACGGATGCCGTTCGGCCTTTGCAACGCCCCCACCACCTTCCAGAGGCTGATGCAGCGGTGTCTGGGAGGTATACCTGGACGATGTAATCGTCTTCTCCCCAGACTTTGCTAGCCATCTACTCCACCTGGAGCAAGTGTTCCAGGCTATAGAAAAGTACGGGCTGAAGCTGTGGCCGGACAAGTGCCAACTGTTTAGGAGGGAGGTCAAGTTCCTGGGCCATTGCGTTAGTGCAGCAGGAGTTTCCCCCGATCCAGAGAAAGTGAGGGCTGTACAGGAGTTGGAGCCTCCGAAGACGGTTCGACAGGTGCGGTCATTCCTGGGGTTTGTGGGCTATCATCGGCGCTTTATTAGAGACTTCTCCAAGATAGCCAAGCCATTAAATCAACTGCTGGTGGGCACGGCACGGTTGCGGGGTCGCGGCTCCCCCTCTGTGACCTGGAGCGACGCATGCGAAACAGCCTTCCGAAGTCTCCAACAACAACTGCGACGGGCCCCAATCCTGGCTTATGCCGACTTCTCGCTCCCAATCGTCCTGTATACCGACGCGAGCAACTTGGGGTTGGGTGCCGTACTGGCGCAACGACAACAAGGCGAGGAACGAGTGATCGCCTATGTCAGTCGGAGCCTCCACCCGGCGGAACGGAATGACTCCAACTATAGCTCCTTCAAAATCGAACTACTGGCAATGAAGTGGGCCATGAGTGAATAGTTCAAGGACTATCTGTGGGGAGCTAAGGTACAGGTGGTGACAGACAATAATCCATTGGTACACTTGCATACAAAGTTGGGCACAGTCGAGCAACGTTGGGTGGCTCAGTTGGCTAACTATGACTACCAGATCCAGTATCGGCCAGGACGAGAACATGCTAACGCGGACGTACTGTCCAGGCTCCCGGTGCACCCTGGGGAGAACCAAGGCGAGGCCCCTCCGAGGGAGGACGAAGAGGAATTCCTGGTGGGAGTAGTGGAAGCCCCGGAGCAGGTAACGGCGATGTTCCCGAGAGTTGGGGCTGGGACCCTAAGCGTTGGAAGGAGCTGCAGGAGAAGGACGCTGATTTGATGGTCGTTAGGAATTGGTTGGAGAAGGGCTCCCTATTGTGGGATTGCGCGAGACAGACAGAGACGGTGAGGTTGCTTGGTGGGCAATGGGAGAGGCTCTGTTTAAAGGAGGGGGTGATCTGCCGGGCGCTCCAGGATCCTGTCACCCGTGAGCCGGTGTACCAGGTGGTAGTACCGGCGGGGCAGGTACAGCCGTTACTCCACGCCTACCATACCCAGATGGGCCATCAAGGCCAGGATAGGACCTTGTCGTTATTGAGGAGACATTTCTTCTGGGCTAGGATGGGAGCGACTGTGGGTGAGTTTGTCCGGGATTGTCCCCGCTGTCTGCTGTTTAAGGCCCGAAAGGAAGTGAAAGCCCCCCTTGTCCCAGTACGACCACGGGCACCGGTACATATGGTGGGGGTAGACTTCTTGACGTTGAGCCGGCCGGCTGACCCATTTCAGAACATCTTGGTGGTCACAGACTTATTCACTAAGTATTCTTGGGCCATTCCCACTCCGGACCAGACGGATACTACTACAGCTGCAGCCCTCTGGAGAGCCGTGTTCCAACCCTTCGGATGCCCAGAGGTCCTCCTGTCGGACCAGGGCCCAAACTTTGAGTCACGGGTGATTGCTGAATTGTGCCAACTTTACGGGTGCCGTAAGACCCATACTACCCCGTACCACCCCCAGGGGAATGGGGGGTGCGAGAGATTCAATCAGACCCTATTGAGTTTGCTGGGGACCTTAGAGGCGGACCAGCAGAGCGCATGGGCAGAATGCCTCCCTTCCCTATTACAAGCGTATAACAATAGCATCCACAGCACCACAGGCTTCGCCCCCGCTTTCCTGATGTTCGGGAGACACGTAAGGTTGCCCGTTGACCTCCTTTGGGGAACCGTACCGGCAACGGGTACCCCGAGTACTACCGAGTGGGTGAGTCGGCATCACCAACAGCTACACGCCGGCTACGAGAGAGTCACCGAATACCTAAGCAGGGCCGCAGCTAAGAGTAAGAGACTGTACAATCGTACTGCTAAAGAGGCCCCATTGTTGCCGGGAGAGCGAGTAGTAGTGAGGGATAATCGACGTCAAGGAAAAGGGAAGTTGAGTGATCGGTGGGAGACTACGCCTTACGTGGTGGACCGGCAAAAAGATCCAAATCAGCCGGTATACGTCCTCCGCCCAGAGGGGAGGCCGGGCCCCGAAAGAGTGTTACACCGTAACTTGCTTCGGCCCTGTCCCAACTATCCGGGACCCGCAAGGACGGTCCCGACTCCCCTGGGATGCCTGAACCCCTAAGAATAGGCTGTGGGGTGATTCCTGAGGAACCAGAACCCGTAGCGGACCGTGGACCTTTACCACCCCCGCCATCACCACCCCGACGCTCACAGGGTGACAATCGGGGACAACCACCGGCGAGGTATGGTGAATGGGCGCTGGTCCGGGGTTCTAGGGACTAGAACCCATTGGTAGGGGGGGGATGTCACGGGGTGACTAAAAGCCGGAACTTTTCTTTTTGCCCCCCCCTCCGGACGTCTTTCTGGAAACCCCGAGTTCGATTCCGGTGGCTAGTGCGCATGAGCCTGAGACAGCTCACATTAATTATGAGAGATTGGCCGCACCTGTGGGAGGAGAACAAAGACGCGAGTGATATGCGAGAGAGACAGATAAAAGCAGCGTTCTACAGGAGTGTGTGTGTTTTAAGCTGTGACGTTGATAATTTGTGGCGCGAGTTTCTTGGGAAAAATCAGCAAGTGCAGTGTTGGGAAGACGTGCTTAGTCCATCTGGCCAGCTTCTTCCAGCGAATCCGTGCATGTGGTGATGAATTACCGGCAGTGGAGTTGAGGAGGGAAGGATTATACAACGGAGATACCACTTGAAAGATAAGTGTTCTACTTTGTGTAGTGAGAAAAACAAGGGAGACCGTAGAGGAACATCCTTGACTGTGTTATCAGGAGTAAAGCTGTGTTTCACTAGATGTCCGCCATCGACCTGCATGGAAATATCTCGCTGGACTTGAACATTGTTCTAGTTTTGGGAATTGGAGTGGTACTGCGGTGTCTGGTGAACTTTGCACAATTAATGAGAGTGATATTGCGGTGATTGCACGTGTGGGGCGAAGTACAGTGTTTGCAGCGAGGGAAAGAGTGCAGTGACAACGTGTCGATGGACGGAGGATCCAAGCATCTAAGTTGAACGCAACCACAGTCTAAAGCGTTGTCTTCTATGCTGAGCCACCACAGCTGAATGACCATTGTGAGTACTCTCTCATGAAGCTACACTGAACGTTCTGAATGTCTCCTCTCTCTATGCTGTTGCATTGACATCTATATGCTGAGTCACCACAGTCTAAAGCGCTGTTTTCTATGCTGAGCCACCACAGCTGAATGCCCATTGTGAGTACTCTCTCATGAAGTTACATTGAATGTTCTGAAGGTCTCCTCTCTTTATGCTGTTGCATTGACATCTATATGCCGAGTCACCACAGTCTAAAGCGCTGTCTTCTATGCTGAGCCACCACAGCTGAACGCCCATTCTGAACGCCCATTTCTAAAGCGCTGTCTTCTATGCTTAGCCACCACAGCTGAACGCCCATTGTGAGTACTCTCTCTTGAAGTTACATTGAACGTTCTGAAGGTCTCCTCTCTTTATGCTGTTGCATTGACATCTATATGCTGAGTCACCACAGTCTAAAGCGCTGTCTTCTATGCTGAGCCACCACAGCTGAACGCCCATTCTGAACGCCCATTTCTAAAGCGCTGTCTTCTATGCTGAGCCACCACAGCTGAACGCCCATTGTGAGTACTCTCTCTTGAAGTTACATTGAACGTTCTGAAGGTCTCCCCCTTTATGCTGTTGCATTGACATCTATATGCTGAGTCACCACAGTCTAAAGCGCTGTCTTCTATGCTGAGCCACCACAGCTGAATGCCCATTGTGAGTACTCTCTTGAAGTTACACTGAACGTTCTGAATGTCTCCTCTCTTTATGCTGTTGCATTGATGCCTATATGCTGAGTCACCACAGTCTAAAGCGCTGTCTTCTATGCGGAGCTACCATAGCTGAATGCCCATTGTGAGTACTCTCTCTTGAAGCTACACTGAACGTTCTGAATGTCTCCTCTCTTTATGCTGTTGCATTAATGCCTATATGCGGAGTCCCCACAGTCTAAAGCGCTGTCTTCTATGCTGAGCCACCACAGCTGAATGCCCATTGTGAGTACTCTCTCTTGAAGTTACACTGAACGTTCTGAATGTCTCCTCTCTTTATGCTGTTGCATTGATGCCTATATGCTGAGCCATCACAGCTGAACGCCCATTGTGAGTACGCTCTCTTGAAGTTATACCAAACAGCCCCAGTCCAGAGCCCGAGGCCGTTTCGGTGGTGCATTGATCCTGAAACACAAAAGCCGAAGAATAGATGATACAGCTACTTACCCACATTGACGCTGTCCCGAGCCTACTGTAGTGCCATTTCTGCCCAAGCCGATGATCCTTCCCGGCCGCGGTCCAGGCTGACCCTGTGGAACAGATGCTTAACGTTAGCGCATTCACTCTCGTCCAACTGCTGCTGTGGAATTAGTGCTGCCACTTTCCTGTCCTTCCCTTGTCGGTTCCAGCCCGTCTTCGGAAGAATTCCCGCCTCCTGTAGTGGTGCCTAGCCCGTCTAGCCGAATCCGTATCCTGGGAAGTAGAAATCAACGGTAAATAGTACCTTCATCGAGTCCTCTGCGCCCACCCCTTCGTAAAAGACAGAACGGCCACAAGGAGTGAGGATCTGCGCCACTGTACTTGAGAGCTTTTCCCCCAGTGCCATACTCGCCCACCAACGGACCTGGCCTTGGTGTCCAGATACCTACCAGCCATCCACATTCAGAGCAGTCTCCAGTTTTAGAATTATTTAGATAATAAAGTCTTTTAAATTGTTACTCTGTTGTCTTTCGTCTCTGGGCTGTGGGGTAGCTCCTCGGAAGGGCACTGCCAAGGGGTTAACGGGGAGGTCGGTCGGCACGGTGCCACGGCTCCCCCGACCTGTGACACATTGCGTTATTTTTGCGTTACTTTTGCATTAATTTTTAAATACGAGCAGGGCTTGATTGTTTTTAATTTGAGAAGTTCTATTTATAGCAAATGTAAAAGCCCTTTTACAACAAAAAGTGTAATGAATAAACCTCAGGCTGAACGAAAATTAAATTTGCATTTGTATAGTAGAACACAGGAGAAGAACACTCTTCAGCAATTAAAAAAATGCAAAAACAATGAACTACAATTGTTAGTTTATCTTAAGTCATTTTTGCTTATTGGTATGGTTGACCTGGATTATTAAAGGCCAGCGGCAAGGACATTAGTTAATAAAATGGGATTAAATACATTTGTGTTATTTAACATTTAATTATTGCAGGTTAGCATCATATTCTGAGTCATATAAATATTATATTAATTTCGATGAATACTAAATTAGTTTCATTAATGCAGGTTCACATTTAGTCTAGAACTACATCATGTTCACACAGCACACACTAGGCCTCTGTACTTCTGATTTCTCCCAATATGGGGACATGACTCATGTCAGTCAATAAATGGGAAAACAAAGTAACTGACGTTACTTTTTTGAAAAAGTAACTCAGATATTTTCTTTATAAATTAAAAAGTAATGCGTTACTTTACTAGTTACTTGAAAAAAGTAATCTACGGACTATGGAAGTCAATGGGGACCAGCAACTTTTTAATTACCAATCTTCTTTAAAATATCTTCTTTTGTGTTTAGCAGAAGAAAGGAAATCATACAGGTTTGGAACAACTTGAGGGAGAGTAAATTGCCGTGTTTCCACCGCAGGAACTTTACCCAGGAACTAGGGACTTTGGCCTGGTACTCGGTGTGTTTCCACCACAGGAACCAGGAACTAAATAAAGTTCCAGATAAAAAAATGCTCCTCAGAAAGTCCCTGCTGGTGAGGTGGTACTTTTTCAAAGTTCTGGAACTTTCGGGGGTGGGACTTGGGCGCTAATCATCCTGATTGGTTGAGTTCACGCAGCATTGGCTGGGTTCAACCACCATTTATTTGGATCAATTTCAAAATATTACTGTTATTGTGTCATGAAATGTAATTTTAAAAGTATTTCAGGGGAAAATGTAGTTGTTTAAAACTCAAATCTGTGGTTTAATTTATAAAGACAGTGCCTATTAAAAATTGTGTTTCGTAGATCTCGGAGATGTGAGCTCCACGCGATCAGCGAGAGCTCAGTGATCATGTATCCACCGAGAGCAGCCTCACCTCGGCTAGACCTTCTGATCTGTGCCGCTGGCTCTGATGTCTCTTTGGTTAAACATAACATATAATTCGTTTTGGGTAAATCTAACAGGTTATCTTTGGTCTGTATTCAATTTATCTATATGTAAAAATGAGAATTAAAAAGGCAAATTTATACAATATTTAGTTTCATTGTAATGGCTGCATATATACACATTTCCCTGAACTAAGCACATTTCTGCAGCTGTTATTATGTTTAAATGAAAACGAAAGGAGGCACTGGTATTTTATATCCCATTTCGTTTTATTGTAAATATACAGAGAGGAAAATTGCAGTAGCCATGGTCAGCTGACTGAAGTTATCAAGTACGCTGCTGTTTGCAGATTTACCGGATTTGCGTCGTCGCGGACATCACACTCCCGAGACAAATGCACAAAGTCCACACTACCGAGGATGCACGTCCAAAATCAGCGTACTTTGTATTGAGAAACACTCGCAGACCTACGTCATCAGTCTATTTGCCTAATCTTCCCGGTACTTTACATCGTGGTGGAAACGCAAAAAGCAACAGGTCTGGGGGGAAAATAGTTCCTGGGAAAAAAAGTTCCTGGTACAAATGTTCCAGGTAATTTCGGTGGAAACGCGGCAAATGATGACAGAATTTTCAATTTTGGGTGAACTATCCCTTTAAAGTTTAAATGTGTACAATAACAATGTACCCATTTGCTTATTTCCTCTTAACAATTAATTACTAATTACTAAGTGTTAAAACAGGTAATTCCGCTAGAAGCTCACCTTGTCTCACTGTCACATCCACCTCACTGTCACTGCTTTCACCTGGCCATAATTAGTTAATTTTGAAAAAAATTTGATTGCTTGTAAATAAAGTTAATTGCTGATTATTTGTCTGTTTAAAATAAATGCAGTCTATAGAATCACAGGGTACACTAACCACCAAACTAGACATTCAGTCTTTGAATTATGTTTTAAAATAAGTCTTTTTCAATCATTAAGATGTGCATTAGACTGAGAACAATCTTAATGTAAGAGCGTGGGCGAGCTAATTCGCATAACAATGCGGTAAGATAGGCACTAACCATCTGTGTTTTCGGGGTTGTTCGATTTTGACAATGGAGGGAAATATAAAGTGTTTTCATGTAAACTTTGACTCTGGGGAGAACTCCTCCAAGAGTAGATATTTATGTTAAAACAATGTCAATGCTCAATGATGCATTTGGAGCTCACCTTTCTTTTCAAAAAACTGAGTGAGCAACTGCTTGCCCTCATTTGCCTTTCTCTTTTTAATCTTCTGAGCCCCTGATTTTCCTTTCTTAAGGAAAGACATGACTCTTCCCCTGTCTTCCTAGTTCATATCACGGCTAACTCCAGCTCCTGTCTCTCATTAACTGATCCACTGCAGGTCCGCAGCAGAAGCACCAAACCATATACCAAACCAGTGTCTAACTACAAGTTTAGTTTTGCACAGGAACTTTTTATCTGTACATAAATGCTATACAAATGTTAGTGCATGTATATGTATGTATAGAAAACTGACTTCTAAGGGACCCCCCCACTGCCTCGGGCCTCGGGCCTCGGGCCCCGGGTACCCCCCCCCCCCCCCCTCCCAAGCCAACGCCCCTGGCTGTACGTTGTCATGAGGTACCAGACCGTTGTCATCCCAAGGCGTCATATACTGACCCTTTTGACATTTCGTCAACATCCTACACACATGGCACCCTCTAGCGTCAATATTAGAAGCAGATAAAAATGGGCCAGAAGGCGCCTCCTAGCGGTCTAACCCTAACCCTAACCCTAACCTTAACCCATAATCTGTGTCTCATATTGACGCTAGAGGGTGCCATATGCGTAGGATGTTGACGAAATGTCAAGAGGGTCAGTATATGACGCCTTGGGATGAGAATGCGTTAGAGGTAGCAGTACCACTGCTGTTTTATTGGAAAATCTAATAATAATAATAATAATACAACAATTAATTTCCAAAGACATCACCTTATTGAAGAAAATGAATCAGTGCACATTTAAATAAATAAATGAATAAATAAAATGTTTGTTTTTACAATTTTTTTTTAAAATGTAATGAGTGGCTTAAGCTCTGTAAAAACACTGCGCTATGAGTCTTTATTATAAAATAAAACAGCAATTTTGATAATATTTTTTGTTGTTGTTGTTGTTGTTTTCTGTTGATTACTGTTAACAAACAGCAATAGTCTTTATAAATAAATTAGCAGCTGTCTAGACAGCTCAGTAGGCTCATTAGACAGCTTTTGTTTGGACACAGCAATATAATACAAGGTACATTGTCAAAAAACACAATACACAGACAGACACACACAACACCATGTTTATGCATTGTATTTTCTTTAATACTTACATATAAGGAGGGAAATACAACAGTTATTTTTTGTTTTTTTTAGGGAGGATACAGGATATTGTAACAGTGCTCTGTACATTAAGGGTATGGCAGCACATGGCTGACAGTACCGTGCTTCAGCAGGTCAGAGAGTACAGCTCAAATCTACACCACAACACTGCATGTGTTCAAGGCAAAGACCTAGTAGCAGCTCCTCTTGAGAAAGAAAAATGAAAGCGCAGATATCGCAAATGCCGTTTCATATACATACATACATCAAATTAAAGTAGAAATCAATATGAAACCTAAAATGTCCTGATACTGATGTTACACTTAGTAAAATAATTTTAGGAAACGGAAAAGTGTATTAGCTGCTACCAGAGACTTGCTAGTAGTCATATTGAGTCTTACGTACCCCATCAGAAGACTTTAATAATACAGTGGAAATTATGTTCATTTTGATCGTCAAGGTACGGTTTAAAAGTTTACATTCAGTTCTGAGCCTCCATAAAGGTCAAGTGTGGGTCAAACTTAACCACTGACCAACACTCCAGCTATCAAAACCTAATACCTTGACATGTTATATCATTTCATCACACATCATGACTGAGGGTTTACTCATCAGAGGAGGTTACAAATCAGAGGACAAAGGTGGAGAGGTGTCAGTAACAAGTTCTCTGTAACTTATCTGGAGTGCAAAGGACCCCTTATTAAACTAGGTAGTTTAACTTTAAACTAGAGTTAAAAAAAAATGTTATAATAAAATCTATAAAACAAAGAAACAAAATATAGGTGTTCCTTCCTAGTTACAGGAAAATGACTAATAAGCTATTAAAACAAAGTAATGGGTACATCCTGCATGTCTCAAATACAGCACAGTGGAAAAACAAACAGTTAATACAGTGCGTGAATTTTGATGTCCTGAAGAAACTTGGGGGGGGGGGGGCATATCTGTAACCCTGAAACTAACCTGTGATAGGTCAGCAGCAATACAGATATTTTTTTTGTGCCTCACCACAAAAAAAAAAGGTTCTAGACCTGTTACCAGCTCACCCCTTTCAAAACTAGTAAATGTTTAACATTTCGGGCTTGATCTACTGTGCTACCTCATTTTCTTTAACAAAAGTTAAAAAGAAATAAACAAACCCCAAAACCTGTGATTTACATTGTGGCAGATGTTACATCTAGCTTTGAGATATTTCTTGGTATATTAATAACAGTAACCGTGGCGCTATATCAATATCTGGGGAGGATCTACTTCAACACAATAACCAACCCCTCCAGTGTGTTTGCATAGCATTTTATCCTTAACAGAGATCTTAACTCTATTACCGCCTGGATGGGAATTTACGGTGAGATCAGTAAAGATACAGAAAAAGAGAACGAGAAAAGAGAGCCTCACTGAAATTCAAGTATCCGGCTGCCGGGTCCCTATTTGGCATCTGCCTTCCCTATTCCTCAGGCTAACGGAGTAATCAAGAGTTAAGCTTCAGCAGTCGTTATGTACTGAACATGGTATGTACACAGGAGGGAGGGTCTGGCACATGCATGTAATGCATGGTAACATGATATGTCCTCTATTATCATTTATGATTAGATAATTCTCACAATACAAACATATACAAAAAAAAAAAAAAAAAAGAGAACGCTAATTGTGCCTCCAATTCTCCATTCATGCAGAGGAATGTTGGAGAAGATAACTCCACAATGTACAAGCTCCTGCCTTTCCCATGCCGACACGTTTTTAATTGAGATACAGACTTCTATAGAGTTGCCCCACTTTGACCCATACCAATGTGAACAAATGTGGTGTCAGCATAGAGCGAGGTTGTGACAAATGAAATCCATTTAATAAGGCATTAGACTTAACCAAGACAGTGAGAGAAGAAGAGGTGGCATCCAGATTGAGAATGAGTATGAAATACCAAAGACAGCGGAAGAACTAATTCAGCAACCAAGGCATGTGTTGAACCAAGATAATGGCAGGGGGATAAAACCATTCAACATTTCCAACACTGATAGAAAGAATCCATGGCATGTTCTCACGAACGTCTCTGACAGTGTCTGTGTCAGGTACATCAACAATGGCATGAAAATGATCCATCTTAAACACAAATCTGGGACAAAAGTAGAATCTGCACTTCAAAGGCCTCTTTGTTGGAGAAGAATCTGTTGAATTAAAAAAGAGAAGAAGAAGAAAAACAACAATGGACACAGTGCCAAGACTCCAGGCATTCCTCTGAGAAAGATCATATCCACAGTAGGGTGACCCACACATGATTGATTACTTTAGGAATCCATTTTGATATCAGTGTTCACAACTTTGTACAGTTTGATTGTACAGTCACCCTTCTGCTAAGCAGCAATCATACACACCGCTAAAGCCATTTTTGCTAGAATCCCTAAGACTCGTCTTTGGCTTCCTTGGCAGCGTCATGAATATTTTTTAGTTCGTACAAGTGTCAATGTGTAAGGGAAACAGCACTGTGCAGAAAACCCCAACAAAACTAGACACTAGGCCTTGGTTGTTTTTCTTGTGAAAAGTACCTCCTCTAGAGTGAAAATTAAGAGAGAAAAATAGAAAGGAATGTCTTTAGAAAGCACATAGCCCGGTCAGGCTATTTCCTTTATCCTGCGCATGTAGTCGTGGAGTTCCTCTGGATCCTGAAAGCCCATGTCTTGGCATACCCACTGAATGTCTTCTTCGTTGGCAATGGGGATAGAGTTGTAGGGTAAATCCTCAGTGGGAAGGGTGAAGGTGGTAAACTTGACACGTTTGCGTTTGGAGGTCGGTGAGCTGGCTTCCTCTCCGTGGTCTTTGGTGGAACCTCCGGAGCTGCCATCTCCTCGGCCGTGGACTTGGCTTTGTACGCTAGTCTGGGAGCTGCCACTACTGTGGTGGTCCCCATGACAACAAGTCTGTACCGCCTCCAAGGTGTTGCTGGGGCTCTCTACCGTCTGAGGCGAGAGATCACTCTGGGTGCGAAGGGGTTCCCCATTACCCAAGAACACCCAGTGGTGGGAATGGTCCATGTTGGCTTGGCCTTCAGGAGGGATGCGCTTATGGCGATACTTCAAAACAAACACAATGCAGTTTATAAGAAAGACCATTATGGCAAAACAAAACACCACGAGGAGAGCATACATGCCGATCTCCAGGTCGGTCATGCTGTGGGGACTGTGCACAAACTCATCCTCCTCCTCGTCTTCTTCGGTTGGTTCCTCTGGATTGCTTATTGTAGGAAAGTTGGAGTAATCAATGGGCACACTTGCAGGCTGCTCATTAGATGGCTCATACCCTCCACCACCTGCGCTGGAATCGATAGCGGGCCTTCTCGTGTTGGAAGGTATTCTAGTGTCTTTTTCAGTCACTGTATCCGCTTCCTCCTCAGAGTCCTCATCTAGTCCAAAGCGGACTTTGACCAACACAGGAGAAGAAGCAATGACACTCTTGCGTTTAGTCTTCTGGCAGGTTTCGCTGATGGTCATCTCCATGTGCACTAACTCTCCTGTGCCCTCACCTTCGGCCACGATGACTGGCCACCGCTGTTGAGGTTGTTGAGCCACTGTAACCACCTTATCGTCTGCTGTGGTGGCATTGAGGTTATAGTCTTTTGGGTCATACATACTCAGGGGGGCGGCGGTATTGTCGCTGTAGTAAACCCAGATGGACAGACTGGCCTCCTACAAACACAAAATGAAAGATTGTAAGCTAAATAATGTTCAGTTTCTTGCACAGACTGATTGTTTCACTTCATAAGACCTCAATATGTCGTCGAGAGCCAGATATATTCATTTTGTGTTCTTTGATATGCTTTTTTTATTCTGAAAAATGGGTAGCTACTAGGGGTGGGAATCTTTTGGCAACTCATGATTTTAATTTTAATCATGATTCACGATTTTTCATCAAATATTTTGTGCACTCTGGTCATCAGATTCACTGGTATTTTGACATAAAACACACCAGTCTATAGTATGGGTAATCCTGACTCAAGAAATCAGTATTTCCTATTAACTATTAACCTTCTGATAAATCAAAAATATTTGGGATGTGCACTATTGTCCTATCAGTCATCTCTTCTTACTCTATTTATGCGGTAAGCAAAATTTTATCTACTGTAATGTATTTTTTTTGTGCATTTTTTTTTATCACCAAGCATCAAGGTTTTAGTTAAAAATCTTTACTGATCTACTGAAGAGAAAAAGTCAAATTTTCAGTTTTGGGTGAACTTTACACTCGCTTTAATAAAAAAAATATGTGTAGCACTCACTGATGCAAAATAATTTTGAGTAGCCTCTAAAGTCATAGCTGGGTGGTATACTGAATGTTTCAGTACATTCAAACAAAGCAATGCTGTTTAATTTTATGGTGTTATACATTGTCAATTTGCTGCTCCAGGTGTGCTATGCCAAGTGGGGATCCTTTTAAATCAAACCCTACTTAGGAA
The DNA here is from genome assembly GCF_963082965.1 of Carassius carassius. NCBI lineage: Eukaryota > Metazoa > Chordata > Actinopteri > Cypriniformes > Cyprinidae > Carassius > Carassius carassius. The sequence continues at coordinate 17,354,300 of NC_081759.1, read as the reverse complement.
TTATTAGGGGATTCTTAATGCAACATCAGCGCTAGCATTAGTATAGCACACTGCTTCAATAAATGCTAAAATGTTGTACAACTTTTAGTAACACTTTAATTTAAGAACCCATTCTCACTATTAACCAGTTGCTTAGAAGCATATTGCTAGCTTTTTAGCTGTTAATCAGTACTTACAAATCACATATACATGCTTTATTCTGCATGACCATATTTTAGATCTTTTTATTCAAATCCTTTACCTCAACTTAACAACTACCTCGATAACTATTAATAAGCAGCAAATTAGTAGTTTGTTGAGGGAAAATTCTTAGTTAATAGTGGATGTGTTCCCTATTTTAAAGTGTTAACCACCTTTCTCTTTTCAACAAAGAGATTATCAATACTGTAAGTGTTATCATCTTTATCTCTCCTGACTTTCTCCTGACTCCAAAAACCTTCAAGTATTAATTATCCTGAGTTTACTGGTCCATACAAGACAACTGTCTTGAGCAAGCAACATGCAGCTAACATCAGAAGAGCTTTCATGCTTTGACTGTTAGAAACACTGGCGGAGGGGAAACAGAACTGGTGCGACACTTGTGTTTTATTGTCACCTCATAACAAGCTTAAGCTTGACAGTTGCCTTCCTGCTTTGCTCTCTGCTAAAGGAACAGCACAAGACCTTACACCTGTTGGCAGGCAGACAAAACGAAACCACTCTGCCAGAGTGCTTTTAGTCAGAAATGAAGTGTTGCTTTGCTTTTATATTCAGGAAGAGAAGTATTTATCTGCCTCCAGTCAGCAATGGCCTGTTGTGAGGCTGTAAAAAAAACTCTTCTGTCGCATCACTAACTTCAAGGTTGTTCTGACATTCGTGCTCAGGCTCTGTCAACGCTGCTTGTCAAGATGAAGAGAGTCTTTGATATGCATGATCTGAATAATACATTGAAAATGACGTTGTCTTCGCAGACCTTTCAAGATCACTCTAGCCACTAAATAAAATGGCATCAATCACGAATGGCCCTTGATTCTTGAAGCTTCATTCTTTGGGAGATGACACTATAACTTTTACATGGATATGCCATTCAATTTCTAACGGTTAAAAGTGTTTGAGATCTATATTGAAGGTAATTTTGGATTCACTGTATGTAACAAACTACAGAAGTAAAATGTTCAAGCATCCAAGACACTTGGAACTTTGAAACAGAATAATCGCTTACACCAGCATACAGCAAAATCAATTATTTAAGGCTGCTGGTGAGACAAAGGAAAGGGGCATCTAAAATCTAAAAGAAACAACAGGAAAATCAGTAACATGTTATGCAAGAAGGTTCAGTTTGTTAAGATTAATGCAATCATGAACAACAGTGACAAAACTTATTAATATAGGAGAATATTCATCTTTACCGATATTGTTTAAATACATTAGTTTGGATAAATTAACAATTCGATATATTATCAACATACTTGAATTAGCAGCTAATAATATAACACTTTAATTTGGGACCACTTCCCACATTAACTACTTGCTTATTTGCATGCACATTAATAGCATATCGGCTGTTTATTAGTACATATAAAACACACATTAACATCTTATTCTGTACAACCATATTTTACATCCCTTAATCTTACCCAATACCTAAACTTGGCAAAAGTTGTAGTTAAATTGTAGTGAATAGTGAGAACAGGCCCTCAAGCTAAAGTTTGACCTCATATATTTATTAAATAACAATGCAACTTTTTAAAATATAGGTTAATTTTATCTTAAATTTGACATTGTACTTTTGGAATTATTTTAACTATCATAGTTGCTTACTGGCATGCATATTACTAAAATGTTGGCTGTTTATTAATACTTATAAAGCACATTTAATGTCTTATTCTGCGTGATCATATTTAGATCCCTTAATCCTGTCCCCATACCTTAACTTAACAACTACCTTAACTAACTATTAATAAGCAGCAAATTAGGAGTTTCTTGACACAAAAGCCGTAGGTAATAGTTAGTTTATAGTAAGAATTGCTCCCTAAACTAAAGTGTCACTACACTTTTAACAAATTCTTACATCGTATCCATCCTTTTGAACAAAGAATAATAAATGCTATAGTTGTTCTTAAATGTTCACGATAACTAATGCATTAACTAACACCCTCAAATTAAACTGTAAAATGTTACCAGGGAATGTAACGCACTGCAGGCACAAATGGTCACAAAGTTAGTTATTTTGTGACTGCAGAGGTGAAGTAGGTAAGTGCACTAAAGGATTGAAATGATGGAAATGTTGCAGTGGGGGAGGAGGAGGAGGGTCATCAGTGATGTTTATAGCACAGTCTCCACAAGCACTTAGGCTGATACATTACGCTAATTAAAACCAAAGGTGGTGAAGCAGAGAGCGGGGGAGAACCGCTGGATTTTAATGCATGAATTAAAAGCAGCCACCCTCATCTGATGTTGGATGTTGGCCACAGGCTAAGTACAGAGCAAGAAAAAGGGCCCCAAGCTCTCGCACCGGGGCTCCGTGACCTGCCCAAGACATTGTATAAATTAGCACGGCAGCATACGAGGTCCTCGCTAGAAAATGTGAGCCAATGTGCTCCAATTAATGCTTTGAAAATATTATACAGCAACCGCACAAAGTTCTCCTGATGACACTCCAGAACGGCAGAGAACAGAAGTGGCGGTGGCTTCTTATTAAGCAAGATGCCTGCTCATTTGGTGTGCTGATATTAAAGGAGATTTGAATATGTCTGAATGCCAAACAAGGCTTTATTAAAGCAGTGAGGGCTGGCTGGAAGACTGAACTGAGGCTAATTTGCTGATGGTGTATAACCTTCATTGAGACTCGAATCATCAATATGAGGCTAAACTCAGCCAGACTTTAACTCTTCACGAGCAGAATGATCCTGAGCAACAAGAAGGAATTTCACATAAATGTCACTTGCGTAATTAAAGCAAGGGTCCAAAGGTTAGAACTTTTTTTCTGGACACAGCTGCAGAGGGTATGATGATGAATGACACTGTTATATTTAGACCATTATGTGAAGATACACATTTGTATGTTGTGTTCTGTAGCCTATAAATTAATTTCTTCAATATTCTAGGTTTTCAAATCAGAATATACGACTTTGTACGACCATCTTCAGTGGGTCTTCATTCATAACGATGATACAATGAAAATTCAGCTAAAATGAAAAAAGAAAACAACAACAAGAACAACCAAAAACTCAAGATAGTTTTACATGGTTTATAGGTGGTTTATTGATGGTTCTATATGGGTTTTTAGAGTTGATCAGCTGGTTCTGCTTGGTCAAGTTTATTGGATGGTAGAATTCTTTAGACCAGTGTTATTTTAGTATCAGTAGTATTGATATACTATAGTTTTTGTTCAAGCTTTTAATACAATTTTATTGATTAAATATTTATTAAATTTTTGTTTTCACTTTTATTGTAATAAAGTAATTTTGTTTTGTTGTATTTGTATTGTTTTTAAATGTCTATATAGTATTTGTTAATATAGTATTTTATTATATAGTATTTCATTTTAGTTTATGTAGTTTTAGTTATTTTAATACTTTAAAAGATAAAGTTTTTTTTGGCAACTATGAATTAAAACGTTTAAATGTATTAATGTATTATTTTTTTTTATCAAGTATTTTTTTTAATGGTTTGGTTTCATTTTAGGTAATAATAATAAACCTCCTTTGCACAATAAAACAAACCACTACAGTTAGTTCTAAAAATTATCTTGAGAACCTTAAGGAGACTCTTCAGTCTGGTTAAATAATAATTCACAACTTTAGACTGTCATAAAAAAGTTCTGATCTAAGAATATACCAGAGGATTTAACAAAATACCACCAAGAAAGCAACACGGCATGCCATTTATTGTAGAAGATATGAAAAACAATGAAGCAATCAACTATACCTGCTTAAGAGCTGAGAGAGTCTGCAGGCCAGTTGCCTTGGCAACCATGGTATGGCTGTTACCAGGGCTTGGCTGAAGATTAAGTGTCAGTCCTGAGATGGCATGAACACGTAGCTCGACTATGGACACCTTATCGTCTACCACAGAGAACTGCGTTTCACCCAGCACCGCCTCCACTGCCAATGGAGATTCAACCTGAAACCAGCAAAACATGATGATATTTTACAGTAAGAAAGACAGCCTAAATGGAATAAAGCATGGGGAGGAGTGAAGACACAAAGAGAAACATTTAGTGGATAATCCCACGTACTCAAGACACAGCCCGCTGAGTATGAAGCATGGGAAAATACACCATTTCTCCAGAGGACGGCCAGCTCTCGGCCTGCACATATATCCTCCACCTGACACTTCAAACCCATTATGTCACAGTTTCTTCACCTCCCACCACTGTTAAAGGTCACCAGTGACTTACCAAGTGAAAAGTCAAGTGAGGCGGCACGATTAGGAGGGTCAGATATTCTCATTCCTTTTTTTTCTGTGTGTCTTGGCTGAACCATGAGACCCTGGCAATCCCAAGAGCCACAAAGCACCATGTTAGATAAAACAAGCTGCAATGTAGGGATGGTTTTTACTTTTCATAATTCAGGAAGATTAACTTGAACTCGCATTTTGCAAGACAAAAACAAACCAGCCTACGTGGAGCGTTTTTTGCCTCAAGACAGACATAATCAGATGGAGAAGTACATAGAGCTTGGATGAATTTTAAAACAGACTGAACCATTGCCAGTGGCCAACTCTTCAGTCTCTCCATGACAAACAGAAGTTTAAAGAATTATAACTAGTAAAGAACACTAAAAGATGTTGACAGAAACTGAAGTTTGTTTTTCTTTGACACCATCCGCATATGTCAAAATTAATAGTTCATAATCTTTCTTTTCAATTACAGCTATTCCAAACAAAGAACAAAAATATTACCTTCATATAATTGGCTTAATCACAGCAGAGCTAGTTACACTTAACCACACAGAAGGAAGCAAAGATAATTTTTCAAGATAATTTAGCCCAATAAAGCCCATAATGACTTTTAATGGTGTTCAAAAATCTCCAAGCTCCGCAGCAAACATTTTCATCCGACCTGCTATTACTTGCCTCTTCAAAATTACCCATCTCCAGCTAAAAGCCCTCGACGCTGTTGTAGGTTTATGAGCTAGGCATGCTGTTGATTCTACTTCGCCTGTGAAGTGGCCATTCTCAGCCATCTTTTGGCATAAAAATCCCATCCAACCATTTTCCAGTTTTCTCTCACTGAAGCACATGGTGCTCTCTTGGCTAGCGATGGGCACCAGGGAGCTGAACCCAGGCTTTTCCTAATCCAGCCTAGACTTGCAACCCACATGTCCCAAATGCACATTGTTTGTGTCCCAATGCACTAATGTTTTGGAGCGGGCTGTTACAGTTCATTGGCCATCCAGTCCTATAAAATCCCATCTACTTACCTCCGGCAGAAAAGGGGATGTATACCGGGGGGGAAAGCAGATGAATGTATAATTGAACTGAACTGTTTTGTTCCTGCATTTTTTATTTCCTGCATTCAAGGCAGGCTTTAAAGATAAAGCCATTTGAAGGAGAGAGAAAAGTAATAACCGATAGAAAAAGGGGAACTAAAAACAAATTCTTTCCAGAATGGCTCGTTTGTTTGGTTTCCAGGCGGTTGCAATTAGTTTTATTATACTTGCTGATATACCAGCTTTTGATGTTTGCATTATAACCTGAGCTTCGGATGCTTGAATAGAGTGTGTTCAAAGGCTAAAAAGGGTCTGCCTATTCCCCCAAAACCTAATTACTGTTACTTGGTGGACCTGGAAAGCCAATTAAGTCAAAGGAAGTAAGTACATGGGTTCCCAGGCCCACTGCAGCTCAGTCAATGCTAAGAATGGGTCAAGAATACCTTGTGCTCTTCATAAGATCCTAAAAACAATGTGTCGTGAGAGACGTTCTAAGCATAAGGTTATGCATCTTTGTGTTTAGGTCATAGTGATGGGTGGAGGATGAACGCTGTGGCAGATGAAGATCAAATACAAACCAAATAAGCTAAAAAAAAAACCTGTTGTGAGTTATAAACAACACTATTCATACTTTTATTTATTGTAAGGATGAAAATGATGCTCTGTGCTCAGTTTCATTTATTTTCAGCTCACATTCAGTGAAAACATACCAATTCTACATTGGCCATTAATTATTAATGACCTTTGCAGTTTCCCCTAGTTTAATTACCAAACTTTTTCTTTTATGCTCAAATTTGTTTCTGTAGAAAAATAGACACTCTCTGAAGCCAAACAACAGACAACACTTTTGGAGAGGTGTGATCAAGCTGTCACGAACAATCAAAACTCCCTCTGTTTGGACACAATGAACTGATTGTTTGCTGATTCAATGGAGAGAAAACTTTCAAGAATGATTCCCCCAATTAAACGCCATTGAAGTTTTATACCACACAGATAATTCTCTTTCCAAACACCCCAGCTTCTGAATAGCCTACTGGGACTAAATATGCATATGAAAAGCTTTCTAAAGAGGCATTAAAGGATAAAGACAGGCAGCGGAGCTGACTTGATAAATTCAAAGAATTTATGATTTTATGTGTAAACTAAATTTATTTAAATTAGGAATCTGTCTATTTAAAAACAATTTGCTGAGAGCTGAGAGCAATTGTTGTCACAAAATAAAAGAGAAAGGATGAGATGAGCAGAAATGATCAAATCCATTTAAAGTTCCAGCAAACATCAAAACAGAAAAGTCAAATGAATAATAAAAAAATACTAAATAAATAAATAAAAATAAGTCCCCATGCCAGTGTACAAAGCATAACACCAGAAAAATTTATACAAGTAAAGTTTGAACTTGAATATACAGTATGAGACTATAATTGTCCCTGTACAGTATGAGACTATAATTGTCCCTAAGACACTTTGTATTATGTTTTGGCAGGTATAAAACCATAAGAAAGGACCAGTGTCCAGTAATATTAGATGAAGAGAATGTAATATAGTAAAATGTTATTGTAGGTTATATAGTTGCATTGTTGTATGGTATTGAAAGCTCACCAAAACACATTTTTCATCCATAAACCTACCCCCCACATTAATTCATCAATCTTGTATCTATACTAACTGTTCTTATTTATATTCTACCTTCAGAGTGGATGATCCAAGCTCATTGGCCACGAGTACCGTCCTGTCCACCAGCTCAGCCACCCTGGCATCCACCACCTTCAGATGGTCTTGCACCAGTTCTGTCACATCCACTTGCCAGTCAGGACCCAGCATAGTGATCATCTGGTTTGTGCCTTCACTAGAGGTTGTGTGGAACTGGGTCAGAACCTTAACCTGGGCTCTCTGGTACTGCAGTGTACATCCTCTGCTCACTTTACGGTCATCATCATCATCATCATCACTGTCTCTGGCCGTTCTGAGAAGATGAGTGAGAGGTCATTATGAGTTTCAATAGATAAAGAAATTTGTGCTCAATTAAATTCCATTGATACGAATCATAATGTGGAAGAACAGGCACACCGGCTAAGTGTCCTAAATGTGCTAAGAATATTGGTCTTCCACTGCTATTAAGTTAACATTCAAGTTTAGTGAACTTTAAATGACAACTAATATAGTGAAATGAGGCTAGACTAACAGATGATCTGAACATTTGCCTTTCAGTAAAAACACAGAAATAATCATATGTGGAACCACTTCTTTTTTGTGTGTAAACGTATAATAGTGAATTCAAAGTTCTGTTTAGTAGGTGATGTGCACGTGTAAAAAAAATACTGTTCTGTAGTACACTTTAACATAAATTTGTAAATGATTAGATAGCTGAAAAGAAAAGATGTTTCAGAGGTGGAGCAAGTTATTCCATTTTAATTAAAGATTATAAGGAAACTTTCTTTTTTTTCTTTGGAGTAAGGTGGAGTAAGCAAACTATAAAGGATGAAATGATCAAAAATCATCCGTCTTTAATCTAATTGACTGATCCAGCATCCCAAAACATTATTTTGAACCTGCCCAAAATGTTATGGCATAAAGCAAAGCACAAAACAAAACAAAAAGTGCAAAGCAAAAATGTTTCTTGCCATGTTTGTCTAATTACCTAATTAATTTGCATTTCAAGAGTGTTAAAATAATAGACAATGCATGCAGAACAACATTCTATTTTAGTGAATTCCCACCACCAAGTTTGTTAGAAGTTCCAACATCAGAAAGTGCAGCATCCGGAGACCTGTTTCAAGGAGGTTTTGCATCAGTGCCTCTTGCATGCCTCACACATACCATCACATTCAATCTATCTCATCTGCTCCCTCAGGAGCATGACACCATGTGAAGTAAGTTAGTGAAAGCAGGGTAAGGGATGGTCGGATCTTCAAAGCTGAATGCCACTTCATCCATTCTACACACATAACTAATTAATCAGATAACAGGAGTTGTAGAGACAGCTGTCTGCCTCTGACTGACAAAGCATGTCCTGCCCATCGATTAGCTTAAATTGAGCTGAATGTAAAGCGATGCGTTATCATGTAAGGAGACACACTGCTACTTCTCAGCAACGACAAAAGATTGACAGGCACACAAATGCAGATGGAGAAGACTCATGAAAGTAGATAGCAATTGTTGATCAGTACTTTGCTCTCTTCTGAGTTAAACACAGGCTTCTGTTGCCATGGAGGTGCAAAACAAGAGGCTCTTTCATCAGTTGAAGAGTGCTGAACCTAGCAGATAGACGCACTCTGTGTTCTTGAGGACAGTTGCACTCCTCATACAGGTTAATAAGAGTTTCAGAGCAGAAGAACACACCTCAAATGTGGAGCTTTGCTTGAACTCATTAAGATGTTGGGAGAACTGGAGATTTCATGCACGGGAAGCCGCTCATCCAATAAAAATCAGTGTCCAGTTTTGCAGATACATAATTGTTTCACCTGTTTAGTGAGCTATATCGATCAATCTGTGTAGAAGGCCAATGCGAGAAACCTGCCCACTGACACGTCTCAACATTGGGCAGTGTAGTGGAATGAAATGGACAGAGCAGAGGAGGAAATAAAACTAAAGGAAGGGAAGAGGGAAAGGAAATAAGAATAAGGGATTGTTCAAACAGGCAGCGTATTCTGTGGTGTATTCGAATCTGGTTAGTTTTTTTTATCATAATCATATGTATGAAAATACGTTTCAGTGTGAATGGTTAATTCGGGTTTCAAAATAAAATAAAAAGTCATTTGGGATGGAATGTAAGAAACATCAAGACACTAAACAGAGCTGAACTGCTGTGTCTGAATTTGCTCCTTTCTGCTTACATGTGAAATTCACTATGAATAAGAGAACAAATGAGTGGCTTTATACACAGAATATGCATGAATGTGTAAACAATACAGAAATGCCTTTGATGCTTGTGTTGCCTCATGCAATTTCCTTTCTTTTCTCCTTTCCCCACAGATCCATCAGTGAGGCTTCAATGGCCTTTATCCACACAAACAAGAAATCGTTAACTCATAATATACTGGATATTTCCTAGTAGTATTTATTTACATACTGTGTATAATGTTTATTGCCAATTGTAAGTATGTCTGAGTATGTGTATATTGCACATTTTCCTGTTTAAGTCTGTATGTCTATATGTAAATTGTTTCTGCACTATCTGGTGCAAGCTCCCAAGAAGGCCCATGTGCTGTGGTGATGTGACAATAGAAGTGATTTGATTTGAAAAGTTTTTGTTGTTGTTGTTGTTGTAGTAGTAGTAGAGAAATCATTACTTTTATTCAGCATTTAATTGCGAGACAGTAAATATTTATAATGTTACAAAAGATTCAAAGATTCAAGACTTTTTTAAAATCTAAAAGCACAGAAAGTTTTGTGTGAGGGGTATGTTTACTGTAGGTGTAGGATAAGGTGATAGAAAATAGTCTAGACAGAATAAAAACCATTATGCCTATGGATAATTCCTGTAAATCACCTATACTGTACCAACATGTGTGTGTGTTTTACACAATTTCCATTTCATGTTCACTTTAATTTTATTAGTGTCTCTTAAAAAAATGATTTTGTAGGTGAAAAAACAGACTAGTCTGCTATTAGCATTGTCCACACAAATGTATAAGCTTGCAGAGATTACAGATTATTTTCTGAACATATTTCTTTTTAAGTTATTTATAAAAAGAAACTGAAAGGAGATTCACCAGGATTCGCTGGCACCCTGTTAGGTCTTATGAACCATAGCTCAGCACTGTGATATCAGGATGAATGTGAACAGAGACCAAATATTCAGTTTTGCCATCTTCTCTTTCCCTCCATAGTGACAGCTTATGTCTTTTGGTACCATGCTGACTCTTAAGTCATTACTACACTAACCAGATCAGTTTACCAGATCTGATTTCTTCGCTTGCAAAATGCCAGTGCAGACACTGGGATAAAGATTGGAACTGGAAGACAAATCAGATTTTCAGCTGATCACACAGAGATTGTATGTGTGAACAAAGCCTTGGAGATCTCGGGTCCTGGGAGGAAGCTAAATCAAAGGCACTCAAATTGAGGTCAAATGCAAATGTAACAACATACTTGTACTGTGTGTGTGTTGTCCATATAAAACGGGGGAAAACGCTGAAATATCACAGCACTGAGAGACTTTACATACAACAGCTTGATAATAGTGAACCTTAATGCACTATCTATAGTTAATCTAATGAGCTAAATGCATCCTAGCAGCTACACATGTGCACACAAACTGTATAGTTGATGAGAATAAATGTTTTTTCAATTAATGATTTTTATATGTTCTGATATATTCAAATGTTCCAATGTTGCTTAGGAACCAATATGCCAAAGATAAACCTCTACCTCTGAATTTCTAATGGTTGACTTTTTTCTTCAGTTGCATGGCAGATGCGGCACAACGCCAGCCCTACATGAAGGCTAGATGTAGATTGACGATTTGCTCAAAAATTGGATTAGCATAAATTAATCAGATCATATTTCCATTTTAATGGCCCATTTGAATGAATTTAATTAGAGATTTACATCAAAAAAGAAAGACCTCTGTAAGGGAGCAATAATGATACTAGCGAGTTACCAGAATATTTTCCATCATGATTAATTCTGGAGAGGTTCCTCATAAAAAATGCCTGTGCTGATATTCTGCCATGCATGGTGTGACAACACCACTGCTTCAATTTGTCAAAATCACAGTAAATGGCCTGTATGAAGAATGACATTCGGGTCTCATGCAGCATCAGCTCTATCACCATATTGTAGCTAACACAGCCCTTAGTGACCCAGCTTTAAAGCTTTTAACAGCTCCACTAATTAATCTATAACACCGTTCTATCACCCTCATAACACCCACAAGTATAAGGAGGATCGAAATAAACAAGCAACAAAATAAAAAGAAACATGCATTAGAAGTGCTACCAGGGAAATCAGTATGCATAAAAAGCAGTCAGAGTGCAAGTATTTTCATACGCTTAGATCAGTGATGTTTCTTACCTGCGGTCGGGTAAGATGGGCACCCTCCAGCCCTTGATGAAGCTCAGTCTGTTGTCTGAGAGCTCCACTTTAAGGGGCAGTTTGGGCACCCAGACTGTGAGCTCAAGAGGGGCACTCAGGTGCTCATAGCTGAAAATCACCCGGGCGTTCATGGAGCCACGCGTCTCTTTTCCATTCACATACACATATTCACAGCTCGCGGACACCTGTTGAGGAAAGCAAAGAGAGATTTGATTGCTTTCACTGCATTCTCTGGAGAGGCTGCACAACACAAAAGCTCTTCACGGGCAACTGCAAGCAGACAGTTTGAAGTCGGGCTGCAAATTAAACTTTTATTTGAGTAAATCCAAATTAATTACATATCAATATTTGCCAGGGAATGTCACCCAAATTGATGTTGGCTCCAAAGCAGACTACTACCTAATGGTCTATGCAGCATTGCATCACCAAAATGTGGACATGGATGGGGACCGAAAGGGCTTAGGACATTTTTTTTCCCCAGCATCTCACACCATGAGCAACACACTTTTAAGATGCTATACTATAAATGTCATTCGAGACTACATTTATTGTGCTACGTTCAGCTGTTTTTTTTAACCGAGAACGCATCCAATGAATGGCTCCACAATCATTTTATAAGTGTGGTTTGCAATGCCAAATAGCCTGTAGTGCTATATGGGAAAAGGGATAAATACAATATTTTTATTTTTACCATATGCTTCACAATATTTTTATATCATAAATGTATTAAATTAACACATTAAATTGACAGGCGTATTTTATCGTTATTTTCCTTTCAAACCAATTAACACTAGAAAGGGCTAAAGTGTCATTCTGATTTACTCTCAAAAGCATGAATTAAAACGTGGAAATCATGCATTCAAAAGTAACAGCAAAAAAATATATTTTTACTTGCAACATGTTTCCTAAAATAACAACCCATAGGAACAGGGTCTGACAGCTTTTTTCCTGAGGCATTGTGTTTTTGTTTTTTTCCCATGGAAGCAGTTATTATTCACTGCATTCTGTCTTCTTTCTCTAAGTACACAAACAGACACACTAACGAACACAACACACACATATTTTTAAATCTTCAAGTTCTGGAAATTTCATTACAGCACCCAATTTTTTTTTCTCTACTACTCCTTCCGGTCTGCCAACACATTTCATATGTGCACTCAGCAGATTTTAATAATAAATGATTAACTGTAATAGATAGCTGAAGCTTTGCTTTGGGGTACCATCTATGATTTATCTAGGGGTCTAAGGCAGCTCACACTGTAATCAGAGAACGTAATCTCCCTCAAATGGAGGTCGGGAGCTGGAGTCTATCCAAGACTAGAGATTCATCATAGTGGGGGATATCTGTGTAATAAAATATGTAGGCTTGCTAGACAGCTCCCCCTCTTATCCATACCATCAATATGGAGAATTGATGAGAGGAGATGGCTCTCTCTCCCCAGTAGCCTTTAGGAGAGTCTGCGGGAAAACTCTGCTTGCCCACTCCATTTCTTTTTTAAAGGTACTGTTATTCAGTAAGAAGAGAGAGAGAGAGAGAGAGAGAGAGAGAGAGAGAGAGAAAACTGACATATGGTGAAAGTGTAGAGAGGATAACAGCAGCGAGGGGGAGGTACAGACAGCGCTTTTCATGTTCAAATGAAACATTTCCTTGCTTGGCTTAAATCAAGATGTACAGAATCTGGTAACCTATTTTTTTTTTTACAGTATAGAAGATTAATAGTATTTTTTGTTAATTTAAATTTTATTCTAAAATGTTTCCCACCTCCCCAGCACCGCCTGTCTAGATCTGCTATGAGGTTCTCCCTACTTTACCTTCAGCAGCAACAGCGTAGCATATAGTCCGCCAAGATCAATCCTACCTACACTCTATTCTTATTCATAAATTGCTTTTAAATCAATATTGAGACTTGTCATTATTGAACTATAAGTAAATCACTATGTGATGGCATCAATATATTGCTCTGTTTGCATCCCTATCAGCCAGAAAGCACAACATTGGCTCAAACAAGTTCAGTAAGTTCAGGTGGTTTGTTAGCTTGACAACTGGCAAACGGGGGAGTGTTTACTTTTTAATCATTATTTTTGCAATGCTATTTGGTATTGCTAGAGGAAATTACACCTTTACATTTCGGTCTCCTCATCACAGAAAACTATTGTATGGGTTCAAAAGATCTAAATAACACAAAACGGTCCTTTTGTTTTCAACGTAAGAGATAATAAAAATAAACGATGTGAGTGAGATACTAGTAATACTAATAACCCCAAATAAAATAGTCACTATTGTTACTATCAGTAGGTGCAGGTGGGACACAACAAAAGCAGCAGTAGTCTGCAGTGTTGAGCATGTCCTGTCTGGTTTCCAGTGCATTCTACAGTCTCGTAAATGTGTTCCTGCTGTGCAACTTCTGTTAACGTGAGCTCAGTCTTGACCCAGATGCTCCTGGGGCTTCTAATAAACTTGGATGGATAATTTTAAGTCAAAAGAAGTTAAGGACTGTGGGCGTCACTAGCCAGCAGGGGCCAGCAGAAAGTACTTTTTACGTGCCAGCTAGCAGTAAGAGTTCCACAGAGTCACTAATCTGCCCTGGCACCTTGCGTGGTTCCAGAGGAGTGGCAGGGGCGAGGTCAGGATAGTGCCTCCTATTAAGATGCCTCCTGCTCAAAACACCCGCCAGCTGTGTTTAATCCAAAGAGCACCCCCTGTAACCCTCCACCATCCAGACTGCTGTCACACAGTTAAGCAGATGCACTTTTATCTGTGTTGATGGTATCATGCAAAGGCCGACTATACATGGTTAAAGACAAACATACTGCCTACAGCTTGAAGCAGAAGCTGATGACTTAATGTAAAATGACAGCTAGCTTCTAACAAACAGAATGTTTTCACATTTAAAATATTGGTTTATAATGAAGACTTCCAGTCCTGAATGCTTATTGGCAAATACAGCGTTCCAGCTCTGCTAAATTTAGGCAACAATGTACAAGAGGCCAAGCTATATTCTAGTCACAGTGAAAGGGTGCTTAATTAAATTAAATTAGGAATGCACAATATATTAGTACAATATCTATATATTTATTGGTACTGACTGATATTGGATTTTTTGATATTAGATTTTAGTAAAATATAGTAAAAATTTTATAACACTGTTAAATGTTCAGCAAAAATAAATCATTAGCAAATCTTAAAAAATTGGTGGAGTGGGGTGGGGTTTTGGGTGTGGTTGGGCGTCTTCCCCTCACTCAGACTATCCCGCCCCCTCACTCAAGTTGAGTGTGAAAAAAGATTTTATTTATGAAATATAATGGTTTATTTTAAAAAATATAGTTGCCAAATGCATATGCCTTCTAGCACTAATCTGATGCTACTATAGCAACAATTTAGGACAGTCCATTTCACAAAGTCAAATTTTAATTGTTACATCTGACAAACTTTTTGTGCAAGCGTTTCAATTAAGAATGTAGCACTACTGAGTAACCTAAAGGTATGATGAGATAACTCCTTAATGTTTAATAGAGGGCTAGATGGTCACAGTTAGTTGATTGTTTCGCTGTATTGTTATTGTCTGTTGCTTTTCAAGTTGTTCTAACTTAAATCTGTCACAATGAATGTCAGGGAATCGGTCGCAATAAGCTTGTGTTTTTATTGTAAAGCAGACACAAGTGTGGTAAAACTGCTGCCTAAAAGACGTTATATCCTGGATGTCACATTTTCAAACTTGTTGCCTATGTGATTTTTTATTCAAATAGCTACTCTGCCATCTGTATTTGCGAAGTAACTTTAAGTAGGGATATTCACTCAGAACGCATTTTTCATTCCACTGTTGTTTTTCAAACATTGTACTTCAAACTAAATGCGCTACTGACGTCTTTGAATTTGTGCTTGAATGCTGCGCTAGTCTCAGGTCATGGCAGCTTCTCGCGCATAAGGCCAGTGACACACTGGCTGCGAGGCGTGAGCGTGCCGTTTCTGCTGCGTGTCAGGAGCGTGTCGGCTGCCTCGCGTTTTCTGTGTCTTTACATACCAGAACTGTGCCGATGCGGCGCTGGCGCGCTGCTGCTGCTGCTGTAGGTGACATAGAGGGAGGCCGCTAACAGACCAGGCTCTTGTCTTCACGACAACAATATCTAGATTTCATGTTGAGCATAAATATAAAGCCTACTGATAAAGGACACCGTCAACAGTATTGACAGCAAAATAGACTATGTTTAACAGGTGCAATATTTGAAAATCTATCATTATTTATTTATTTTTTAAATTACATTTATATCTGAATTTATGTCAACCTATAGACTTTCAAACATCAAAATGTCATTAATTAATATGTATTTGTGTACAAAATGACATTATGACAATAAACATTTTCCTATTATATTTTGCCTGGAAATGCTTCCAACACGCTTGCGTGTCGCATGAAAAATAGGCGTCGGTTCTATTTCTAGCATGCACACGTTTTCTGCGCGCCTCCAGTCGCTCCTGAGACGCGCGTCTCACACAGGCAGTCTGCAAGTTCTAACCTGTTAACATGGGAGCCGAATTAAAAATGGACAGGCCACGCAGCTGAGACGCTTACGCCACGCATCCATTGTGTCGCTGGCCTAATACATCATTGCAAAACACAGCGCTCAAGTTCAAATAACTTTTTTCTAAAAACATGTCTCTAGACCTTGCGGTTTAAAAGAACAGAATAATAATAATAATTTACACTGAACTTTTTTACGACCCAAATGCAATCTGGGTGAACACTGTGTTCTAGTTGTAGTAGTAGTGGGAAAGCTTGTTTATGGTCTGACAAATACGTGAATGGGGCACAACATTTTCTTTTCATTTTTTTTTCTTTTTGCTACGTCATCGCTCCCTTTCGTTACCTCAGCCGCCCCCTCATCAGTTCTGCGCTGGCGCCGGCTCTGACCAGAACTATCCATTTCATATTTATGCTATACTATCAGTGTTGAGTAAGTTACTCTATTAAAAAAAAAAAATATATATATATATATATGAATTAATTACTTGTTACAAATTACATCTTCAACAGTGTAATTAGATTACCGAACAAATTACTCACTCAAAAATGTATTTAATTACTTATTACTATTTATTTTCTAAATCCTATATCAACATCGTCAAGTTAATGATACAAGGAAAGACATAAAATGCTTCTTTTAATTCATTCAAGTAACTACATAAATTATTCTGGTCACACTATGTTCTCACTTTTGACTAACTATTAACTATGACTTTTGCCTCAAAATACTCCTAAATACTGCCTATTAATACTTTGTAGAGTAGTTGCAAAGTTTAAGAATTGGGTAAGATTTTGAATAAAGTCTTGCAGAATAAGAAATTAATATGTGCTTTTAAGTAATAATAAACAGCCAATATCCCAGAAATATATATGTTAATAACCAACAAGTTAATAGGGAGAATTATTGGTGTTCTCTACATGGGTATTAATGTCTAAATGGGTTTGCTGTATTAGAAATGTGTGCAGTGAGGATGCTAGCTAAGAACTGAAATGGAATGGGAACGTGTGTTCTCAGATGGCCAGTGTGACTATCAGAGTCTTGAGATCAGCTGGGACAGACTGTTTACAGCTTCCTGCTCCCAAACAGAACAATGTAGATGTTCATTATACACACACAAATAACTATTTTTTATGCAAAAGATACACCTTACTGGTCATATGAGAGTGTTTTATGACCAGCCTTTATACAGGACCAGCAGCAAACATGATATTAAAAGTAATTTCCATGCGTGCAGCATATAATGTCATTCTCACAGCCATGCATGTACCCATCTGTTCTGGCATCCCTACCCAGAAGTAAAAGCATCGGCTCTAGGCGAATAAGCCCTGTTACAATAGATACTCGTGACTACCTTTTGAATAAGATAAGCAAAAAAGATGTTACTGGGGCCTGTAACCTTTGCCATTTGTATGACGCTTTGTTCGCCAATGCACATAGCGTTTTATTGAACTGTCAGGACTCATGTTGTCTCAGCTTGAAGAGCTCATCTTGAATTAGCTTCTAAAGTTCAATGGCCCGGGCGGCCAAGCAAACCCACTCAATAACACCAGAGCTAATGCTCTGCCCAGGCACTGCGGCACACACGGCTATTCTGAATCTTAAAACAGATAAACAACAAATGCTCTTACAGACCATCTCGGATGACTTATGGATCTCAATCTTGCCGGACAGATGACACTCCGAGGCATAGTATTATTTCGCTACATTTTGGATACGGTTTATAGTCAAATTGTTTTTCTACTTTAGATTCTGTCTTGCCATGGAACAGATGGCGAAGATTGTTGAAATGATTGTTTCCTTCAGAAAAGGACACAGCAATATTTTCTGGCCTGTATTTATAAGCCCTCAGGTGGAACCAACTGCCCCTTTGTGTAAATATATAGAAAATAAATTCATTAATTGACTAAAATACATAAGCTTAACCATTGAATTGAGAGGGAATTTAGTTGAAGACACAATTTTATTTTAAAGCAGCAGTTTTTAACTTTGTTGATCTGATGGCACTTCATTGTCTAACACAATTTTCAAAGATATTTCCACTAGTAGTATTTTTTTTTAAATCATAAAAATGTACATACATTTTAAGAATTTGTAGGCATTCAAAAAATTTGATGTATTTATGATGAAATGTTTAAATCATTTTCATTAAGTTATATTATAATTATTATAAATAGCATTGGGAGTAACAGTACAGGTAAAGCAAGTTACATAATCAGATAACTTTTTTCAAGTACAAACAAATAAGCAAGCCAGCTCAGGTAACAAAAAGAAATGCAAATATAATGTAATGCATTACTTTTCTTAAAGGAGACATACGATGCGATTTCAAATTGTCCTTTCTCTTTGGAGTGTTACAAGCTCTTGGTGCATGAAGAAGATCTGTGAAGTTGGAAAGACTAAAATCTCAAATCCAAAGAGATATTCTTTATCAAAGTTAAGACTCTGCCACACTGTCACAGTGTCTGGTCTGTGTTTCCCCGGGTGTCCACTAGTGGTCTCACTTCCCCATAGGCACCTCACCTCAGGCACTACAATTCCCACAAGGCCTTGTCCCTTCATCACAGTAATTGCACACATGTTAATTGCACTCAGGTGTCTTCACTTTCATAGTCATTCTCCTGCCTATTTAAACTGGTCTGTTTCTGTTTGTGTTATGGAGTCCTTACTTTCCGTCACCTAGTTTCCTCGCCTTCCCTTGTGGTTCTAGTTTCTTGTTTCCTGTTTGTTTTGTTTTTGGACGGTTGTTTCTGGTTATGATCTTTTGCCTATTTTTGGATTTTGATTTTGGATTACCCAATAAAACTCAAACTGCTTTTGGATCTCTCGTCTCCTGTGTCCCAGTCGTTACAGATCGTTACAGAAGGACTCCATCATGTCTAGATCCAGTGGTTTGGGACTTCGTGTCCGTTCCCCAGCCAATGTGGAGGAGCGGAGGGCGAAATTCCTCAAATTAACCACCCTCCGTCAAGAGGGGAATGAGGTGGGTGGTGTGGCACAAGTGTTCTGGACCCTGGCGGGTGGAATGGGATATAATGATGCGGCCCTGAAAGACCTTTTCAACGCCGGTCTGGATAACCTTGTGCCAGAAAGGGAGATGGATCAGCTGGACGCCTTTGATTTTTGGAGGTTCATTTTGGACCTACAACATCGGTCTCTGTGGGATACCCCAGCCACACCTGTCTCTCCCGGTGGGATGGCCGACTCTAGACCGGGGTCTACAGACAGGAGGACCGCCAGCCCAGCACCACTGCACATAATGGCCGCCAGCCCAGCGCCACAGCACAAGGTGGTCGCCAGCCCAGCGCCACTGCGCAAGATGGCCGCAAGCCCAGCGCCACAGCACAAGCTGGCCGACGGACCAGCGCCACAGCACAAGTTGGCCACCGGCCCAGCGCCACAGCACAAGGTGGTCGCCAGCCCAGCGCCACTGCGCAAGATGGCTGCCAGCCCAGCGCCAAAGCACAAGCTGGCCGCCGGCCCAGCAACACAGCACAAGTTGGCCGCCGGCCCAGCGCCACTGCACAAGATGGCCGCCTGTCCAGAGCCATGGCACAAGATGGTCGCCTGTCCAGCGCCTCTGCACAAGATGACAGCCACAGTTGACCCTCCAGAGTCGAGTTAGGTTCGCGTTGATCATCCAGAGTCAAGTCAGGTTCCCGTTGACCCTCCAGAGTCGGGTCAGGTTCCCGTTGACCCTCCAGAGTCGGGTCAGGTTCCCATTGAGCCTGCAGAGTCGGGTCAGG
Organism: Carassius carassius; assembly: GCF_963082965.1. Classification (NCBI taxonomy): domain Eukaryota; kingdom Metazoa; phylum Chordata; class Actinopteri; order Cypriniformes; family Cyprinidae; genus Carassius; species Carassius carassius. The sequence continues at coordinate 17,334,583 of NC_081759.1, read as the reverse complement.
TCACCGTTGACCCTCCAGAGTCAGGTCAGGTCACCGTTGACCCTCCAGAGTCAGGTCAGGTCACCGTTGACCCTCCAGAGTCAGGTCAGGTCACCGTTGACACTCCACGGGCAAAGGCAAGTCACCATTGATGTTCATGAGCAAATGCAAGTCACCAATGATCTTCATGAGCAAAGTCTGGTCACCAATGATCTTCATGAGCAGAGTCAAGTCACCAATGATCTTCATGAGCAGAGTCAAGTCACCATTGAACTTCCTGAATGTAGTCAAAACACGGATCTCTCCACGTCTCTACTGAACTACCAGAGTCTCTCCACGTCTCTGCTGAACTACCAGAGTCTCTCCACGTCTCTGCTGAACTACCAGAGCCTCTCCACGTCTCTGCTGAACTACCAGAGTCTCTCCACGTCTCGGCTGAACTACCAGAGCCTCTCCACGTCTCTGCTGAACTACCAGAGCCTCTCCACATCTCTGCTGAACTACCAGAGCCTCTCCTCGTCTCTGCGGAATTTCCAGAGCCTCATCACGTCTCAGCCGAACACTCTGAGTGCTCGACTTATCCTGTCGTGGCCACGGAGGCCACCCTTAACCTCTACATGTTCTCTGTTTCAGACTTGTCTAACCAGACTTGCTCTCCTGTGTCATCGATCCCACTGTGGTGGTCTTCTGTGCCGCCCTGGTGGGCTCCTGTCCCGACCACACGGCTGTGGTGGTCTTCTGCGCCGCCCTGGTGGGCTTCTGTCTCGAACGCACGGCTGTGGTGGTCCTCTGCGCCGTCCTGGTGGGCTTCTGCCTCGACTGCACGGATGTGGTGGTCTTCTGCACTGCCCTGGTGGGCTTCTGTCTCGACCGCACGGCTGTGGTGGTCTTCTGCGCCGCCCTGGTGGGCTTCTGTCTCGACCGCACAGCTGTGGTGGTCTTCTGCGCCACCCTGGTGGGCTTCGGTCTCGACCGCACGCATGTGGTGGTCTTCTGCGCCGCCCTGGTGGGCTTCGGTCTCGACCGCAAGCAAGTGGTGGTCTTCTGCGCCGCCCTGGTGGGCTTCTGTCTTGACTGCACGGATGTGGTGGTCTTCTGCGCCGCCCTGGTGGGTTTCTGTCTCGACCGAATGGCTCCAGTTCAACCTTGCTCCACCCTGAATTCCTGCACTGTCGGTTCGGCCCTGGGCACCTGAACTTTCTGTTCTCTCCAGGCCTTGTGTTTTGTTGTTGTTTTGTTTTCTCTCTGTTTCCCTCTATGGACCTGGCCCTCCGTCCCTCCCCCTGGTCCTCCGCCGGTCCACCTCCCTCCTGGTCTCCTTGTTGTTGTTTTGTTTTTGTTTTTTTGCACTTCCTGTTTCTGTTTCCCTCTATTACCTTGCCCTCTGTCCCTCCCCCTGGTCCTCCGCTGGTCCACCTCCCTCCTGGTTTTTGTGTTCCTTGGTTTGTTCTTGTGTTCGGGTGGAGCATCTGGTAGCTGCTCCGTAGGGGAGGGGGTAATGTGGTAATGTCACGGTGTCTGGTCTGTGTTTCCCCGGGTGTCCACTAGTGGTCTCACTTCCCCATAGGCACCTCACCTCAGGCACTACAATTCCCACAAGGCCTTGTCCCTTTATCACAGTAATTGCACACATGTTAATTGCACTCAGGTGTCTTCACTTTCATAGTCATTATCCTGCCTATTTAAACCGGTCTGTTTCTGTTTGTGTTATAGAGTCCTTACTTTCCGTCACTTAGTTTCTTGTTTTCTGTTTCCTGTTTGTTTTGTTTTTGGACGGATGTTTCTGGTTATGACCTTTTGCCTGTTTTTGGATATTGATTTTGGATTACCCAATAAAACTCACACTGCTTTTGGAACTCTCGTCTCCTGTGTCCCAGTCGTAACAGATCGTTACACATGCTCCCCTAAAACGTCTCATTCAAAAACACACCCCAACATGTCTACATCACTTTGTGGAAATATTTGCATAATGCCGCCCAAATGTTCACACAAAGAAAGAAGGCATGGTTTCAGTAACCACAGTTAGTGTTGAAGTAGCCATGTCAGGGAGATGCTGTGCAAAAGCACTTTATTTGGCCTTCCGAAAGTAGACGTATTTAGGAATCTTTAAGATTAATTACAACGCATTTTATGGACGACTGTTTCGTGAACCTAGGGGAGAAGGTCATTCTGACTCTGCTACAAAAAATCTGGTGTAACTGAATTTTTTTATTAGCTTTAAGTATTTGCTATTGAATGTTCTAATGCAGAGTTTTATCCATCGTGTGTGTGTGTGTGTGCGTGCGCGCATGTGTGCATGTGAGAGAGAGAGACTGTCACACAGTTGGGTCAGCTGTCTTTACCGTTCGTCCGTGGCTTGTGTACTACAAACACATACAAGCTTCATCACTGTGTCTGTCACGCCACTCTGTTTCCCTTTCGGGCTTGAACCGATGGAAGGACATTATTAACTGTCTCTACATTTATTTTGAAAGATAAAGCTCACAATTATGGAAAGGGGCATTACATTTCCGACGAGGGCTTGCAGTGTTTGGCCAATCACAATGCACTGGGTCAGTTGGCCAATCAAAGCAGACTGCTCTTGTCAGAAGGAGGGACTTTGTAGAAAACGATGCGTTTGAGAGAAGCAGGGCATAGAGGACCTACCATAATGTACAGTATTTGAAAAATAATGTGTTTTTTGAACATTAAAGCATATCAACATATTCTGTTAATCCAAAAACATAAAAATTATTATCTTTAAAAAAGCATCATATGACCCCTTTAAAAAGTAATGTAAATAGTTAAATTTTTATGGAGTATTGCAATATTGTAATACATGACTTTCGAAAATAACTTCGCTCAACACTGATTATTAATAATAAGATTAATAAAAATCACATTAATATTAATATATTTAAATAATTGTAAGCTGTCCCACAGCCCCCTTGGAAGTTCCCACAGGAACAGTTCACACAAAGTGTATAGTTTTTGAGTCCTAAGCTTAATGGAAGGAATGAATATTACACAATAATTACTTATATGTGGATTTAGAGGCCTTATGGTGCTTCATTTTTGGACTTTAAATGACATAGCAATTATCAAAGTATGGAAAACAGCTGCATGAAAAAAAATCTTTCTATACATATATACATCAATAAAAGTTCAAAATGACACAGTTTCCATTTCCCTCTCTTTAAACTGAATTGTCCAGCTCCACTTGCAACTAATCCTCAAGATGTGTCATTTTAGTTTATAAAAAGAGCTTTGGTGCACTGCTTTCTAGAAGACTCTTCATTTAAGGGGCATCAAACACAAGTCAAGTGTGTGGCCTCTGCTGCTATTCAATGGGAAATGCTTCTCTGCAGAGCACTCAACTCTTCTGATGTACTGTCTGAGACTGAAAAGACATCGATACCTCAAGGGGATCATGAAAGCAGTGGCCACAGGAGCATATATAAACTCCACTTAAATGAGGTTTTGATGGTCATTTTATGGTCTCTTAAGTAGACCGCAATTGATTACGAGAATAGTAGAGGAAGTCCTAGATCACTAAACCTCTCAATGTAGGCGGGACGTACCTTGACAATGTCCTCATTGAATGAACTGCACTTCAAAGAGGATTGCACATCAGTGACTGCTCCGTTCAGCTCTATGGAAACCACCTTGACAGGGATGGCCACAGTTCGGCCAGTAAGAACTGCCGTGTTGATAATCTCAGTGTCCTGGATATGGAAGAAAGAAAGAGGGAGAATGAGAAAGAGCATGAGTCAGGAGGAACGTAGAAGTTCACCTTTCCAAAGACCTGAATGTTCAGGAAAGCCCTGGAGTCATGGCTAAACTGCTTAATAAAGTGTAAAAACAGTATCTATATTAAAGTCAAAAGCGATGGGCTTCCCTCTCTCTCAGAAAATGTCAGAGCAATATAAATTCTGGTTGACTGGATTTAGAATTAATTCAGACACCTGAAATTGTTACAACGCAGGAATGCGTCCCTTCAGATTTTCCAATGCAATTTATTCAAAATGTGTATTTTTGATAATTATATTGCATGATTTTTCTATGATAGTACAATATTGCAGAATAAATGACTGAAATGCAGTCACTCTCTATAAACAGAATAGTCTGAAAAGATTTGCATGATTGCATTGAGGTTCATCACATAAAAAAAACCCACAAATCTCCTTAAATTTCCACACACAGATACCAATGCTTGGTACATGAATCATAACAATTGTTACAAATAAATATGATTATTTGAGAAAAGGAACAAATTCATTCTGACATCACAAGACAACTAAAGTTACCACTTGTGACACCATCATCAACAATAACAATGCAGATAAAACTGGCAAACAGTCAAACAATGCAACCATATTCATTATTTATGCCTCAGTGAATGCTGGGAAGAGAGCAAATAGGGTTGATCCACAAAACCAGTGCAGGCTGACTTGAACTTAAATGTTGTGCCTATTTCTGTATTCTGTATATCTATCTATCTATCTATCTATCTATCTATCTATCTATCTATCTATCTATCTATCTATCTATCTATCTATCTATCTATCTATCTATATGTATATATATGTGTATATATATATATATATATATATATATATATATATATATATATATATATATAATTTTCTTAATCTAACGTGACTTTAACATTTCATTTGATTTAAACTGCCATTGTAAGCTGGTTAATAATTAATGCGCTGAATTACTAAATTGAAAATAAATGGCAAGAGCATTTTGCTTTCTTTAGAAGAAAGCACTATTATGATACTGGAAAAGTACAAAAGCTGTAAAGCTTTAAATATCTTATCTGAAATAAATGCTAAACCGAACATAAATCTTAATCAGAAAGTAAATGAAGAATACATGCTGTAAAATATACGAAGCTTGAAGAATCGGATGTACCTGTTCAAAATAGTCATTTGTGACAAACTTAAATGGGATTGAGATTCTCATTCACTTTTTATAAATCCTTTTGGGCCATAGCAGTTATAGTACTCCATGGTAATGGATTAACTTTTAAAATACTCTGTCCTCAGCTTGCCAATTTAAAAGTTTCCCTGTTAGATGACACATGCAAATAAATCTATGCTTTCAATTACATCTCAAAAGATGAAGCCAATTAAAGAGCACATTGGCTTTACAATTGCTTTCCAAAAAAAATCAATTCATTATTTTGGATAGAATTGCTGCAGGGATGTTGCACAACTAACTGTAAATTATTTCCCTTGTGGCCGACAGGAATAAAGCAAAGATTATGCAGCTCTCTCTCCACTCTCACTCTCTCCCTCATGTTTCAATCAAAACAGCATATTTGAGAAGAAACTTTCTACCGAGCCCCATTGTTTTTAAACAGGCATTTAAAACAGTACAAATAAAAGCATGCATGTATGAATGAGTAAACCAAAGTCTTATTTGAACTGGTTTCCAATCAATATCACTTATGTCTAAAGTGTCCTTTTAGGTTGTCAGGGTGGAAAATAATGTATTCCAAATAAAATGGCTTGACTTCATTTGGAAAAGCTGCTTTTCTTATCTTTTTGCTTTGGCAAGCTAAAATGCTTTAATTTCCAAACCAGGTGCATCAATTTTGTCCACACTGAATGAAGAAGAATGATGCCCAGGGTTCCTGATCACAAAACATGCCATAGTCCTGCTGCAGGGTGGCATAAGGACTGCAGATGTGGCTTGAGCAATAAACTGCAATGTCTGTAATTTAAGGCTGATGATACACTGGGCAACTTTTTGAGCAATGTTGCCAGGCAACTTTGGGAAATGTTGCCGTCAACGGGCAACCAGGTTAGACAGAGGGCCCACAACTGATCTAAAATATCCAGATAGAAATTTGTTACCAATTCTCAATGGGAATGTGCCCAAGCCAAAAGATGCTCAGCAAAATTGCTCAAAAAGTTGCCCTGTGTATAATCAGTGTAAGACTCCTAAGACGGAGCTAAAGAGAGGACAGCTGATTGTAACCATGTGTCCCTCCAAACACATTCATGAACTTGCGAGTGCTTTGGTGGAAGAGAGTGGAATCATCTCATAGCAATAACTGGCAAATCTGTTTAAGTCAATGATGATGAGATGCACTGTACTTAAAGCAAATAAAAAAAAATGGTCAACTGGCCACTAGGGAGTCAAGAGGGCTCCCCCCGTAGACTCCCCATGTTAAAATGCCCAACTTTACAGCAAAAAAAATAATAATTTATAGCCATGTTCAAAAAAAGTATATATATATATATATATATATATATATATATATATATATATACACACATATATATACACACATATATATATATATATATATATATATATATATATATATATATATATATATATATATATATATATATACACACATATATATATATATATATATATATATATATATATATATATATATATATATATATATATATATATATTTATCAATGCAAATATGTTATAAACTATGCATCGCTATACAAATGACAACTTGTATCTGATGCACTTTTATGCTGATGCACTGATGTGAATCTTAGCATATAGTATATATATATATATATATATATATATATATATATATATATATATATATATTAATGAAAATTATTTTTTATAGTTTTATTTTTCACTAACAATAACAACCACTGTTGAATGGCACTATAGGATTTTGTCACATTATTGCATTACATATTGTGATGCAGTATTTTCATTTAATTGAAAAGCACATACTTTTACTCTTTATTCTCTCTCTCTTTTTTTTTTTAGCATGAGAGAAGTCGTAAATGTTGTACTTGCAAATAACATCTGAATTAGGTTCTCTTTAATATCTCCCCACTGAGCAAATGAGTTATTATCTCAGAATTACTCAGATAGCCTTAGCTAAAACTGCATAGTCATAATTTTAATTCATAGTGCATTTCTGGCCTGCCTGCCATGTGGAAGTCCTGGGTACTTGCACTAAGAAATAAAATTCATTACAGGCCTCTGCAAAGGCTTTTTATCCTGCAGCCGACTGACTCTATTCTCCGCCTGACATCACATTTTTATGCAAGGTAAACTTTAAAGGTCAACAACAACCACCCAATGAATTTATTTAATTTATACGATTCATGTTTGGAAAAAGCCTATTGTGCTGGTGTTGCCTACCACTGTCATTTCCTCCCCTCTAAGCAAAAACTTAAACAGATGGTCACGGACACACAGGGACTCTCAGCAAAGAAAGCTGATTCAAATCCAGGTTTATTTTCAGCAAACAATAACTAAGCTCAGAAAAGACTACAGTAATAACATGAAGATTTACCTCTGAGTTTATTTAGTCTCTCATCCCTTGCAAAAAATATTGTGCAGTGGTACTATGATGACGTTTCAGATGATAATACCATGGACTTTGATTCATAAAATGCTGTAGTATTACCATAATACATATGACCCTAAACCATTCCTTTAATTCTTTTTAACCTAACAATCCTACCCTTGCATTTATATGGTTCCCAGGGTAATAATAATGTGTTAATAACATGTTTTGAATGATTCTTTTTAGTGTCATAGTATTATAACAAACTGCTCCAACATAAGAGATGGGTCATCGCTGCCTTTCATTCTGAATCATTTTAAAGTGACAGCAGTGTGCGAGCATGTTGTTGGGAATTGCAAGTACCATTTTCATGGTGGGCAGTATTTACAGTGACAGACAGTGACAGTGCAAGCTGAACAGTCCCACGTGATGGGTGAAACCGCCAGCTCAGATGGATATAGACAGCTTTAGCTCTAAATAACAGCACGGGAGCTTTTGCAAGCCATTAAACACTTCACACACAGCCGGAGCAGGGTAAACCTGAGCCTGTTATCACATATGGAAAAGATACCAAAGATACAGGCTATTTGATATAAAACACTGCTGAGGTGACAGACTGCCCTAACCATGAGATTTTTCGAAGCAATTTACAGTTGTGTGCACTGTACTATGAATAACCAGCTTGGTATATAGCAGCAAATGCTTTATGGATTCAAACAAGGATGTATGTTGCCTTGGTCAGATGGCTTGCTATAAAATATGAGCATTTTACAGTCAACATGAAATGGCATTCAGAAGCCATTTGAATTCTGTAAAGAGATATAAAACAGGATATTTTACCTGATATTTCTGTCTGAAACATGTAAGGTAAGACCAAATTCTTTCAGTCAGAAATAAAACAGATTGTAGAGTGCCTGTTTTAAAGTGAATTTAACGCTGAAAAGTCCTATGTATCATATTTTTATTAACATTACATTCTAAGGTCAGGTAATTTATGACCCTGGACCACAAAAGGGTCATAAGGGTCAATTTTTTCTACATAATCTCAAAGATGGATTAATAAACTTTCAATTTATGTATGGTAGGACAATATTTGGCTGAGATACAACTATTTGAAAATCTGGAATCTGAGGGAGCAAAAAAATAAATAAAAATGTGTATAAAGTCATCTTTAAAGTTGTTTGAAATTGGATATTACAAATCAAAAATTTAGTTTTTATATATTTACCGAAGACAATTTACAAAATATCAAAATTATCTTTACTTAATATCCTAATGATGTTTTACATTTTGACCCATACAATGTATTGTTGGCTATTGATACAAATATAGTGACTACTACAAAACAAAATGAAAAATAATAAAAAAAACATATAACTTTTTTTTAATGGAATGAAAAATGCATTTCTGCTGTGAACAAATAAATTATCATGAAAGCCTGATGTATAAAAAAAGTGTTAATGTTACTTAAAAAAAAAGTCAAGTTAACTTTAAAGTCTTAATCTATCCCTCAGGTTTAAAACCTGAGGAAAAAACATAAGGTCATCATGACCTCACGGCCAGAATCTTCCCTTTTTCATATAACAAGACTATTCCCTTGTCCGAAAGTTTGTGTATGTGTGTGCTCATGATACTAGCCCCGACTGGAAGGCTGTGTCATATTTTATTTATGATGTACTATTGAAGCAGGAGCAGAAGTGAAGCCCATGTAGGCAACACATCCTCTGTCCCCCGCGTGTTTATAGAGGACCGCCTTCACATGCTGAGCTATTTCAAGAAAACACACTGAGCTGATCCTGTATGCGTTAAAGGCCTCTCTCGCTGGCCAGGTTTGAAAGAGCAGTTTATGTTAATAGAGGTTGAGAGACTGGCTTTGTCAGGTAAGAGGGCTAATTGTGGCCAGACTGAGCCTTTTGGGAAAAATCGCAGAGGTTATACATAATTCATAGTGTTTCATCCAGTATGTAGAGACCAAAGTTCTGAGAACACCTCTGAGAATGCTTCTACTGAGGAAAAAAAGTAAATAGATGTTTTAAATTGAAGTGCAAAATTTGCCCGGAATATGTCTTTCATTGAATAAATAAGCTTTCAATTGATGTATTGTTTAATAGGATCGGACAATATCTGGCCGAGTTACAACTACAGAAAATCTGGAATCTGAGGGTGAAAAAAATCTAAATACTGAGAAAATGTATGTCCCCATAAATTCTTAGCAATGTATATTACTAATCAAAAGTTCAGTTTTGATATATTAACTGTAGGCAATTTACAAAATATCTTCATGGAACATGATCTTTACTTGATATCTTAATGATTTTTGGCATAGAAGAAAAATGTATAATTTTGACCCATACAGCGACTGAAGATTTTGTGGTCCAGGGTCACACATGTCAAATGTACACAGATATGAAATATGATATGAAAGATGTAAAATGTAAACAGATCAGATACTTAGGTACCAAACTGATACAAAAAAAAGTAATCTTAAAAGTCTTTTTAATAATATTTGTATTACATCTCAGATTTCAGTGTGGTTTTTGAATCCCACTGTGTTTAAACACCCACTTTCTCAAACTCTGCTTTGTATCCAGGGATATATATGTGTGATTCAGAAATTCATATGTCTGTCACCTATTGTATACGTATATGCATGGTGTTGTATCTGTATATGGGCGCCTGCTCTGTATGGGATACTCATTAGATGATCTGAATGTGAACGTGTCTGTGGGTGTATGAAGTGGGATTTGCTCGTCTAAATCAGTGCAGGATTCATTTCATGGGCTTTGCATGCAACATTTAGGATTTGCCATTATTGTGTCTATAAACACCTCTTATATGAGCCTTACTGATTGCTTCCTACTTACAAATTCCCCAATGAGGGCGAGCAGACTTCTAGTGTATTTAGAACATTTATAAAGAAGGTCTTTTCATGCATAAAGCCCACATAAACACATGGCATATCATGTATATTACATATTTTCCCGCTATTGAACACTCAAATCCATGTGTCTAACACTTAAGCTCCGATCCAAAACCTTGTGAATCGCCTCGCTGTCTGCTGATTGATATAGACTCTTGTAATGACTGATTTGGAATGGTCTACATATTCACAAAATGTAAAAAAAAAAAATGAAGCTAATTTTATTAACTATATAAAAAAAAGTGTATTCTCACAATCTTTGATTTATTTTTGCAGTTTGTTGCAATACATTCTGGGATTTCCTACTCTGTAAATAATAAATGTGGTGCCACCTTGGAATTTAGGTTGAAATAAGGTATCTCAGGAAGCAAAAATATCGGAGCCCACCAACTATGCTTTGAAATGCTGCCTACGGAAGCAGCTGACTAGGTTTTGGAACTGAGCTTATATCTGTTCTTATATTCTTTTTGTGTGTGTGTGTGTATGTGTGTGTGTGTGTGCATGAAGGGGGGTAGTGAAAAATTGAGGCCTTGGCTCTTGCTCTGCCGCAGTTTTCAGTATTTCCCTCATGATTGCCTTGTTTTGTATTCAATTCTTGTTATTTGAACTGCTATATTCTGCCTGCACAGGGCTTTAGGTTTCAGGGAGGGATAGAGGATACTGACAGGTCAAAGAAGCCTCTCTACATGAAGCAAAGTGTCTTTTGTGCTGCACCTGGTCCCTGTGTACTGAATCATGCTAGAGTTTAAACATACACACATATTACAGGGGAGAGCAAATGGCCCTAAACAACCAAAGATGAATTTTGATAGGTGAAAGTGGAGTTTGGTGCTTATGGAGGGAAGTGGGTAAGCATGAGGAACCCTTTCTAGCCCTTTCCAGAGACCTATTACCTTAAAAGAAACCTACGGTGAAAAGTGTGAATTAATCTTTTTTTCTTTTCTTCTTTTTATTTCGGACTTATAAAATATTATGTGCATGGTATTTTGTGATTGACAGGCATTCCTATTCAGTGTGGCCACATATGTCATGTGGGCCTCGCGATAAGGTATAAACCTATCAAAACCTATCAAAGTCAGCCTACTCTGAGCTCTAAGGTTGTTAAGTCATGGTATATGCATCTGTAGGACCCAAACTTCAGTGTGATGTCCATATAATTTTCAGAATTTTGCAGGATGATTTTCATAACCTTTTTTTTTTTTTTTTTTTCCAATTTAATTTTGTGATTTGAATCGGAAAAATAATTCCAGAACCAAGGCTGCTGAAAATGTCGGTGCTAATTGTTTTGACATACTGGTTTGACAAGTTAAATTACATTTAAAATTTCTCAAACTTTATGACCCTAGGTGGCAGAGAGGAAGAACTTCTTACCATTAAAAGTGGAATGATGGCTTGGATGTCCTTCTGCACAACCGTCAGCTCTGTGACCACCTTTTCTGCATCCGAGGCTGGATTCTGGCCCCTGTAATCAATATTCCAGTTGATTCTTCTGGTGACTGATAGACTGGTGAAGTTCTCCATCTCAAAGTCTAGCTGCATAATTTCGATGCTGGCAGCCATGTCCCTGAAGAGACACAACAAGATCACATGACAGGGAGTGCACTAAATTTATCAATAATAAGGCTGTAAAAAAATAACAAAAAATACTGGCTATCCACCAGATTTAACCATTAAGCTCATTTAGAAGAGTCTAATTAGGGTCAGGTATGTATTTAAAGCTTAAATGGTTTAATATGCTGGTTTTAACTAAAACAGATGTTCTGTCATGTATTAGGTATTATATATTGAAACAATCAGCAAATTAATCAATCAGAGAGAGGCCCATCTGCTGTTGGGGACTTGATTAAAGGGGCTAAAAATGGATTTACAGATTACAAATCTAACGAAACAAACACAAAGAGAGCGTGTGTGTATATACACGACCAAAACAGGTCAACATGCTTGAAGTTTTACTTCTTTACTTATCAAGTAAGGTGCCTCAGATTTTTGGTTTGCAATTATAAGTGTTTAAAGTCATGATAAATGCACTTTTCATTGGAGAAAATATGGAGTCAAGGGACACGTGCACATTTTATGCATTTTTATTGATTAGTATTTGAGCTCTCCTCCTCAGATAAATGTGTGTGTGTGTGTGTGTATATATATATCAGTAATATCTCAGTATTACTATTTTACTGCATTTTCACAGCTTTTTGAAGTGCATAATTTCTGTATTATCATATTTTCCTGAACCCTTTCTTTGTCTTCCATTGTTGGGGGAAACAGGACGTCCTATCCCAGACTGTCTTGATTGGTTGAGCCTATTATTATTGGTTTGTTGGCTATATTTTAACAAACGAAGAAGTGTTTTTTGCTTTTTAGGGGAATAAACCTATAAATGGCTTACTTGTAGTTTTCCCTGCATATTAAGCTAGGATAGTGGAAAATAGTGCAATAAAATGTAAAATGTATTATTATTATTACTGTAACAGGAAAAAAATACACATCACCTTTAATAAAAAAGCAATTTAAGCAAAAATGCTGCACATTCACATAACAATAATCTTTGATTTCAAGTGCATTGGTGAAATGAACATAAACAGAGTCATAAAAACAGCTGAGCACAACAGTTAAGTAGCATACTGGAATTAAATTGGCGACAAGGAAAATATACAGCAACTTCGCCCGGCAGATAGTTTCTTCAGAGCCTTTGCAGGAAACCTCCATAATGGATAGTGACAGGCTAAATGAGTTCTGTCGGTTGATCTCATGCACACTCATCAAGGATTATTTCCTTTATCTGAGACTCCTGTTCTACAGGTAGATGTGTTGATAGCAGCTGACAACCACGCTGAGAGAGACCGGCCCAAAAATAAATTCCCTTGCTGGGAGTGTGTGCGCCTGTGGAAAAATGCTGCAGGGTTATCAAAATGTTATCTGTGGGTGGTAATTAATGTGTCAGAGCTGCAAAATCAACAATTCTTATGGGGAATAAGATACTTATAAGAGTTTTATATGTGACATGAAACTAGACTAAATAATTTAAACATTGAAATGTAAAAGTTGATTTAAATGTATATTTTTTACAGTCTTTTAGTGTCCTAAAAACAAATTCATACTTTATAAGCCATACTTAAGATGTAGGAATGTAACTGAATTGCATGACAAAATGTAACAAATTCCTTCAACTATTATTTATTTTAAGTGAATAAATGTAAAAAGTTTAAGAATAAAAAGTTTCACTTAGATGTACACTACCATTCAAAAAAAAAAAAAAAGGCAAGGATGCATTAAATTGATAAATATGACAGTAAAATGATATATAATATAACAAAAAATATTTCAATGAATATAGATTTCAAATAAATGCTGTTTTCATCCAAGGATTCTGAACTTTTTTCTACCACAGGCAATCTACTTCATGAACAGTTAAATGTTCCCCACTTATGCAATAAAAATTTGCAATATCCTTATATTTATTTGTTAACCCTCCATCCTAGTGCATCCCTGCATTTTACTTAATCCTATTCCATTATCATTTATAGCACAATTGTTTATACACTTATTTATTTGCAAGGATTTGTGTGTGTGTGTGTGTGTGTGTGTGTGTGTGTGTCTGTGTGTTGTTGTCTCTGTGTAATGGAAGCTTATGTCACTAAAACAAATTCATTGTATGCGCAAATATACTTGGCAATAAAGCTCTTTCTGATTCTGATTTCTGATTCTTCTTCTAAAAAAAAAAAAAAAGTTTTCTTGTTTCCATGAAAATATCAGGCAGCATAAATAATTTCAACATTGATAATAATAAGTAAAGCCTCTTAAGCACCGTATTAGCATTTGAGAATGATTTCTGAAGGATCATGTGAAACGGGACTGGACTGGACTAACAACTGATGAAAATTCAACATAGGAATACATTTCATTTTACAATGTATTAAAATATAAACTGTGTTAATATTTTACCATATTACTGTTTTTAGTTTTTGATACATGCACCCTTTTGGAGCATAAAACGCTTTAAATGAATTCAAAAATCTTATCTGGTTAAAACTTCCACATTAACACAAAGCATTTTTTCTCTTAAATTTTAACAGTATATTTGATTTTGTAATTAAAAAACCTAACAAACCTCTTTTAATGAAAATGCCATACATGTGATGCGTGCTTGTTTTATATCTTCTTTTGTAATACAATAAGAGTGCAGCCATGTTTTTAAGGCCACTGCAAAGCATTTTCACATGCTGTTTGCATTCTCTGCTAGAAAACAAATGCTGTATTTGGTTTAGTATTCTAGTGTACACTATACTACACTAGTGGCCAACTCTATGGTCTACAATGCCCTTTTGTTAGAAGATACTGTTTTGTCACTAATTGTTGTTGGGATAATTTGCAACTGATGTGGCTAATTAGAACTACAAAGCCATTAAGTGTGACTTTCCCACTAAAAGTTTAATTACTTTTCCTTTTGTTTGGACAGAAATATTTCAAGGCAAATGGGAATCAATCTGTATCAAACGTGTTTGCTTTCTTGATGTCCATTCGCTGGACACTGCATTAACAAAGTTAATATTGCCTTAATTATTTAGCCATTGCTGAGGATCGATTGTCCAGCACAACAAGAGAAGAGGCCAGGGAAGAGTTTTGCTAACAATCAGTCATTAAAGCACTGCTAGAACAGGAGCCAGCTTTCAAAACGCCCTGCATTTAGAGTCATTTTAGGCTAGCTTAATTCTGGAGTGCAGAAACACAAAGAGAGAAAGAATTGGCGTGTGTGTGCCAGCAACTGAATCACTAATTGAAAATACACTAATGGAATGATGAGGCTTGTCTTATACTGACAAATAATGCTGGCTTTGCCTCCAAGGCCAGCCCTAAACCAAATGCGCAACGTTTGCTCCTAGCAGTGGACTCACTCATTAAAACCGTTAGAAAAGATAGATGGTGAAAGAATATGGGTGGCGTATGCAAAGAAATTTGCAAGTCTAAGACGTGAACAGCAGTCTGTGGACAGAACGAGCTGCGTTAACTGAAAATCTATACAAGGAAATGGCATCGACTTGCTAAAAAGTATTCATCTTCTTAGATACCAAGCTCATGCGGGCATTATTCTGTTGCAATACAAAAAGCCCCCAGCCACATCTAGACATATATTCTCCAAAACAAAGAGATGGGTTCAACTGTGAAATAGGCTCAAAACAAGCAGTGCATTTTTGTTAGTTGTGGTGAAAAGTGCAAAGCTGTTTAAACTTGCATTAAAAATAACAAGCAACACCTCTCTATAGTCTGGTGTCACATTGGCGCTTGACAAAATGTCAGAGGCTGTTGAAATGTGCTGCACATAAATAAACTGTGATAAGTTTTACAGCAAAATTTAAATTGCCATTTCCTATTCTTTAATTGCACTCAAATGAAGATGGCTTTAAATAGCTTTAGTATGCTACATCATATTTCTTTTTTACAGTTTCAAGGCTATGGATTTTAAATCAAACAACAGGCACTGTGTATTTAAGAGATTTCGGTCTGATTTTGGAAAACCTTCTCTCTAATGTTGTATTATAAATTGTCTTTTGCTGGGCCGATTAGTCTTAATTGGTAGTGTAATTTTTCCGTTCTTTTTTTACTTGACTTAAGCTCCATCCTGATGAAACATGCTCACTGTGGCAGCTGTCAGGAGGAGGTAATCCTGTAAAAGTATAGTTTTTCTGGTAGCATGTATTCAGTCAAATTGTAGGGTTGCAGGTGAGTGACATGGACTTTTCACATGTCTGACACAAAAAGAAAATTACATGCCAGGGTCCACTTGATACAGAGGAAAAAAATAAGTAAAAAGTAAAAAGGTTAAGAGGCTTAGAAACATGAACAAAACAGCATGATGTTTAATTCAAATGACCATGTCGATAATCTCTATGTCGACTCTCAATCACCATGTCTTGACCTACGGGACAAAAGGCAATTCACGAGTTCACTTTGCCGATAATAATGTATAGAGAAGAATAGTATGTGCATTTGGTGTGCTGCCCAGGGAGATGGCTTTGAGCTCGGCATCGGCCTGAACACAGAGCGCTTCCCCCCAGGAATGGGTCAACGGTGAGAAGTAGCTGGTGGAGGGATGCTGAAAGACTAGAGAGAATGAAGGTAAGGCTGCTATGATTATTTATAGTGTTTCACTCGTGGTGGTTGGGTAGATTACTGTGATTACTGATAGTGAATTAGATGCGTTGATTATCTGTGCATGCTCCTCTCAAAATTTGTTAATAAAACATCATATATCACTTGACTCTACTGGCCAGATGAATCACACAATGTCCCTGATGATGGAATGGAAGATAAAAAGCATCTATACTAGAGTTCTGTAGATTTATAGAAATGTGCATCTATTTCTAGTTCAATTGTTTTGTGTTTATAAAGAAATATATATTCAAAAATCAGATCGATAATATCTTTTTCTGTCTCTCACTCTCTAAAGTCAGAAATCAGTTAGAATTATAATTTAGAATCAATCCTACAGAATACTAATAGGGTCAAATAAGAAGCCCCATGAAGAAAACATTATCCTATAGATGACATTTTTATTCATTCATGTTTTTGTTATTTGATTAGGATGACTTTGTTTGTTTCCAGTAGGATTAATTCCAAATTACGGTTTACAAAAGGACTTTTATGTTTCCTTTTCTTTCTTTTTTGAATAGTGACTTTGAATAGTGATCTTTTAGTGTAAGCCCTGCAATAATAATTTAGCATGAAAGAATAGACAGGAAGTGTTAATTAATATTAGTAAAAAGGTTTCATTGAATGTAAGCCTCTCAGATTAAACATCCTTAAAGGTTTTAACTGAACAGACGGCATTCTGTTTTAGTTGAGAGTTATTCAGATTAACTAGCAGATGAGTGGGTGAATGTTATGAGTCAAACATGAAAGTTTTTGTTGCTGATCTGCAACCATACAGCCACTCACTACACACTTAGTTTTCCACTGGGGAAGCTGTTCCTAGATCAAAAAGTGGGGAAGCTGCCTTACCAAGGGACTTCACTGATCTTGCTGGCTTCCACGGTTGCAATGGAGTGTTTGGCCCCGGACTGCACATCCCATTCAACCTTCCACTGGTTACTCCTCGACTTAGTGCTAAGGAGGTTCACCCCTTTCTTTGCCTTCACCCTGTAAAAACAAATAACAAGACAGTTATGCATTTGAGTATTCAGAAGGTGATACTGGAACATTGGACACTGCAACACTTAAAGACACTGTTTTAATGGTAACACTTTATTTTAAGGACCAATTTACATTATCAACTAGTTGCTTATTGGCATGCATATTACTTGCATATTGGCAGTTTATTAGTACTTATAAAGCATATATTAATGCCTTATTCTGCATGACCAAATTTTTAATCTCTTAAACCTGTCCCATATACCATAACTTAACAGGTACCTTCCTAACTATTAATAAGTAGCAAATTATGAGTTTATTGAGGGAAAACAAAGTTTTGTATGTTTATATGTTTTCATTGGTGGGAAAACTTTTTTTAGTCTGCATATAATTGGTCAAGTCAAATTTTCATGGTGAGCCTTTATGTTGGTGTGAATCAAGTTTTTTATTTTGCTACTGAAAAGAGCAAGATACAAAAACCAAAATGTGAATGGATTTATCTTGCAAAAAAAACAAGGAAAACAACAATAAAATAAAATAAAATAAAATAAAATAAAATAAAATAAAATAAAATAAAATAAAATAAAGATAAATCCATGCTTAGTACTTGCAGATTTGGTTAATGTTATATAAACCCCACTCTCTTTTAGAAACAAATTTATAGAAGGACTATAAATCTGTGCTGCAAAACAAATCCTATTTCCCATAGATAGCACACATGGCTTCTGCATCTTCATTATGACCTCTGACTGTACATCAAAAAAAAATAAAATAAAATAAATAAATAAACAAAAACTTATGTGCATCTGTTTATGCACACTAAAGCTCATATCCATCATACAGTACATTTCACCTCTGTCCATTAAAATTAAAAAACATCAGCCTTTTCTCTGATCCAAAACCAGATTTCGATGATAAAATCCCTGTGGAACACTCTCTCACAGAAGCCATAACATCAAACAGCACAGTCGTGCTGGGTTTCCAGCAGCTTATGTTTCAATAGATGGAAACTACTGCTGTTCTGTGAGCATACATGTACTGCTTAACACCTTGAACAGGTGCAGTGACACAAGGCATGGTAAATCATGCATGTTTTAGCCTCCAGATTACTGAAAACTATCTGTGTTCCTACTCTCTGATATCTGCCAATGAAAATCAACCACTCTGAGGTCTGGCTGCACCAAAGAGCCATGCAGCTGCAATGCAGCCATGCTATACAGAAATCCTATAGCACACATGCAAGACCTGAGGTGATAAATAGACAAGATGAGAAAGAAAAAAGTGAGGACAGAAAAAAGGGAGAGAATTTAGAAATCATTAAAATAGGGAGATTACGATTTCAGCAGTTTGAATTAGTTCTCTATCAAATTACAAAAAAGTTTAGAATTATATCAAGATGTTTCTCACACATTATTTATCCTGCTTGTAAAAGTGGATGAAGCAGCTGTACAAATACACAATTGTGACTGCACATCAGTTTAATTCTATATTAACGCCAACATTATATTTTATAAATTTTTTGGACATTGTTAATAAAGATTATTGGCATTTTACACACACAAAAAAACTCTATTTCAGCTTCAAAATTTCACATTTAGTTAAATATGTCACTTGCAGTTTCTTAATTTTCAATTTCTGAATGAATGAATGATTTTTTTTTCTGTGTATTGAGTTGCAACAAACAATTAGAACGTTAAACAGCCTTCAGCTAATTATATAAAACAGTTAATGAGGCTTATTCGCTATATCACTTCTCACGAAATAATTGTTTACTGTGATTATTATTTTTAATTAATGTCTTTATTTGAACACTGGTGTGTTTTATCATGTTGCTACCATTTAATATCAACAGACTGTGCTGCAGTGCCTAAACTTCCTTAACCGCGATAAAATCACCATAACACATGACCTCACATTGATCATTGCTTTTATTTAAGAACTGGCTAAGAACTTTACAAGAAAGTTCTGTAAGACGGCTGTTCTACAGTGCTTTAGAGCCTACGGGAACCAAACTAAATGGTTGACCAAACACTCATAACATGACGAAACATTCATTGATAGCAGAAAGTGTCTCCAGGATTAACCTCAGACAGGTTAACCTCAAAAACTCAGTCCTTTCTCTTTGAACTGCTGCTTCGAATTGCACTTACCTGATAAAAGGCGGCCTCTGCTTTGAGGAGCAGACCATGACCAACAGCAGAAGTTTCAGTCACCCATTTCAACAACACAGTCAACAGAGCCTTATCTCACCCCCTCAGCCTCTCCATCAAGCACAGTATTGATGATCATAGGCTGTACTGCACTTTTATAAATAATAAATATAAAGAAAAAAAGCAGATCTGACAGCAAAGCCTGTCTCATTTTCAAATCAAACACAATATCTTTTAGACTGGAGCATTAATCAAAGATTTTTGATGTAGCTCTTCACTTTACACAGCAAAAAACTGGAAATGGAGATGACTGGCAGGCAACCTCATCATTTTATGTGATGATAGAGAGTACCGTGCAACAATTAGATTATTCAATTTATTAAGCATAGCGCTGAATTACTTTATCTTAAAAGCTTTGCATTTTCTACATTAATTAACAGCAATCCACACTCAACCGTCAAATTTAACAAATGTCTTATGTCTTCAGGCCATATGTTACTAAATGAGCAATTTCAATATCTGGAATTTTTTTTCACATTTTTCAAAGAAACGAATCAGCACTTGAAAGTACATGTGTAAGTGACTCCACACACACAGACACACACACACACACACACACACACACACACACACACACACACACACACACACACACACACTGCATGCATCTCTTAAAAAGCTCTTACACTTTATTTTAAGGTCCAGTTCTCACTATTAACTAACTATTGACTTGTGTTCCTTATTACTGCTTATTAATAGTTAATGAGGTAGTTGTTAAGTTTAGGTAGTGGATAAGGATGTAGAAAACGGTCATGCAGAATATGTGCTTTAAGTACTAAGAAACAGCCAATGTGCTAGTAATATGCATGCTAATAAGCAACTAGTTAATAGTGAGAACTGGTCACTAAACTAAAATGTTTTATATTTTTTTTATTTTGGTAATATGCCATCAAAATATTCTGCGTCTGAGTTCACTTTTAGATTTCCAAGATCCAAACCTAGCTCACAAACAGGTGTAACAGACCACTTTTCATTATCTACTCAACTCCAGATGTATGAAACCATGTACTGAAACTCTGTGTTTTTTTTTTATTGAACATAACATTTTATTCTCTGAAATATGCCACATTAAGGAAGTAAAGTCATTTGCCGTGATTTCAGATCGATTCATATTGAAGACCGGAGTACTGACGGCTAAAAAGTCAGCTGTGCCATCAAAGGAATGAATTCGATTTTAAAATATTAAAATAGAAAACATAAATTTTAAATGGTAATGCTATTTATTTGACAATATTATATTTCATAATGTTTTGAAAATCAAATGAAAATCAAATGTGTACATGCTTTGTGAAACAGTAGCCATTACAACCTTCAGAAAACTCCAAGTGTCCTCTGTGGTGAGAAAACAGTGATGTTTCTACAGAAATTTGCCATTTGACAGCCTGTACATAAACAAAACACTTTATAGGGCTGATCTAAGATATATTCAACACAACAGAAACTATGGTTCGACTTTCTATATCTAGAACAATGACCAGACACTAAAGTAGCCTATAGCACAGTGTGAAACACAAGCAGTGATGAATAACTCTAGCCTTCCCCGTAGCCTCTTACCATAAAAATTACCGTAAAAAACCCCCATAAACAAGCAGGATGAGAAATGTCAGCAGATGCATGTCTCTAAGGCATTAGGCATGCACTCCCTCTTTCTCTGCATTACTGCAAAATCTGTCCCTCTCTTCAATGTCTAAATCTGGCTGGCAAAGATTTTTTTCCACCCATTTGTAGAACCAGGGCTTTCCATTAGTTCCACTAGAGAAAGGGACACTTGACATGAATAAATGATCACTGGAGGTCTGCAGGCAAACACATCCAAGTCACAACACACAAAGTTTAGTGCATGTCACTAGATCTTTTCCTTTAAATATTAAAATGACACCCTCAAGTGGCACATGTACGTGAAAAACCCTCCTTGTCCAAACAGACAATAATTTTTATCTTAAAAACACCAACATCTACAGATCATGTTGCAGTTTTATCGCTGTTGTGAACTGCAATGAAATCAAGATGCTATCAATGTCAGACAGCATTAGATCCACCGACGCTTTCCTTAAAACGGTCAATTGTGTCTTGGATCAGTATTTTTACTGATGATTTGATGATATGATTTTAGTTCTGCCTTCCATTTAGCACCAACATAATATCTGTTCCATAACAAGTGTTTCATACGTACAATACTTCACCTCGTATGCCCCTGAGCCTATTTGGGTGTAGATCTATCTATGCATCTATTTACTGATACATAGAAATGTTTATTTATTGATTATATATATATATATATATATATATATATATATATATATATATATATATATATATATATATATATATATATACAATCAAAAATATCTGCTTTGATTAGATCTACTCCCGCACACAAGACTGAACTAATTAGACTGGCCATCTGAGACAAACATCAATAGCTCACATGATCGGACTCATTCTCTGTGTGTGATTTATCGTTTCGTACTATTGACTAGCAAGGATCTATAGAGGCAGATGTTTATTTTGCACAATTCGGTGTACTAAGATCTGCCACTATTCAAAATACTGTTAAACTAAGCACAATGAAAAATGACATTGTGTGTGTGTGTGTGTGAGAGAGAGAGAGAGACAGAAAGAGGATACGCTGGCACCGAGAGGAAAAGAATTATGGCGTTTCTCTGTCACTTCGGAAGAAGATTTAGAACTGAGTGAGACAGGGCTGAACCTGCCAGTGAGGATTTGCACAAAGATGACAATTAATCAAAGAAGGAAAAGCGGATATTCAGAGCAAAAACGGTTCACCATTTAACTTAGCAACACAGGGCATTCAGAATGAGATCATATCTACTCAATCTATTTCACTTCCGTCATATCAAATAAAAATGCTGAGGCAATTTGAAAATGCTACGGCTGAAAAAAATATGAAGGGGATGTGACACCATTCATATTCTATATGACAGTATGAAAATGCATGTAGTCTGTTTTTTTTTGTTTTTTTTGGTGAATCTAACAAAAATATAGAACAACATATAAACAATACCTTAAAAAGTTCGAGGTCAGTCAATTATATATTTTATATACTATATTTTATAACTGTTACTCATAAATTGACTTTTACATTGCAAAAAAAAAAAAAAGGATATTTTTCAAAGAAATGCAGTCTAAACGATCGTGTAACAATGAAGACTAATTTAATGAAAATTTAGAAAATGACATTTTAAATATATTTTCAAATACTAAACAGGTATTGTATAGGTGACAAAATGTATGATAATACTGTCTTTATTGTTGTTGTTTTTGTTTTTCGATCAAATAAACGCAGGCTTAATGGGCCTAAGGGACTTTCAAAACCATCAAAAAAATAGTACCGAACACAGACTTTCAAACGGTACTGTACAAATCAAGTATATTATGAAATACATATGAAATAAAATATATTATATTGAGGACTGTTGAATACTGAAATAAATCTATTCAGATTTTAATTAAAAATAATTATCACAATCATTGTAATATAGTGATTAATGCCATCTCATTATTACCATTTTTATTAAATTCTGCATAAATGAAATATACTGTAGTTCAACAAACACTACCATAATGCATACTAACTTTTTAACTTAATATGCTGATTGATTATTGATTTCACGTAATTATAATGTGGAAATGTACTCAATGTACTCAAACTAATGCAAAAAATATAATGGATAAACTATCAATTATTTATAATAACAACATCACCACATTACTACATAGTAAGCCTTGATACAAGGGTGATGCAGAGACTCAAGCAGCCCCCTCTCCTCTCTTCCTGCTGAAAGCTGGGAAGGTCCTGTGTTTTCAATGCAGAGAGAAAGACTGAGAAAAAAGAGAATGAGCCAGAACAATACAGGGAGAGAGAGAGAGACTGAGGAACAATGAAGAAAAGAGAGCGCGAGAGCCATGCGGTGGTTTGCAATCCTCCTGCCTGGAACACAATTATTCTAAGTAGTTTTCCCATCAGTAGCAGGCATGAGCAGAAGACCCTCGGGTGAGCCAAAACCTTTTCTGCCGAGGCAACAGGGGGAAAAAAGCAGCTCTCCAATTTATTTGATAAGGCAAGCGGAACTCAGTCCTGCCAACTGCTGCAAAGACCAGGAAAATCACCCTCGTACCCTCAGCCAACTCTCGCCAGGCAGCTGACATTTCGTCGGCCACTTCAAAACCATGATATGTAACTTCATGATTCATAATTGTGACCCTGGACCACAAAACCAGTCTTAAGTCACTGGGGTATATTTGTAGCAATAGCCAAAAATACATTGTATGGGTCAAAATTATTGATTTTTCTTTTATGCCAAAAATCATTTGGATATTAATGAAAGATCAAGTTCCATGAAGATATTTTGTACATTTTTCTATGTTAAATATAATAAAACTTAATTTTTGATTAGTAATATTCATTGGTAAGCACTTAATTTGGACAACTTTAAAGGCAATTATCTTAATAGTAAATTTTTTTTTTTTAATATTATCCGATCCTAACAAACCATTCATCAATGGAAAGCTTATTTATTCACCTTTCAGATGATGTATAAATCTCAATTTCAAAATATGTACCCTTATGACTGGTTTTGTGATCCAGGATCATATATACTGTAGATGTTTAAAGTGTGGGAAATAAAAGTCTTTCTGCAAAGGGAAGAGCAAATCTATACAACTGTTTGCACAGTCTTTGCAACTAGTCTATACAGCTGGGGAAGCCATTAAAAGAAAAAAAGAATAATCAATTCAATTTCATTTTTAAGAGAATTACCTGAAAATAATCCTAATCATTTTAAAAGCCTACTTTGTGTTTATCCATAAACATTCTTTCTTTCTTTCTCTTTCTCTTTCTCTTTCTCTTTCTCTTTCTCTTTCTTTCTTTCTTTCTTTCTTTCTTTCTTTCTTTCTTTCTTTCTTTCTTTCTTTCTTTCTAGTTGTCTGAAAGTGGCAAGGACTGTAAGGCCTGATTCCATATCACATTGTAACCTTCATAAATGTCTTTGGTGCTTGGCCAACAACAACAATAATAATAACAGATTCAGAAAATGAGAATCCAAACCATAAAATCTAATTCAACAAAATGTTCAAAGCTTTTTGTTTGGGCACTTCCTCAGCTTGACTACCCTGCTAATGTTGCTTACACTGAGATGACTGCAGGGAGCAGCAGTGAGCATGTTATTGTTATGGCAACCAAATGTATTGCAAGTTGATTTGCTGAAAGAGATGGAAAGTATCAGTAACTTGCATCAGCAAAGAAATGCCATTTCTGCAATATCATCTAACTGCAGTAAGAAGTCAAAACAGGGACATTTTTAATGAAAAACTGGATGTCTGGTCACCCTGTGACTAAAATATTATGAAGCATCGAGTCTGTGATATCAAATTTATGGCATGTTATTACATAAATGCTGGCATAGTGCCTTACCACACACTCATGAGTATTTTTCTAATCTTCACTAAATCACTCACTTTTAGTGTGGATGTAGATGATCTGGGACACAACTCTAGTGTTATAGTCAGATTTTTTCTGGATGCATGGCGTGCTGGGACAGATCTGACGGCAGTGGAAACCACAGGAGGCCGCACACTGGGATTAAGTACAAATCAGATCTGAGTTTTATGTGAGTTCTAAGAGATTTTTTTATCTACATTTGCAAACATATTCATTTGCAAGCTTCCCTCCTTTCAGCCCTTATAAATGTCAGGCCGAGTGCTTCTGAAGTTCAACCAAATATCAGTTTCTTTTTCAACACCGAATCAGTGTCAAAAACAATAAGATAACCAGCAGTTTAAGAGGACAGATGAGAAAGCAACAGACAATTGAGTGATAGTGCCCGAAAGGCTTTTAAGAGCCCTGTGTTGACTACTCTATGAAACAAAACCTTATCTCTCATAATTACAATAGACATTTTAATAGCTAAATAAGGAGTATGAGCTTGTGACCTTGAAAACATTTAAGGTAAACCAGAAGTTAGTATGAAATAAATCTGAGGCAAACTGTTTGCCACAAATCTAATGTGCGTGAACGTGGCAAATTTGCAGTTATGTTTGCCACAGGGGTTTAGAACGCGTACTCTGAAAGAGTGTCTGAATGAGAGAGAAAGATGAAAATAAAGGTGTAAGGAATGGAAAAAAGTGTAACGTGGAATTTGAACATGTAATTCTGGCAAGGACTGCACAGAAAAACACTCATACATCTTATAGCCACTTGAGCATTTCAAGTGGATCAAGCCTCTATGGTGTGGTGACAAAACTAGCACAAGAGCCTTTTCTAATTGACTCCTCATGACAAATGCAGCAAAATACCACTCTCTCTCTTCTTTCCCTTCACTCTCTTCCCATTTTTTATTTTATTTTTTTCAAAATTGCATCAGTGTAAAAAATACAATAAGAGCGTGAACTGTAACAGGACAGACAAAAAAGCAACAGAGGACAGATTAAGACAAAGAGAGGGTGAACGAGCAGCTTTGACTTCTGAGAACATTTTATTGACAGCAAAAAAACGTATCTCGGCCAATGGCAAATAACAGGTTTCATAATAAAGAAAAGTCGAAAAAGTCTTATAATTATTTTTAAACAAAAACTGAATTATTAACTCATTAATATCATTATGTTTTGTGGGAATCACAACAAGGGAAATTTAGCAACTTTGGCATGCAAATATTACTAAGCAGTGAGGTAGTTTTGTTTAAAAGTGTAATTATTATTAGTGTAAGAAATAATAATAAAACCAACATAGACTCATAGACTAGTTTTTTATATGACCTCAAAATACTTTTACCATTAAACATGATATGTAAACTGTTTTACATCACATAACAAGCTCCATATGTATGGCTTTTCTAACATAGTAAACTTGCTCGGTAGCTCACCTGGTACTGCACTGTACTTGTGATCTAGAGCATGAGTAACAATAAAAGATCTCAGAGATTTCTTAAAAGCAAACTAAAATGACATGATTGCTTCAGCAAATGTGCTTTTATCTCATGTATGCTTTTGTTAACACTATTGGTTAGATTTAGTGTAGATGGCACATTATTATTCTAAAGCACTAACCTTTAGCACAACTTGTGTGTGGCGAAACATGCAAATTGATATTATTTCATTTATTCAGAAATTATGATCATCATTGAAGATGTTATTGTGTATGAACTACATTTTTTTATACCATCACTGACCCATCTCATAAGCACATTACAGTTGGTTTAACAGCATAAAAAGTGTAACTTTAAAAATGTACATTTGTTGCAAATATTCATTTGCATGTGAAAATAACATTCAAAAATCGCTTGCCAAATGAATCAGACTTCTATGTCAGGATGTCAAACCAGCTGAGGTGTGTGTTTATACAGCTTCAACACAAGAGCCTTTTCTCATTAACTCCTCATGACAAATGCAACAAAATGGCACATCTCGACTGCGAGAGCAGGCATATCTCTCGCTCGCTGTCTCTCTTTCCATTCCACTTCTTACCACACATCAATAGTTATTACATTCAGACCACTATCTTTCACCACCCACCCTTGCCCAGTCTCTTTCTACCTTTCATCTCTCCCACACTTTCTTGTGTATTTTTTCACTTGTACATGCTTTTTCTCTTAAATAAATCACTTCTTACTGCGCAGATGCTCTATGAAACTTTCACTAGGCTTTGCTGGTGCCTCATCTCGATAATCAAGTCTTTCTTTCTTTGTAGAGGTGCTTGGAAAGGCTCTTTGCATTTATCTTTCACTTTGCTATGCATGGAGTGGTACAAGCTCTTTGTGGACCAGCTTTATGATGGAGTCCACTTAATCAGTTCTTGTTAAGACAGATCTATAAATGAAACACTCTAGTTGAAGTAATATGTGTTACGTCGTTTTCTGTTTGTTCTCTTAGGACAACCAGATGTCCCATTTTCTTCCAGATACCATCCCGTATGAGCTGGGACACATGAAAAGCATCTAATGTACAGGACTGTCCTGGGAGAAACGGGACATCTGGTCCTTTTTCCTGTATTTGGTGTGGTGCAGTAAACCTAACTTCAATAAACCATGAATTTCTATGTGCACAATATGTATTGTCTCACAGATGGATTTTAGAAAATCTTCAGTCCACATTCCTCCACTCTGCACCACAGGAGGGAACTCTACCAGAACACTACACATTTTGGCCTTTTGCCACTTTTATTCATTGGTACAATAAAGAAAGAGACAGCTAATAATGAAAAGTAGGGTGTGTTGCAAGCTGGATTCAAACTCATATTGCCTATGTTCTCACCCAAGCATATGGGAGACTCACAAATGATTTCAAATTGTAAATAGGCAGCTAAATTGTTCTAAAAAACCATATAACACTACACACACAATCATTCTTAAAAGAGTAGTTTCACATTATTTTCACAATTGAATGGAACTGAAGAACTGAAAATATTTATAAACACTGTCTAATTTGGTCAAAGCTGAGTATCTTAGAAGGCAGAATAATTGTGCTGTCTAAATTTAGCACGCCTATGTTGTGTTAAAATGCTCAATAGACAGTGCATTGTTTTCAGCAACTATTTTCAGAGCTGTCACTTTAAGTGATGGTTTCATCATTGAAATCACACTATGTTTTGTTAGTCCAGGAAAATATGCCACAAAGAAAGAGAAATTATATGAGGAAACAAAACAAGTATGTAATTGAGCAGACTCAAAGACTACCCCCCTCTTTGATCTTTGGCTCACCAGCACATGCCCGTTCTTCTGTTTAATATACTGAGCTGTCCTTATGGTCACCTCTATCCTAATCTTCTTCCCCTGGCACTGCTTAAACCGTTGTGCATCAGTTCCTGGCTTCTAATTTTGTCCCTCCTCTCGTTTGCTTTCACGTATGGATGCACAAACGCATGGCAATGTGCACAAATGCATGCGCACCCACATACATATACACAAACATTCTCTCCGCTGCTGTTGTCTCTGGTTATGTTTTTTGTTGTTGTTGTTGTTTCTCGGTAGCTCTGGTCTAATCAGCCCACAGCAATGATGCAGTGATGACTCTGCACCACTGTTATCTGAACTCATGTGGACATTGTGTATGCTTACAGGAACATTTTTTGCTCAGAGGTTGCTGTTTTATTCTTAAGACCCTGTGGCCTCATATGAGGAGATTAAATGTTTTTGTGAATTTTTCTGAAACTGTACATGCCAAAGTATTAAAGTCTGGATGTCCTGTACAGATCACATTCAGGGCTTTTCAGAGATACCAAATGATTTGATGTTTCACCATGACCACTCCGTCTCCTTGGTCTTCAAAAATGTCTGTAATTAATTTAGTGACACTCTTGTGGAAATATTATAATATTTTGTAATTATCATTTAAATCTGTCAATTTTTTTTAATTGTGTGCCATAAATCAACATCTCAGGAAAATGTTATGGGGTTTCAAATCAAAATATGAATTATGAACATGATGTTGATTTCATACATGTCCTAATATGGGGAAACCGGGACTAAAAGCATGTTTATTATGCATTTTGGGAGACATAACAAATGAACAGTGAAAGAAATCATATTTCAATATTCTATGAAATATTATATATTATTATGAAAATCTTGTCAATTATTACTCACATTATTACACTTATTTTTTCAATACATGTTGCCCCAAAAACACTTTAATATGCAAATTAGATTTTCAAGATTCAAGATTTTTATTCATCAATTATGTAGAGCATATATAACCAGAAGTGAAATGTGAGTAAAAGAGAAAGCAAAAGTAAGTAAAAAAGTAAATAAAAACACAATCTAAGCAGAGCGAACTGGACGGCGACCGAACTCGGCGGCGCCATCTTGATTGGCCATTTAAAAGTGACGTGACATTCAGCCAAGTATGGTGACCCATACTTAGAATTCGTGCTCTGCATTTAACCCATCCGTAGCAGAAAGAAAAATGGTATACTGAATCATTCTGTTATAACATAGTTGAGAATCATCTTTATACAAATATCTTGAAAACTAAAAAATTATTGGTGATTTAAAAATTCAATTGTTTTTGCCTATGCATGTTAATTCGTGTCTTTTAATTTTTTTTTTTTTTTAAGAAATTGAGTCCTGATGACCTCTACCGAGGAAATAGCATAACTTATGAATTATATATATTCTTTTTTTTTTTTTTTTTCATTATTTTTAATGTTCTAAAAAAAGTAAGGACATGGAAAAAAACTAACTTTTCCTAACACTTTTTTCTGGGGTCTTAAGAGGATAGCTCAGTAAACCTAATGTTGATGTTTCAATGGTATATTAAGTGTTTTCTTCTATAGATATATGAAGTATAGTAATGTATAGACTTTGCCTTTTTAGCTAATCTATGCACAGAAATGATTCATGTCTCTTCTGGAACTAAAATGTGAAATTACTGGGTGTTTTCCTCAGGAACAATCAGCAAAAAGTATACTCTTCATTTAATGTTGTTACGGTCTAAATGAAACAACTAAGATATTAAAGAGATCTCATTTGCAATCTTTGATCTGAAACACAAAACAAAAAATAAAAGTATCTGAAAAAAGAGAGATCTTATAAATATTTTATCTGAGACAAAAGAAAAGAAAAGGACAAAAAGATCCTTTGATCTGAAACAGAAAGCAAAACAAAACAAAGAACAGAAAAGCAAATAACAAACACAAATTACAACACAAAACAATAATCAAACAAAAAACCAACAACAAAACAACATTTTTAACAAACAGAAAGTACTGCAGTAATACTGTTTTTTTATATTTAAAGTATCCATGTTAACATTTAAATAACTCACAGTATCAACATTTTATTGGTATGTAACACAAAGTGATATTACCTGGTATTATCTGATATATCAATGAACCATTTTACCTATACAGATTTTTTATTTATTTTTTTCGAAAGAGACTGCAGCAATTCCAGCTGGTCGAACACACACTGAGCACACATTTGATGTCCATCATAATATTTTACACTCTGCCACACACACTATCCTACATATTTCTTCTTGGTCTCTGATTGGCTGTGGGACTGACACAGTGACAACGATTATGATTTCTCATCATTAAATAATGACACGTAAACCATTCACCACATGGACTGTAAGGTTGTGGAAAGCACTAAGAGTCTCAAATGTTAGTGAGATCCAGCCTGTTTAACAGACTCTGACTCTTCGGCTTGCTCAAGGCCCAGCTTTAACACAGACATTCAGTCATCCATGGCACTCCTTAACTGCACCTCTCACTTTATTTGTTTGTGATCATACTGAGAGACACATTTAAATTTAAAGATGATATAAAGCAGAAACCACAAAACCAGTCTTAAGTTATATCTGTAGGAATATTTGTAGCAATAGTGAACAACATATTGAATGGGTCAAAATTATAGATTTTTTTTAATGCCAAAAATCATAAGGATATTTAGTAAAGATCATATTCCATATGATATTTTTCCCCCATATTATTCCAAGATATTTTGTAAATTTCCTACCATAAATATATCAAAACTTAGTTTTTGATTAGTAATATACATTGCTAAGAACTTCATTTGGACAACTTTAAAGGCGGTTTTTGTGGTCCAGGGTCACATTTGTGTCGGCAGAGTTTAACTTACATAAAACCTGAAGATTCTTTGAAGATGAAAACATAAAAAGGAAGGATTATGAAAAAGTAGATCTGGAGTAATCTGGAAGACAAGTGGCGGATGAAAACGTGAGAGAGAACATTTCTGCAATCTAAAATCTGCGTTCCATCAAGGGATCACACCAGATTACCACACAGAGCTGATGAGGCAACATTTACTTTTCACAAGCTCTGAAGACAGATGCGCTTTATACAGCAGCGTTTGCTCATATGGAACAAAGAATTCTTTTTGTGTGTGTGTATGCTTGGATTTGTGCTTTGGGGGATTGTGTGTGTGTGTGTGTGTGTGTGTGTGTGTGTGTGTGTGTGTGTGTGTGTGTGTGTGTTAGGGGTCAGGGACTGTGGCAAGGATTCTCATAACTGAATTTCAAGGACTATCTGTTTTACCATACAATCCCCCTCATAAATTGCACTGTTTTCCACCACAAAAAAAATAATGCTCATGCAATACGGATCCTGATGTTGACATTAAGCAAGTGACTGACTTTAACACTTCAAAACAACACAGCTGCATAAAAATAAGGTATGAAAACAGCTATAAACTTCCACAATGATTTTTCTGATGGCACAGTTTGATTTTCATGAGCATGCATTCCCCTGTCTGACAGAATGAAGATGGTAAGGCTCAAACAACACTGGAACCTTCAGCTGTTCAATCATTTTCCTCATTATGTCAAATGAATCTAATGATTTATTAATGTAGAGGCAAATGCGCCAAGCTAGGTTTCCATAGAGACAAATGATGCCTTGCACCCAGCAAATTATAATATAATTTATGCCAATTTGAAGGGAATTGAGTGATTTTACTCAATTTTTCAAAGCTGGATTTAAAAGGCCTTTTTAATTAACAAAATAACATTCTAAATGCTGGCCAGCTGGGGTTATTTTTACTCCAGAAGTATTTTAGATAATAAAATATGACATTTTTTTATTTATTTTAGAAGATTCAAGTTAAAGATGTTAGCAAAGAGATTGCAAACTCTGAATTCTGACAGGTACTATAAATATTAGTATTCTGAACTACTGAACTACTTTTTTAATCCAAATTTCAACCCATCAATGCTGCATTTTATATATATATATATATATGAAAATTGTAGATTCACGCTGAAGGCATCAAAACTATGAATTAACACATATGGAATTATATACATAACAAAAAAGTGTGAAACAACTGAAAATATGTCATATTCTAGGTTCTTCAAAGTAGCCACCTTTTGCTTTGATTACTGCTTTGCACACTCTTGGCATTCTCTTGATGAGCTTCAAGAGGTAGTCACCTGAAATGGTCTTCCAACAGTCTTGAAGGAGTTCCCCGAGAGATGCTTAGCACTTGTTGGCCCTTTTACCTTCTGTCTGCGGTCCAGCTCACCCCTAAACCATCTCGATTGGGTTCAGGTCCGGTGACTGTGGAAGCCAGGTCATCTGGCGCAGCACCCCATCACTCTCCTTCTTGCTCAAATAGCCCTTGATGCCTTCAGTGTGACTCTACAATTTTCATAGTCATGAAAATAAAGAAAACTCTTTGAATGAGAACGTGTGTCCAAACTTTTGGTTTGTACTGTGTATATATATATATATATATATATATATATATATATATATATATATATATATATATACAGTATAATACTATTAAAACAAAAAACTTATTTTAAATTGCAAAAATATTTAAAATATTTACAATGTATAAAACAATATTACTTAAAAAAAAATTAACGAATGAATGAATGATTGAACCAATGAATGATTGCAGAGTTGGTGGGTGTAAGAGACTTCTTTCAAAATCATTTAAAAATCATACCCCAAACCTTTGAATGGTTCTGTAACATGGTGTATGAACATGGCATCTAAAAGTATAATTTATTATAATTTACCATATGACACTGCACCATTGTACTGCCTCACAACCCTTTTGTAAGAGAGTGCAATAATCTTAAAATGAAGATTAAATAAAAGCAATTACTAAAATGTTGCTTTATTTAGTGACTATAGAAGAGGTCACTGAGTTCACATAATGTGTCCAGGGGAGAATTGAGTACCTTAATTAAGGCAGATGTAATTAATCAAGCAGATAAATACTTATACTTTTAGAAGGGTGAATATTATAATCTGCAAGTTAAAAGCAGCAATTTTAAAACAGAACAAAACTGATACTATTTGGAAAAGATGGTAATGCTTCATTGTGCGTATAAAACAAAATCGACAAATACGACAAACTTAAGTGTTACACAATAAAACAGCTGCAGTTCTGAGCACCCATTGATACAGTAGGAGCCAAAGTCTGAGACTTAACATTTGCATATCTTTATGCACCTGCATGCATATTTTGCCAAAAGTACAAAGGTAAGCTCGTTCCAGCACTTCACATCTACCACCTTTCTTTTTCGCAATCACACACACTCCTACACACCCCTGTAACTGTTAAACTACCATACTGAGGTTCACCCCAGCGTTTACTCTCACCCAGCACAACATGAGGCTGAAACCTGCGAGGACCATCCATAACACACAGAGAGGAAGAGAAAGAGCACAAGGCCAGCGAGAAGCTATTTTCCTGAGGCAAAGTCTGTCTTTTCTCATCAGCTTACTTGCTCACTCTAAACAGGGTTTGGGTCCAGAAACCTACTCATGAGGTTGATAGAGGGGGACAAGTTGAGCTTGGCTTACCTACTGTTTGGGAAAAGATCAACCTAAAGGGAGTTGTGCTTTCAGAGAAAATGGAGACCTATTAGTCTTAAGGTGCATTCACACAGACAGGGATTGGTCGAAGCAGTCGTTTATACTGCTGGACACCATAAAGCTACTGATGTCTAGCTATTGAAAATCTGATCAGCAGTGCATAATATAATCCATCATGAATAAGATTAATGATTATCAATGCATGTATCAAGCTCACCTAGAATAAAAACAATAATACATGATGCAACCATGTCAGAAATAGTTTATACCCTTTTGTGTCAGATGACAAGTCATATAGTTAGCTAGATCATATAACTAGCTAGCTAAGGTTAGCTATGTCTCAATTATTTACAAAAAAAGTCATACATTTCATAAAGATAGACAGACAGATAGATAGATAGACTGAGACAGACAGACAGATAGATAGATAGATAGATAGATAGATCGATAGATAGATAGATAGATAGATAGATAGATAGATAGATAGATAGATAGATAGATAGATAGATAGATAGATAGATAGATAGATAGATAGATAGATAGATACAGCTAGCTAGACAGAAAGACAGACAGATAGACAGAACAGATGAAGTTAGCTAGTTAAGTTTCAAACTAGACAGAGAACAAGTTACAAACTAGATGAAGGGAATTGAGTGAACTGGTAGAATCAAAACGGCTGCCAAAAAGTCCTGACCTAAAGATGATAGATCATAAATATAATACCACATAAATTTTTTTATTGTTATTTAGGAGAAATTAGATGAGAACAGACTAATGTTATTATGACAAAGCGGCCAACTCTACCTCTGTTCTGTGAGCACCCTGAAGTCCTGCTTAAATAATGAGTTTATCTTTCTCTTCCTAAAGCAAATCTTCGAGATCTTTGGACTCAAATAACTTTATTTAAAAAAGAAAGTGGCCCTCTAAGGAAGAGGGCACAGTGAGGGACGAAGCACTAAACAGCCATTAAAGATGAGCGGAGGCCAGCCGTAAAAGCCAGAGCGACTGTAGCTCAGTTGGCATGGAGGCGCCCCATAACAAGGCCACACTAAGGTTCTCCCACTCATTTAAACCAGCCTCACGGAGTGGCCTCAGTTGCTGTGGCGCCCAGCCATGGAGAAGCGAGTGCTTCACATACACACAAGCACACACACACAATGGTTAGAGCTGTCATAGGCTTCATGCTAGTTGTGAGTCTGTTGTATCATCTCAGACAAAGAAAGAGAGAAAGCACTAAAATAAAACAAGCGCTGAGGAAAAAAAATATTCTGAGATAGACTGCAGAGATGTACAAATATGTTTTCTAAGATTCTCCCACTCTGAACTACACAAGAGAAAGATGAAACGCATGATTCATATATGAAGTCGGAATACATTTAACAACTACATAACACACATAAACACACACCAGTGTTTCTTTAAATATCAGCATTTTTCTGAACCAAAAAAGGTAAAAATAACAATTTAAATAAGTTTGGAATAAAATGTCTCATTCCATTACAGTATTAATCCAGCATTTCACTGTTTGCTTAGATTCTCATAGTTGTGTTGATGGGTTTTTGTATTTTAAGTTTGAAAGACTTTTTTAAAACAAGGATGGATAAGTAAGTAATTAAGTAAATACATTAATAAATACAATTATTATATGGGAAATTCAAATGCACTATATAAACCTTGAGGCCAACAAAAAATGCAGGAAACATGCATATATGGAGATACTGAGAAATATGAGGTATGCTCATTTACAACACAGAAAAAAAAATAATAATAATTTTACACCTACATTTTACACCTGCCTGATTGTCACAGAACTGAAGCATTAAAAATGCTATATATATTTTATATTGTCTATTTACAGTACCATTGCATTGACAAAAATCTATGTAAAGGAACGCTTGCCATGCCTCGGGGGTGGGGGGGGGGTGGGGGGCAGAGATCAGCAGCACCGTGTGATCATCTAAGAGATTCATGAGCCAAGGTGATAATGTGCTTTTACAGGTAAAGGTGAAGAACCAAATTCTGGGGTTGGATCAGAGTGTTTTGAAAGCACTGCCTCTGAGTTTAATACTATTTGATGTCAAGAGCTATTTAACAGTGGTTTCACACAGCCATCACCTGCTGCAGCCTTGTTGACTCTATTCATCTAACATAAAAACAGTGTGAAACACAGTGTGGCGGACTTGCTGTGAATTATATTTCTTTTAATCTGTGGTGTAGTAGTCAGCAAATGTGTCACAATGGTTAATGCAATGACCATATATTACCAGTCAAAATATTGATAAAAAAAATAAATAATAAAAACAGTATTTTATTTCACATAATGTTTATTAAATAATATTTAACATTTAAATATATTTTAAATGTATTCCTGTGATGTCAAAGCTGAATTTCCAGTCTTCAACCTGATATGGATATGGATTTTTTATTCACATTCATATATGTATGCATGTATGTATATATACATATGTATGTGCACATACTCACTTCTATCAGGGAAAAAGAAATGAAGAAAATAACCACTTTCATCTTCTGTGCAGGAAATTAAAGCATTTTTATGCGTTATAATTACAAAAATGAAATAAATTTATTCCGCTAATCTTTCCACCTTCAATTGGTATGATTACATTTTTCAGGGCCCCACAACACGAGATGCTGAATTACAATGATCATAATATTTCCTATATGCCCTTTTAATTGCAAAATTTGTGTCACAGTGAGAAGCCTCTTAGGCAAGTCTACGTACCCCTCAAAAGAAGCTGATAAAGATGAAAAAGCAAAGAAATGAAAGTGAAGTGTAAGAGGCTGTGTTGCAGTCGCAGTGCTGTAGCTACAGGGAAGCTGTGAGCATGAGGGGTCTCATCCATCACAGCTCATCCATCAGCTCCCTGAGGACTGGACACAACCCTCATGCTCCAGCAAAGCTGGATAGTGGAACCTTTATCAGTGTGAGAAATACAAAACCTTTTTTTTTTTTTTTTATAACAGCAGCACTTCTTGATTTGCACTGAGGGTGTGTGGACAGTTTGTAGCTTGTGATTATTAAACCTTTATGACAGAGACAGTTTGAAAGCTTGTTTTCTGCAGATTTGTAGGCATCACCGTCTCTGAACCTCATCTCACTAGCTATGTTTCCATCCAAAGATGCAAATTTTATTTATGCGCAAAACCGGAATATCGCATAAAACATTTGCGAAAAAAGCACCGTTTCCATCCAATGATTCAAAGAGAACAAAAATGTCACTTCCTATTAAACTGGCACTAAATATCTCTAAGAAAACAAGGAGAAGCCACTGAATATAATAATTTTCTTATGTTATAAATTACTTGCGCTTCAGAGAGAGCAGATGTAACACAATAAATCCAGTCATTGCTTTTATAGGTGGATGCCTGCTGTTTGGGAAAGCAGTTATGTAAGACCGTAATTATACAGAAATACTTTGACAGACTTTCCTTAGGCATTTCAGAATGACCAAAATAACATATAGATGCTGTGAATGAGATCGGTCTGCTGGCTAGTTTACCCCGTCTCGTAGCGCAAAGTCACATGACGTATTCAATGAGCATTGTGGAATTTATCCGGTAAATGTTTTTTCCGTTGTAGTTTATGCTAATTTTTTCTTATTAGATAAAAAGTTTATCCTACTCAGTTGTGTGCACAAGTTTTTATGTGCATTTTTTAGAATTAATACGCATTATGGCATTTCCATCCAGCATTTTTTTATGTGATAATCCAAAATGCACATAAAAATAGGTTGATGGAAACATAGCTACTGACTCCAATATTCAATATCAATTTGAAATTATGAATATCCAGTGCTGCGTAGATTACTACAAATTGTAATCTGTTACTGATTACAAATTACACTATGAAAATTAGAGTCAGTGATGTAATCTAGTCACAATATAGTTACTAATATTAGGTAATGTATTCTGACGACTTTTGGATTACTTTTAGATTATTTTGTTTTAGGGCTGGGCGATATACAAAAAAAAATGATATCTCGATATTGTCAAATTTTTTACGATATTCGATATATATCTCGATATGTTTGCATTTAAATAATAAAAAATAAAACATGATTTTGTTTTGCCCATTAAAAAAAACAAAAAAACATTTAGATTAAACAGCTAATTTAAGCAGTTAAAAAATCTAGACCAGGAGATCACTTACTGCTTTTTATTAATGAATACATGTAGGCCTATATGTAACTGAAGCAGTGCAAATTAAGTAACAGTTACAGAAAGTGCATTCTGTCAACTTTTTAGTGCATGCAATTCACAATTTAAACTATGCAACTGGGATAAGTATTTTATTTTAATTATTTTAACAAGTTTTTAAGCTAAGAACACAAGTCTGTCAACTGTCTGTGGTTTTAAGAGAAGCTCTGTGGCATGAAACTATGTTCTTACTGACACTAAAAACCCTCTTAGATGGGGAGCTAGTTGCTGAAGCACATAGCTATTTCTTATATATAAATATATATATAAATGAATACCAAAGACTTTTGCATTCTCTCTGTCTATATTATGGAAATTGGTAAACATATCAGTGAAATTCCCCAATAGTAATTCCAAATGGCCATAGCCTATGTTTCTCTATTCAAACATCAGCGGTCGAGTAAGTGCATTTATTTTGCGATCACAAATGCAAACAATACAGTTGAGATCTCACGACAGAACACAGACCGGCTGAACGACGCTTTCATTAGATCGCTCAATTCCAGCTTGTTAGTGTTTTCAGATTATCTCTTCCGCAATGAGGAGTGAGCACGTGCGCATGGTTGCCAGATTGCTTAAAATAAGCAAACACCGGGCAGAAAATGTATCCTTGTAACAGTGCAGCTCTGATTCGGAGATTTAAACTCTTGTTATCTGGCAACCGCTATCATTAAAGCTCTCGTAGTAGAGGGGCGTAGAGCAGTCAGCAGTTACAGGTTCCTTTTTTGGACATTCGGCGCGTTCTTTTGGGAAAGTATGCTTGAATTTGAAATATTCGATATTCCCGATATATTCAGATCGTACCTCGTCGTCAAAATTATTCCGATAGTATCGCTAATATTCGATATATCGCCCAGCCCTATTTTGTTTATAGATTTAAATAGGATTATTGTTATAAAAATAAACAAGAAAAAAATAATTCACTATCAATAACATGCACTGAACATTAAATTTCTTGAATCTGATTATAACTATTTTAAAATGTAATATAATCTAATTACACGTACTAAATTTTGAATATCTGATTATGTAATCCAAATTACATGATATCAGTTACTACCCAGCACTGTGAATATCCAAATATATACTCTATGAAAATCCACCCACACCACTTATATATTGTACTTACATGACTGCCATCAATTCGTAGCAATGAAGGAAGAGGTATCATATCGATCACAAGTGCAGTATGGAGTACCTCAAAGCTCAGTACTAGGGCCACTACTCTTCACACTTAACATCTTACCCTTGGGAGATATCATCAGGAAACATGGTGTTAGCTTTCACTGTTATACTGATGATACTCAGCTCTATATTTCTTCGCAGCCCGGTGAAACACACCAATTTGAAAAACTAATGGAATGCAGAGTCGATATAAAAAACTGGATGACGAGTAATTTCTTTCTGCTAAATTCTGAAAAAAAAACTGAGGTGTTAATTATAGGACCTAAAAACTCTGCATGTAATAACCTAGAACACTGTCTAAGACTTGATGGCTGCTCTGTCAATTCTTCGTCATAAGTTAGGAACCTAGGTGTGCTATTTGATAGTAATCTTTTCTTAGAAAGCCACGTTTCTAGCATTTGTAAAACTGCATTTTTCCATCTCAAAAATATATCTAAATTATGGCCTATGCTGTCAATGTCAAATGCAGAAATGTTAATCCATGCATTTATGACCTCAAGGTTAGATTATTGTAATGCTTTATTGGGTGGTTGTTCTGCACGCTTAGTAAACAATCTACATCTAGTCCAAAATGCAGCAGCAAGAGTTCTTACTAGAACCAGGAAGTATGACCAGATTAGCCCAGTCCTGTCAACACTACACTGGCTCCCTATCAAACATTGTATAGATTTAAAAATATTGCTTAATACTTATAAAGCCCTGAATGGTTTAGCACCTCAGTATTTGAATGAGCTCTTGTTACATTATAATCCTCCACGTCCGCTGCGTTCTCAAAACTCAGGCAATTTGATAATCCCTAGAATATCAAAATCAACTGCGGGCGGCAGATCCTTTTCCTATTTTGTGCCTTAACTCTGGAATAACCTACCTAACATTGTTCGGGAGGCAGACACACTCTTGCAGTTTAAATCTAGATTAAAGACCCATCTCTTTAACCTGGTTTACACATAACACACTAATATGCTTCTAATATCCAAATCCGTTAAAGGATTTTTAGGCTGCATTAATTAGGTAAACCGGAACACTTCCCATAACACCTGATGTACTTGCTACATCATCAGAAGAATGGCATCTACGCTAATATTAGTCTGTTTCTCTCTTATTCCGAGGTCACCGTAGCCACCAGATCCAGTCTGTATCCAGATCAGAGGGTCACTGCAGTCACCCGGATCCAGTACGTATCCAGACCAAATGGTGGATCAGCACCTAGAAAGGACCTCTATTGCCCTGAAAGACAGCGGAGACCAGGACAACCAGAGCCCCAGATACAGATCCCCTGTAAAGACCTTGTCTCAGACGACCACCAGGACAAGACCACAAAAAACAGATGATGCTTCTGCACAATCTGACTTTGCTGCAGCCTGGAATTGAACTGCTGGTTTCGTCTGGTCAGAGAACTGGCCCCTCAAATGAGCCTGGTTTCTCCCAAGGTTTTTTTCTCCATTCTGTCACCGATGGAGTTTTGGTTCCTTGCCGCTGTTGCCTCTGGCTTGCTTAGTTGGGGTCACTTCATTTACAGCGATATCGTTGACTTGATTGCAATTGAATGCACAGACACTATTTAAACTGAACAGAGATGACATCACTGAATTCAATGATGAACTGCCTTTAACTGTCATTTTGCATTATTGACACACTGTTTTCCTAATGAATGTTGTTCAGTTGCTTTGACGCAATGTATTTTGGTTTAAAGCGCTATATAAATAAAGCTGACTTTTCTTGACCACACTTTTTAAAATGCCGTCAAGTTCAATCATGTATATTTTATTTAATGCTAAATTATTTAAGTTATGAAAAAAAAAACATTTTGCTATGACTTACTGATTATATCTATATTATAAATATTACATAAGAATATAATATAAATGTATGATATTATGCAATTATAGATATAAGTATAAATACACAGAATATTAAAAATAAATGTAAATTTTGCATTGTACACAGTGACACATCATTATGTCATGATGCCTTAAAATATATTTTCTTGTAATTCTAACATTGCAAAAATCAGTGTTTAAGTTGTGGTTTGGGTTAATCAACAATGTTAACTATTAATTTCATATTTAAAATAATACATTTTTATAGAAATCTGTCCTATATACGGTGAGATAACCCATGGCTAGAAAGAGGCCACACCTATGTCCACCTTTATTTTTATTCTCATAGATTTTTTATTGTTGCAAACTGCATTTTTACATTTTATACCACCCCACCAACCATATGCAACCCTACCCAGCCCCAACAAAGCAATCCCCAATTTATGTCCGCATTTTAACAGGTAATTGGTAAAGGTGTGTGCATGTGTGTATACCAACATATCTGTGTGTACGAGGGGATATGCAGTGGTGTCCAGAGCCTGGCGTGTAAGTCCTGACTCTTTTGTTAATACAGTTGCACATAAGACTGCCTTATCTTTGGGCCCCAGGCAAACCACCATGAGGATTGTGTGTGTGTTAAGAGGACACCGAAAAAGGAAGGACCTTTCTGAGTAGAGTTGTTCAGACTGCAGGACAGTATGTCAGTGTCAGAGTAATTACTGTAATGTACTCCAATTACTTCCCTTTTAGTCTCATTCACTGTCTGCAGTTTAAACTGATACTCACCACACCAGTAGACAACGCAACAGCACATAATATCATTACTGCAATCTTAACCAAGACTATTACAAATCAAATCAGAAACCTTCACTACTGTATTACATATAACTACTGCATAATCATGTCTCTCCAATG
The DNA here is from genome assembly GCF_963082965.1 of Carassius carassius. Lineage (NCBI taxonomy): Eukaryota > Metazoa > Chordata > Actinopteri > Cypriniformes > Cyprinidae > Carassius > Carassius carassius. The sequence continues at coordinate 17,292,624 of NC_081759.1, read as the reverse complement.
GCAGTATTTAAAAGTTATTTTTGCATCATTCAAGGGTACTATAAATGACCAGAAAGAGAAAGACTTTAGGAATACATAAAGTATTGTATTTTCATACATTTTTTGTATCCTTTTTAATGTCATACTGTAAGTGTCAAAACAGAAAACAAGGCTGCCCCACATACAAGCTAAAGTCCTTTGTTAGACATTCTGACAACTAATGTTTTCCAAAGTCGCTCATCCACTGGAAATGGTTTGGAAAGATGTATTTTCAATATTCCATCGACTGAATAATCAACATCCAACAGTACAAACAAACTGGTCCTGGGCAGTCTTTCTTGTATTCAGAGTAAATTATGGCATCTATCCTGATAGATAGGCTGTATTTTCCTCAAAATTGTTTCAATTTATTAGGCAGAAAATTTTACACAAGTACATAAACTTTCAAGTCTGCAGTTTCTCAGTGTTGACCTTCATGAATGCAGACAGAATATACTTAAAGCTGATAAGAATGCATCTCTATCAGTGCGCATCCACCCAGCAACAAAGATTATCTCGGATAATTAAATTTACTTCTGAAAAGTGTTTATTTTGTGCCACGGATAATTGATGAATGTTGTTCATTAACGCACTGTCAAATTAAATATGGAGTCTATAATGACTAAAATATATTAGTAGATGGAAGCATAGTTAAATGTTACAGCATATACCAAACAAAAAGTAAAGGAGGACAATGTGGAGAACTTTAAATGATTAGTGTCCCAATTCTGATAAGGTCTACAGAGTTTGTGGGAGCAGGTTCCGTGTGGGCCTGTAATGAGTCATAATGAATTAAATCATGAAAAAATATCCTGCAGTGTTACAATTACCAGCTGGATGGCTTGGCGTAGAGTAACACCATGGTAATCACCGAAAAAACAAAACAAAGTGATCTTTTCTTAACATAAGCGAACACCTACCACAAGCTTTCTAATAAACATGCCCTTTCGACAAGCACTACAGCAGAATAAAAAAACAACAAAAAAACAAACTGTTACCTTTTAGTCTTTGATAATTGTCTAATAAAGCGACCAGCTCAGAGACATGTATGAATATCCAACCATCTCGGCTCAATGACATTCATCTATATCACACAGCAGAGAGCATTTTTCACGCAGGCGTTTCTAATGTGCCAATAAGGGGGCCCGAGTTCAGGAGTGTCATCAGCACAGGCATGTAACAGGAGATCTCAATATATTTCCATTCATTTTTATCCTTCCATGCCAACACTAGGAGGGAAAATGCATTTATAATGTCACCTTTCGCATGCATCCACCCCCATCTGATATAAGCATATACCCACACACACACAGCGCTGCACGCCGGCAGAGTCTAGTATTCATATAAGATAATTAATTTGTGGGATCTATCTGCCAGTACATGTAATGATTTGGACCCTCAGCCAATGGGCAATCCTTCTTGGCACTACGAAACATAGCATGTGCACACTGGAATCAATATCAATGTCAGACAGTGGCCTTCTGACCATGCCATTTCATGCCATTGTTTATGTCAACAGAACAGTGCCATGGAACAGAGGATAAATTATATGCACAATTTTATGTCATCTGTCTGACAGCAAAATGAGTTTGAATAGGTGATAAAATGAATGGAAGTATTTTGTAACAGCACCCAGAATTTTGCGCCTTAGATCCTCCTGAGATACTGAAGAAAAAACAATTGTTGTAAAGACATGGGAGGCACAGACCTCTTCTTCTAGTGTGAGAGCTTGCAAGAAGGGGGTTTGAGGGCTTAGAAAGCTTCTTTTGAGATTGTATTGATCTGCACAAAAACGCAAGATCAAAAACATGAAAATGAAATAGCTTCAGGAAGCCTAAGAAACCAGTCGATAGAAAATGCTCAGGCAAAAATGGTTTGAAACTGTCTATTGTACTCAGAGTCCCTCTTGCTGTGGTAATGGTAGATGATTTTGAGCGACTACCAGGAGTGGGAGGGGACAGTGCTGTCCCTTCTCTGCTGGGAGCCAAAGATTTCTGCATGATGGACAGGCAGTGAGTGTTGTAAACTGTTGATGGTTTGGGAAAAAATGGTGGACAAGCTTTGCCAAACCACTCATTTACTATGAGCATTTTCATGTTTTCCCAGATGGTTGCATAAAGGTTTTTCATTTGTTCTTCAAGACAGTTTTATTTTTTATTGAAAAAAAAATTTTTTTTTTTGGAATATACATTATAGAATAATATACAAGTTGAATAAATGGAAGTATTAAAATTACAAAAACTACAACACATATTCAAAGAGACTAGTCCACCTCATGACTTGATTAAGTCTACAGACCTACTTTTGGTTATCCTCAAAATTCCCCAAATTTTGGGACATTCCATACACTATTCCATAAATTTAATTATTTGACTAAATTCTGTCATTTAAAAAAAAAATGTCAGAAGCACATAAGTTACAAAAACAAAAATAAAAGGTAATTCAAAATATAATATAGTAATACAGTATATAAATAATACTAAAATAACAGTTTTGAGATGATTGACTATTTGGTAAGCTACACTGACTAGAAAATGAGTTTTCTTTGCAAAGTCATCTTTAAAGTAGAGGTTAATTAATGTGTGCTGTTATGTGCCCGTGGTGTATTAATTAAAGGCTGTTCATTAATAGACCTAGGCCCTGTCCCACATCCCTAAGTTCTTTGTTGTCACATTTTAGTGACATGCTGCATAAAGTGTTAGGTAGGTGTCTGCTGTGGATCAAGCATAGGCAAAAGGTTACATCAAAGGCACATAGTGGCCACAACAGGGTGCTTATGTGCACCCTTCTGAAACGTAAAATGTCAGATTGGACACCCTATGGTCTTTTGGACCTCAAGGACACAACACAAAACAGCAAGTACACATCAAGTTGCAGCACTGGGCTGGTGGGGACACTCAAACAAACACAAATGTTTTATGTACTTTTCTGGGAGACCAACCTTTGTTACAGTTACATGCATATTAAACTGGAAAAAAGAAAAAGTTATTTAAAAAGATTTACACACTTTAACCTTAACCACAGTTGCTCATTTGTACACATCACACTGTCAGAATGTAGCAGAGATGAATGGAATTCTTCAGTGATACTGAGATAACCAGTTACTGGCAGTACAATACTAGATTTGTGTAATATCAATTTCATGACAGATTGACCAATTATTCAACAGGAAGTGTTCTTTAGGAATGTTCACAGTCAGAATAACAGCTTGATTGCAGTACATAAGCACATGGCAAAATTCACTGCAGAATTTAAGTGTTTCTTTATAGCTATAATGACTCTGCTCTCTGGTAAGTTCCTTGGTAAGCTAAAACATTCAACAATATTTATTTAGGTCGATCTTTAAAGACCCCATTAATTTACTTGTAGAGTGCAGTTCTTTCCTGTTACCATATTTCCTGTTGGAACAGGAAGTTGGAGTGGAAGAAAAAAATGGTGAATTGTAAAAATTTAGGCTATTCTTATATATATCTAATCTCTTTCTCTCTCTCTCTCTCTCTCTCTCTCTCTATATATATATATATATATATTTATATAAACATATATATTAGAATACGCCTGCATGGAGATAACATCAAAGCTAACACACATGGATTTAATACTACAAAATTCCCTTTTAATACAATCTCAAACCAGCCTAAGAATGTCTCACAGCATGGGCAAGGTGGCTTTTTTTTCTTCTGTGTCTTAGCTAAAAAGATGGGTTCATTAAACTACATTCTGTGTAAAACAGCACAGTTAACATTAGCCCTTTCCAAATGGCACAATTACTTGTTTCCTTGACCTTTGACTGTATGTGTTCATGCGCCACAAGAACATAGGGTGTGCAATTTGTCATTTTAGTATTAAGAAGGGTCCCTAAGAGTGACCTCTTTGTGTGTGCTATACATTAGTTTGTGTGCCTACAAAGTGTGGATAAGCTAGCCTAGCTTTGCTTTTGGCAAACGGAATCTAACTTTTATGTCTTTGGTTGTGTTTTTAAGATGGTATCAGAGAAAACGGAAACTGTGTGTGTTCTGACTGTGATGTATTTGCATGAGGTCAATTCTAAAATCTGTTTCTGCATCCTCAGAAAGGTAAACATATGTTGGTTAGTGTAGTGAGAAGCGTTTAGCTTCTATCTTGGTCAGACTTAACCAAGCGGGAAAGAAAGTGCCGTAAATGTAGCACAATAAGATTTCAATTGACTTTGACAGAATGGTGCTGCATGACCAATTTGCTGTAATGATATAATCCTTGGCGGCACAGACGGCCATGTTTTATGAGCAAAAGAACTTGGCAAGTAAACCATACTGTTTTGCCAATACTGCTATTGCAAACATAAAATTAAGTGGCATCCTCAGGTGACAGCAGTTGTGTCGCTTTATACAAGTTTTATTTGAGCAAAGCTCTGAATTCATTTCTCCAAAGACATTATAATACCAAACCAAGGTCTTGAAAATTGATGCTTAAGTTAACAAGCCCTTAAGTTCAATGAGTAATTTTATATGTGATATATTTTAAATCAGAAGGCCTTGGTATGATCTAAAGGATTGTAATGTAAACCCAACTGACCTTGTGTGCCGAATCTGTGTAAGTTTGGCAGGTGGGACACTCAGCCTTTACTCAAGTATGTTAAATGAGAGGATGATGACTGCATTTGATTGAAATCTGTCTGTTTCAGCACTTACATTTATCATCTGAAGGATAAGAGGCACGGGAGAGAACAAGAGACCTTTTTCCTTTGAGAATAATAAATGTCATGTCGCATTTTAAACTGTCGATTATCAGTTCCTAAATGTTACAGCCAGTGTATAAAAAGTTCAATATCTTTACTTCTAAAAAAAAATCATAGAAAAAAAGTCCACAGGCAAAAAGACCTTTCATGTAAATTATTTCTTCTTCATTCTTCTTCCATTAATTTAGCTTGTCTTGTTGTAGTAATTGATGTTCTGGCAAATCTCTACAACCTCGTTGTTTAATTGTAAACACAGCATTACCTAAAAGAAAATTAGGCAATAAACAAAAATGCTCCCCCCACCCCAATTCTTTTTAGTGAATCGGTTTGTTTGGATCAGAAAAATTATTTATTTTGAGTCCTTGCATGACACTGAATGTCATTTTTCTTTTAATGAAACAGAAGCAGCAACAGATTTCTTATTCTATATTGTGATGAACAATTGAATGTAATGGATTATGAAAAGAAAATGTAGGGCTGGGACTTGTTTCTATGTTGTTTTTTGATTAGATTTTGAAATTGCAGATGTGTATGGGCTGGGTTTAAGTGGATTAAATGTTTGGAGGAGCCTAATAATTGTATGTCTCCAGAGAGAAGTCTGTCATTTTCATCATGACAGAGTATTAACATTCTGATCAAACAAGGTAAAACAAGCCAAAAAATAAAACACACATGGATGAATATTTCACAAATAGAACTATAACTATGCATTTATAAAACAGATGAGAGCGTGAATTTCATTTCATGCCAATTTTAATTATATTTTAAGTAATTGATCAGTATTTGATTTGTGAAGTTTAAACTTTTTTTTTAGTTGGATAAATACCGCTCTGATTTATTTAATTAGATGAAATGTATATATTTAATTAAGAAGAATAAATAATTACTTAGAATAATTATTAAATACAATTTGCTGCCTGTTTAAACTGCTTCAATATAGTGGTTAACAGCTTGTAAATGTAGCCAACCACTTGCCTGCTTAACCACTTCCAATTATGTGTAGCAAAGTTGCTTCCCCAATGCTAATTATCTGTTGTTAAACGTTTCCTCGTAAGGCACAAATAACCACAAGCTTGAGGTGAATGTTCGCACAGGTGGTGCGTTTAATTAAACTTTTTTATGGCAGAAATATAAAAAATCAAAGTTATGGCTATAAAAATGTAAGACTACGAGGGCGGTGAGCAGTGGCCAATGTCAGTGGGCCTTGGAATGGGGCATTGTGGGTGTATTGCTACGCTGACGAGAGCGAGTGTGACGAGTCCAGATGTGGCTGACCAGCAGAGCATAGTAGCATTGAGGTGACACCTCGTTGAGTCGCCCAATCAGACGTGACGACAGCAATGACACATCCTATAAGAAGCGTGGGGAGAATAGGGCTCACTAAACACAATGAGCTATAGAACACAGTGCGACGATACACGACCTTCAGGCAATGTAGTTTTTTTTTGAGAGGACTAAACCTTCCACGGAGTAATTGGAATATATGTGCTTTCATAACCTTCACCTTCTGCTACAAACATCATGATAACTCATGGATTGTTTTGTGTCTTGCAGCCGCTCTGTTGTCTCTAATGGCTAGCTTGTATTCCTTTAAAAGTTACAGTCCTCTCATATATCGTTTATCTTGTCATAGATAGATGGATGTGAGCTGTAGCTGAAACATGCGGTCACTCTCCTTTCACTAAGTTGATCTGATACACAAATGTTAACATCTCCATCATGTCTGGCATATTCAGACAATGGACGCCAGTTCTTGAATATAATTTATGAATTCACTAAGGCATAAGATAACAATGACAAAGATATGCAGAAAACATTGTTTCATCCTCAGCATACTGCCTTGATCAAATGACTATGATAACAGAATTCATTAACCCAATAAAGCCTACTGTATCGTAATTGATATGCATATTTGTGATCAAGACTTTCCTACAAAACCTGCTGTACATTATTAACAACATACCTTGTATTGTCAGGTTGATAGTTTACACTTTTTAGCAAGCAAACAGCCTATAAGTATAATTATGTATTATGTTAAGAATGTATTTCAAGATGAACACGTACTAGATTAAAGCAACTCAGGTTTACTTGATTATATATATATATATATATATATATATATATCTATATCAATCATCATGGAATTGCATTGTATTACGTTTTACACCCCACAATAACATCATTGAAATAAAACATGTAATTATATGTATTTTATGCAAGTATTCTGTTATGCTGTTATACAGACCTGACTGGCTTTACTTTCTTATTAATTCTTATGTATTTTGTATATCATGTTACAGGAGCCATAAAAGCCTTGTGTATCATTTAAGGCGAAACATTTTTTACCAACTTGTAAAATTTTTATTTTGTCTAAAGTTTCAATAACCTGTTCCATTTACATTTTTCTGACTATCTTTCATATGTCAGGCCTTACAGTGTTGTATATGTATGCAAAGGATGAGTTGGGCAATAAAGAAATGAGTTCGTTGATAAAGAAACAGCATGCTGTTTTTCCATTATTACTTCACTGTTTGCTATCCAAATCTTTATGTGAAATGTGAAAGCAAATTATTTTCATGGCTTGAAAAATAAAAGGTTCAAAACTAATGCAAACCGTGATCAGAACTTGATTTAGCATACACAAAGTGCAGTCCGATCTCCACAATGCTTTGACTTTGTTAAGGTGCTCAGAATGTTGCTATGCAGTTTCTAAGCTATTTTGAGTTGTTGCTGCTTAGTGGTTACTAAGGAGTTTAGGGTTGTTGCTTACTGGCTCAAATCCATGGAGTCCACCTCTCGTCTCTAAGATCTCGTCCTTAAATACTGACTCATTCAATGCATATTTAAGAGGTTGTTTTGACAGTTTTTTCATCTGCAAGCCGAAGAGATAAATAATAGCAACAGCTCTTCAGAACATGATTCATGTCTGCAGATTCACACAAATATGCTAAATTAATAAACACTAACTAACCATATTCTGATAACTACTCTGGCCAAGGAACAAGGTGACAGGCCAACTATTCTGTATTCAACAGCTCTGCATTCAGCTTGAAAACATTACATTTAGAATTGTTTCATGACCTCCTGGGTAGGCAAATGATTGAATGTTGCCACTTTTTTTGCCTCACAACATCTGTTTGTCTGAATTGCTGGAAACCGATTGTACACGTTCTAATGTAGTCAATTTAATTTAAAAGACATTTAAATGCTAATAAGATACTTACAACAATCTTGTATTGCCTCAACAGATCTGAAGTAGCCCCCTGGCAGACCCAAATATTGTGATTTTTTTTCACAGTTGTTAGACATACAATACACTGTTTTTCATTATTATTCCGCAACGGTGAGCTGGTCATTTTTACTCTGCGATGACTAGGGGGTCGACACTGTCAATGTAATATTTCTCCATGATTAATCCTTTTAAAATGCAATCTCTGTAAATAACAGATAAAAACAGTTGAAGATCTTAAACTGTAGGAAAAATGAAAGGAACCTGATGGTGGGAAGGAATGTGAAGTGGGTGGCGACTTCAGCTGAGCTTAATTCATATTTAAAGAGTTCCTTTATTACATCTTTAATAGCCTTTTTTGTTGGTATCCCTCAACTTTTGGCTCCCAGCACAGTTTAATTCACCTCCCATTGAGTTGACTGGCTCAGAGCTCTCAACTTGAGACTTTCATCTTCTTTCTTTCTGCCCAAGCTTTTATTGCTCTTCAGCTTTTCCTTGGAGAATTAATGCCACCATATTGGACCACAAAACTCCAATACGAGTGCATAAAAGTATGAGGTCAGAGAGATTTACTGTTTGGAATTTAATATCATAGCAAACTGAAAAACTACTGCAGATGAACTTTCATTAAAGATATTAGGTTGGAAAAAAGGTATTAAATCATTCCCTCATGACATGGAATAGAAATTAGGCAACTGCTTCTTTACAATATCAATCAGGTTGATGGCACTTTTTGCCAAAATTCCCCGGGATGAAGATAACTCTTCCAGATTTCACTTCCAAACTAAGGACAATTCTCTACATATGCCATAACATTAAGAGGATTAGGTTTAGGAAATGGATCATGATGCTCGTAGTGACAAGCAGCAATGTACTCTGTCACTATCTGCAAATATCACTTTGATATGCCCACATCTGCTCTGTAATTTTAACAGGTTTTTCTTTTAAAGGCTGTATGACATATAATATTGATTTATATGCCTCCAAAGGAGAGCTGTTTTTAAAGGTGCACTCAATATTTTTTATCTCATTAAAAATGAGAGAAAACACAAACAAACGAAAGGCAAGTGTGAAAAATCTTTTTAAATCATGTACACTCATATAAAAAGGAGCCTAATGAAAACTGATAGACTTTCCCACATTTGTCACAATATTGAGACACTCTTGTTAAGAACATATGCAGATGAACATTATTTCAACAAGCTTCCTGTTGTTAGAAATCTTTGGTTGTTGAATAAATGAATCATATCTGACAGTGAATAGGGCATAGTGTGATGCTGCATCCACACCACTAGGTGTCAGTATACCAAGACAATGCCATAAAAAATGACAACCCAATGCATTCATTGTTACAGAGCCCCGCACATAACACACAGGAAAAAATATAAGGCTAAATCGTGTGCACCATTTACTAATTCATTCCCTCAATGTACTAAAACGTGCACACGATTACTATAGCGTTCCCTCGATATACTATTGTGTTCCCTCGATTTGCTAAAACGTGCGTGTTCCGTAAATTGTTGCCAACTTAGCAATTTTGTTGCTAAATTTAATTTCAATTCAATATCAATTTACTTATAAGGCACAACCAAACACAACTACCGTTGAACAGTGTGCCGTACAAAGTAACCAACCACAAACAGAATTAAAAACAAAGACAAGGATAACAAATAGAACTAAAACAACAGGGCAGAGCAATGCAAATCATGAATAATAAGCCAGATCAAATCAAAATGTTTTTAACCTGAATTTAAAATGCATAGAGTAGGGGCAGTTCTGATTTCTGCAGGAAGACTATTCCAAAGTCTCGGAGCAACTACGGCGAATGCTCAATCACCCCTAGACTTGAGTCTGGATCTAGGAACCATTAAGAGCCTTAAGTTGGCAGACCTGAGAGCTGTTGTGGGTTGGTGGACTATCAACTGGTCCGAAAGGTAATAAGGTGCTAAACCATTTAAAGACTTAAAAACCAATAAGAGCACTTTAAAATTAATCCTGTAGCGCACAGGTAACCAATGTAACGACTGCAGTACAGGAGTGATATGCTCACGGTTTTGAACTCCCGTCAGGACTCTGGCAGTCGCATTTTGAACCATCTGAAATTTAGCAAATTTTCACAATAACCTAGCATCTTTTTCTTCCAAAAGCACCTAGCAACAAATTTAGTTATTTTTAACATTTATTTGGCAACTTTTAGCAACTTTTGACAAGTGACTCAAACGATAAAAAGGCACACATTTTCCATCTAAATTACACAAAATGAGGAAGCCAAAGATGCCTAGTAGTACACAATTCATGTGAATTAAGTTAGCTACTATTAGCAATTGCTCAATTTTATAATAATAATTCAATAATTTAATAGTTGTTCATTCATGATACACCTTGTTAGTAGCTTGTACCTGTGATTGTTCATCAGTTAGTACACTGTAAAAAAATATCTAGAAGAATGGAAAAGGTGCTATTTATTTTTAGGGATGCACTGAAATGAAAATTCTTGGCTGAAGCCGAACAAGATTAAACACTGGGCCAAAGGTCGAATTCCGAATACGGAACACAGGTTTTTACATTTTCCCCCATGTAGGCGGGAATTTACTTAACACTGAACATTTTTTTAAACTTTCTAGTAAACATATCAAACAAAGCACAGTTTAACTTAAAATTAATAATAAGTTAGTAAAATAATGTTTTTTGGCCATTTTTGAGACTTGAATCAGAAATATATTTTTTTACTGTACAAATAAAGGCAGAAGAGACTTCTTTTAAAACATTAGTATATTACAGATCCCATTTTTAACACTATGTGTGAATGTTATAATAAATGTATTAATATAGCTGTTGTAGGGTAATTATTATTATCATTATTATTGTCTCTTTTTTATTTTATTTTACAGAATGACAGTAAAATTATAACACTATCATTTATGAATGTCGGTGGAGTTGCTTCTTTTTCTCTGCTTTTATTTTGGCAGGAATATCTCAGTGCTTCTTTTTGCTGACAACAGCAGGCAGATTAAAAAATTATTCTCATTATGAATTTGGGAAGATGTTTGTAGCACATATCACTTTGTCACATGCCACATGCCTAAAAAATTTTTACAAAAACGTTACTGAGCAACTGACGAGTAACAAGTCCAGTGCAGATTTTCCTCTCGCTTTGGACTTTGAACCCTGGCGCCGCAAGCTCATGCAGTGCTGTCAGAATGTAATTCGTACGTGCATTAGAAAACATAATATTCTGCAGTTTATTTGCTAATCGTTTGAAGTAATTTCCTGACTTCAGTCATCATACAGTAACCTAACCACCAGCATTAGCTACCTCTTTTTCTCATCGGATACATGATGCAGCACAAAACAGTCTCTCACTGTCGGTGCTTTGTGCTTGTAATGATTTCTGCGTCTTTCTCTGATAGTTTTAAATACTGTCACACTGCCGACATGTTTGCTGCATTAGTGCGTGTCTCTTTTTGATCGTGTTAGTCATTGTTCGGTACATATTATTCAGCCTTTTTGCTTTTCCGGCATTCGCTTATATCATTTTGGTTGCCGAATATTCGGTGCATCCCTAGTAATTTTCCAGTACATTACCCGTTATCCATTATTAGTTATCCATTATAACCCTGTAACCTGAAAACACAAAATACAATGCATAATTTAAAATACAGGTAAATAACTTGTGAAAATTCAATTCGGAAAATTCCTTCATATTAACAAAGTAGATTGTGCCCTATTTGTACAGATATTTTCGTGTAGCATACTAACTAACTGGTAATTCACTGCTTAAAACTATAATTGTTCAGGGCTGTGTTTTTCAATAATGATTGATCTTAGTTCTTAAGAGTCATTTTACGATCATTCTTAAAAATGCACTTAACACAATCGCACATAGCCGTGCTTTAAGTTCTACTTAGAAGTTGCTATCCATTTGTCAAGTGCTGAAATGTCACCTAACAGAATGAGTCGTAATTGTAATAAACACTAGTTTATTGAAATGTCAACCTAATGCTGTGTTCCAGACAACTCGGATATAATAACAATTATATTATATTATATTATATTATATTATATTATATTATATTATATTATATTATATTATATTATATTATATTATATTATATTATATTATATTATATTATATTATATTATATTATATTATATTATATTATATTATATTATATTATATTATATTATGTAATATCTATATAGAGACATTATTTCCGGGTCCAATACACTGGTTCTTGTGCACATCAGTAAGTCATTGACAAATTTATTTTCTCCCAGTCTTTGAAGCATATTTCCTATTTTAAATTTTTTGGTTCAGTTTCAATTTAGATGCCTATTACTTTTTTTCTGCCCTTTTTTAATTATTTAATTTATATATATATATCAAACTTTATATTATAATCACATTTCACTTGAATAAAGTTAAACTTGTAATCTGCCGACTGTCCTGCAGTTGACCACATAAATCTGTCTTCTTACGATGCACTTAGGGCTTTACGATTACTCCAGAGATCTCATATATCTACGATGATTTTTAAGTGCTAATTAAGTTACGATGCTTTTGGGGAAAAAAAACCTGTAATACTAACATCAGTCATACGATAGTTTTTAGGAACTTATTAGGCTTACGGAGCTTTTGGGAAAAAGTTTTACTAGTTTACTAACTAATAATAATAATAATTAAAAAATAAAATTTTAGGCCCTAATTGTTCAAAACTTGTAAGTGTTCAATAATTCAATGTTATATTTAAAAATACAGTTATTTATATTTTAATAATATATTACAATATAATATTACATACTGTATATAAAAACATTTTTTGCTAAGATTTGAAATAGTGACAATTTTGTGTTGTAATTATGTAATGATGTCATCGTGCATTGATATTACAATGTCATTTAGAAATTTTAGTAACAAATTGACCTTCTTTTAGCAACTTCCAATGAAAATTAGTTGGCAACACTGAATGCACCCCCCATTATTGTTCTTCAGTACATTTGCAATCCATAAAGTCAAACAATAATACAGCCTACATAAAACTATATAATACTCCACACACTGCAACATCTTCTGGTGCATAATGACTGTCAGACTTCACAAAAAAAAATGGGTCTACTCTGTAGACACACACACTAAAGTTCAGACTATGTCAGATAAAACTTAATGAACTATACTTGCTAAGGCTACACTAAAGTTCTGCCTGCTTCTGTTCGGGTTAATGAGTTATCGAAGCCTAATTAATTTATGGTGAATTTCTAAATTGAAGTGTGTGAGTTTCCATTACAATTAGAAAGACTCTGTTTATTAAGTGTTCCTTCTACATGCCTCGAAGAGCAGCTAATATCCTACCTCCCCTCCCATTTATCTCATCAAAAAAAAGCAAATTTTCCTCCTCCTTCAAGGATTTAAAGAATAAATTTACTACACAAGAACTATAACCCTCTTATTTGGTTGACGATGAGAAATAAAATAAAACACACAGGCCAGATGAGAAATATGCCTCATATCCCCATGGCCCTAATTCGACAAGAACTGGGTCAAGCTCATGAGAAATTTAATTTGAACAGATGTCAATTAATACCCTTTATGTCTTTACTTTGAAAAGCAGAATCCTTCTCACAATCTCCTAAAGCCTGGCACTCCACTAGAGATTTAGTTAGATCCTCTTGTGCCTCGTCTCTTGGAAATCAGTTTTCACCTTGTAAGGAATCTGAGTCAATGAGATTTTTTTTCCCAACTCTCAAATAAAGACAATGAATGACACAAGAATAAATTGTGACGTGGTGCATACTTACTGCTATGCATAAATGGCAGTGCATATGCAATAGCTATGCAATAACTTATACTTAATAAGAAGAATTTGCTTATTTTTACATATAAGCCCTGCTAGGACACCCCATGCATACGTAAATAAGAAATAAGAAAATAACTTACTTGAGTGTAAACTGCTCCACAGTAGAATTTGGGACAAGGAGCAGGTAGATGTTGAGGGTCTCTCCTGGTTTTAATGGCCTCTCTGGTAGCCTCAGAAAGAGGTTCTTGTCGAGCTGCTTGTCTACCACCAGTTGTTCCTGGCTGGGCTGGTACAAACTGATGCTCCCAATACGGAGAAGGGGTTGTTGGGATGAGTTCTCGTCTCTGGATGCCCCACCTCTGCGTGGGTAGCTATCCCCACATTCATCATTGCTGTCTGGATTATGGAGGGTATAGTAAAGCTCTACTTGAAGGGTCTCTCCACTCAACTCAAGCCCATCTGTCCCTGAGGACTTTCTGCGACCCAATGGCGCTACATTAACATTAAACCAAGTGGAAGGGAGATCCAGTTGGGCCAAGCACTGCGCTAGATTCCCTTGAAGTCTGCAGGATGTTTTGATTTCCCGAACATCTCTAAAAGCATGCAGTCTCACACATGGAAGCTTGTCCTGAATCTTGAAGTCATCCCAATCCCGTCCTGCAATATAGAACAGAACCCGAACCAGTGGGTTACTAGCAAAAACTCTCGACTGTACAATAAAAGCCCGGACCTTCCAGTTGACTGTCAGTCTTCCAGGAATGTCCAAAGGACTTGACGGCTGCAGTAGGTCCTTGGACAACGTCTGGTCTTGGGTGAAAGGTCCAAGTGAGATGTTGATTGCAGGAAACTCCTTAGTCTGGAAGACCACAAAGCTTTCTGAACGCTGAAGAGGGTGTCCACGTTGGCTGTTATATGGTTGAACTCGGTTCTCTTGGAGAAAGAAGGCCAACTGTGTATTGGAGAGCTTAAAGTTGGCAGGGAGGTAAACTTCTGGTGGGCTGGAGGTGGTACTAGGAACCGGGACACTGAAGAGGGCATCTGAACTGGTAGGAGAAACTTTACCAGCAACTGCAAAGACAAGAAAGCAAGAAAAAATACTGTTATATATGCACTGACAAAAGACAGTATTAGCCAAGAATTGGAACAGCTAGCACATCGGTTTAAGATCAGTAGAGCAGATTCAAGAATTCAGGAACTCTAAGGTTCAAGGAACCCTGCACAGAACCCTTAAGTTGGCACTTAAGTGGGAACTTTATACAGCTTTACAAGGAAAGACCTTTGAGTTACAGCCCTGCAAGTGGCTCTTAATAAAAAATAAAAAAAACTACTAGAAATTTACAGGCATCAATGTGCTGGCTTTATTACTTATTTCTGCATAAAAAAATAATTCAATAATTTTTCTGCATCTGCTGGGGGCAGTTAAATATTCTCTAATTTGCAAGAAAGTGAATGCTTGTTCTCCTTTTCATGCCTTGTGAGATAAGTTGGCTCCGACAATAGACACTGATTAATGGCATGCAAGAGCGTGAGGTTTCAGATAAGATGGATCTGTATAAATTCAAATAATGAGCAACAAATGCATACAGTGAATACAGTGCCTTCAAAGAGAGGACAGTGCTGGTCATTTTTTACAGAAATTCACACTATTTGAAGTGAGCTGAAATATTGACTTGAATGCAACGGTTTGTCCGATAACATATTGTACACAGAAGACATCATTGATCTCTATTTCTTGGGCTTCTAAGATTAACTAGCTAAGACTAGATGCCCAATCGATTGTTGAGAAACTTCAATACACTGATCATAATCTCCCTGTACTGGAGAGAAATGGACACTTGAACTGTAACATTTAAAGCAAAGTTGACCATTATAAGAATAAAAGTATAAATCTTTCAAAGCTATAAAAAACTCCCAACTTGTATGGTAGAGTTACAGTATAAAAAGAGACTGCCTTATGGTTTTGAGGGCACACATGCACTCTATTCAACTATAGAACTTGCCCCCACAAATCAGTTAAAACAGTAAAACATACTTATCATAATGACAAGTCGAAGTGAACAGAGAATCCATGGCAAATCCACTTGAACAACAAAATGTCCCATATTCCACAAATGCTTTGCATTTAAACAGGGTACTTCACAACTTGAATTACTTCATAGGTACACACACACAAAAAGTATCCATGCAGCTAAAGCCAAACCACAGAAAATTTTGATAGCTGCAGATCAAGCTCAGTTTAAGCTTTGAAAACCTGCTCAAAGTCTCCAAACTTGAAAGCACATGAGTAGTATCCTCTCAGTAGTAATCCAACTGTATCCAGAGCTTGCTCAAAGATCTGAGAGAGACTGATCACTTGTGCCTGTTGGGAGGCTCCGAAAGCACCTCCTGCCCTGCTGCATGATCGGAGTTAGTCCACACTAACATTCACTCACTCAATGTATTCTCCGCAGCTCCTGTTTGAGTGTGACTCCTCCTAGCAGATCCCGTTCTCCTCTTACAGCCCGAGACAAAGCCTAGACACCGCCCTGTCTCACCACACCTCACCTTAAACAGTAATAAACTCTTTAGCTCTCATTTACAGCCGGTGCAAAAGCACTCCTCCCGGGGCACCACCGTGGCAGACTACAAACTACCCTATTACATTCATCTTCTCCCACTGGACGTGTTGAGGCACACTCTGAATGTGTCTGTGTGAGGGAGAGTGTATTTGTTAGGGGGGCTGGGTTTGGGGGAGGGATGCACAGCTTGAGCGCCTTCAGGCAAAGAGTCGGGGATTAGTAGGAAGATCATTGATGAATTAGCTCTCTTCCTTTCCTCGTCCAGCAGCCTCTGCAAGACACATTTGAATTGAGATGGGGGTGGGGGTTGAAGGTGGTGGATTGTCTACCATTCCAATTGCCCAGAGAGTTCTCAGGAGCTCAGCGAAGCTGGGACGATGCTCTGTGCCAAGCTACGCTACTACTATGACAAAAGAAAAGTCTAAACAAATGTCTACACATGTGACTTATCGTGTGCCACTTTCTGTGATGACATTCATCATCATGCTCCACCGGAAAGGCTCAGATTATAAAAGCCAGAAGATTAGGTTTCACTCAAGATCAGAGGTTTGAACACATTTTGGTGTGGTTGTGGCCTGTGGAAACAGATATGAATACCTCTTAAAAGGATTAGCTAATGCCTCCGAAAGGCAATCCATTACAAACACATTAAACACCAAAGAGCTCCTCTCAAATACTTTTTTTTTATAGACACAGGCAGTCTAATGTACAACCCGAATTCCAGAAAAGTTGGGACGTTTTTTTAATTTTAATAAAATGAAAACTAAAAGACTTTCAAATCACATGAGCAAATATTTTATTCACAATAGAACATAGATAACATAGCAAATGTTTAAACTGAGAAAGTTTTATGCACAAAATGAGCTCATTTCAATTTTGATTTCTGCTACAGGTCTCAAAATAGTTGGGACGGGGCATGTTTACCATGGTGTAGCATCTCCCTTTCTTTTCAAAACAGTTTGAAGACGTCTGGGCATTGAGGCTATGAGTTGCTGGAGTTTTGCTGTTGGAATTTGGTCCTATTCTTGCCTTATATATATTTCCAGCTGCTGAAGAGTTCGTGG
Organism: Carassius carassius; assembly: GCF_963082965.1. NCBI lineage: Eukaryota > Metazoa > Chordata > Actinopteri > Cypriniformes > Cyprinidae > Carassius > Carassius carassius. Next base: position 17,275,243 of record NC_081759.1, on the reverse strand, counting down.
TCGTCTTTGACGTATTTTTCGTTTAATGATGCGCCAAATATTCTCTATAGGTGAAAGATCTGGACTGCAGGCAGGCCAGGTTAGCACCCGGACTCTTCTACGACGAAGCCATGCTGTTGTTATAGCTGCAGTATGTGGTTTTGCATTGTCCTGCTGAAATAAACAAGGCCTTCCCTGAAATAGACGTTGTTTGGAGGGAAGCATATGTTGCTCTAAAACCTTTATATACCTTTCAGCATTCACAGAGCCTTCCAAAACATGCAAGCTGCCCATACCGTATGCACTTATGCACCCCTATACCATCAGAGATGCTGGCTTTTGAACTGAACGCTGATAACATGCTGGAAGGTCTCCCTCCTCTTTAGCCCGGAGGACACGGCGTCCGTGATTTCCAACAAGAATGTCAAATTTGGACTCGTCTGACCATAAAACACTATTCCACTTTGAAATAATCCATTTTAAATGAGCCTTGGCCCACAGGACATGACGGCGCTTCTGGACCATGTTCACATATGGCTTCCTTTTTGCATGATAGAGCTTTAGTTGGCATCTGCTGATGGCACGGCGGATTGTGTTTACCGACAGTGGTTTCTGAAAGTATTCCTGGGCCCATTTAGTAATGTCATTGACACAATCATGCCGATGAGTGATGCAGTGTCGTCTGAGAGCCCGAAGACCACGGGCATCCAATAAAGGTCTCCGGCCTTGTCCCTTACGCACAGAGATTTCTCCAGTTTCTCTGAATCTTTTAATGATGTTATGCACTGTAGATGATGAGATTTGCCAAGCCTTTGCAATTTGACGTTGAGGAACATTGTTTTTAAAGTTTTCCACAATTTTTTTTACTTCTGAGAGACTCTGCTTCTCTAAGACAAAGCTTTTATAGCTAATCATGTTACAGACCTGATATCAATTAACTTAATTAATCACTAGATGTTCTCCCAGCTGAATCTTTTCAAAACTGCTTGCTTTTTTAGCCATTTATTGCCCCCGTGCCAACTTTTTTTGAGACCAGTAGCAGGCATTAAATTTTAAATGAGCTAATTAAGTGGATAAAAGTGTAAAATTTCTCAGTTTAAACATTTGCTACGTTATCTATGTTCTATTGTGAATAAAACATTGGCTCATGTGATTTGAAATTCCTTTAGTTTTCATTTTATTAAAATTTAAAAAACGTCCCAACTTTTCCGGAATTTGGGTTGTATATATTTCAATAACATCATCATATTATGTGCTTGCAGTACCCCTAGGGAAAGACAATATGAGAGGTCATAGATTCAAATATATCATGGCCATCACTACATAGGCTCTGCATGGTGTCAAAAAGAAGGCACATATGGGACTACAACATGACACCAAAAATCCACCCCGATCCCTCTTACCAGCCCCACTAATAGACCTCTCTGGCTGTAGTGGAGTGTCGACTGCTGTTGCTGAACTCAGTAACAGGATACAAATCTGTTGGTCAATAAGTGTGGTTTGATACAATCCTGGGGGCTTTCTGCAGCTTTTTAGCCACAGCCTTATGAGTGATAATGGAATCGTCATGTGTAATACTTCTTTGAAATCCTGGAGTTTCACAGTTTAATTTAACTCGCCATTACTGTCATTTTTCTCTGTAATCCCACACTTATTTATTTTATTTTTATTTATTTTTTGCCACATGGGAATGTAAGATGCTGGAAGGAAAATAAGAAATTCCCCACAAGCATGCAAATTTATTTTGGAATAATCTGTCTAGTGGGGCAATTGCTCTAGGAAATAATCCATTAAGCTTTTCCTTAAAAAAAAAAAAAAAATTAAAAATGACAACAATAAGCATTAGAAAATAAATCCCCCCACCCACGTGCACACATTATGAAAGTGTGTGCAACCTACATTTGCAATCTTGATGCTGTTGTTCATTTTAGAGTCTGATAAAGTCTGAAAATGCTTAAATGGCATTGCATTTCCTGGTTTGAATTACTAAACAAATTGAACAGGGTAGTGTGGTAATTAATGAGCTGTACCTCAGAAACATCTCTATAAAGAGACAGGAGAAGTGCTAGTGGAATTGTTCCATTTGAATTATTGCATTCAAGTGTACCCAAAGGAAATGCGCAGAGAGAAACCTGAATGAAGAAGAGGCAGTAAGAATACAAGATGTGACATTTGATCAAAGATTGGGATGATGCAATTTGAAAGGTAAATCACCATACGACAGCTAAAGAGAATGCAACATTTGATTTGCAAAAAACTAAAATATGCATAATTCTTTGATTGATAAAATCAAATCTGTTAACTGATGTGAGAGTTAACTTCATAAACAGATGTCGCATTTAAAGTAGAGGTAAAACAGATCATCTATAACTGCTGATTGTTTCATTTGATACTGTAATAATTTAATTTTAATGAATACAATTAACATTAATATACTTTTTTTTGGGGTGGGGGGGGGGTGTCCCCATGTGATCTCAGGTTATATATTGTGGTTTCATGAGTCTACAGAAACCAGTACATTGAACAACTTCACATTCTTAGCATGGAAAACAAAACTGTAATATTTTGTATAAACTGTTTATAGAATGGATTCACAGCATTATAATGCTCCCATTATGTTATAATCACTAAAGCTGCTACTGCAAAATGAAGTGAAATATAAAACATTTATTTGTGTATCTATATCTGTGCATCGGATTGCTGAAATCTCATCAGGTGTTTATTGTTATTGACAGGTCTAAAGAGAAACTTAAATTCCTCTTATTTACATCCACGCGCACAACAGATGCCTCTGCAGTTGCTTACAAAACTCAACTGAAGCAAAAAAAAAACAAAAAAAGAGACATAACTAGAACATTTTGATGGAACCTCATTTAGGCAGACCTAAACGGAATAGTGCAATCAATAGTTTCACGTTTAGTTAATCATTGCAGTCGTAATCATAATCTTGATTGTTTATTCGATTAAGTGCACACTCTTATACATTTGTTCTAACGTCAAATAAAGACTCCACTAATTCACCAAAAATACATTCAACAGGAATTTATAACTACAGGAACTCTGAAGCGTACACCAAACCTTTTGATCCATAGCTATGCTAACGAGTCTGTCAGTCGGAGTGATTCAGAGGCTATTGAATGAACTCTGGCTTGAGTTAGCATGAGAAGCAACAGTTGCAAATGAAGTGATTTACATAATAAACCGGCGCTCTGACTGCTAGCATCACATCAGGCCTTGCCGTATCACAAATAGTAACTACCATTGCATTCTCTTCATTACAGCACTATGGGCTTCTGTTTTCACTGAAGAGAATGTGGTGAAAGGAAATATTTAGAGGGAAATGGGCTTTTCAGATATTCTGACTCTAAACCGTTGACCATATTTTGCCATTATTTCAGCATTCAATATCATGAGGCCTCTTTGCGCCACTTGCCCTTGTCTGTCCTACAAGTGGCTTTTGCGATGAGTGGCTGAAAATTGACTTAATAACAGAAAATGTGAGATACTGAGCAGGGAGCTGATTGCTAATGCAGTACCACTGCTCTGATGCAAAGTCATTTATGACAGAATTAAATGAAAGGGAATGAGGAGATTTGTCATTAAGCATTTGACAGGATATAAATCAGAATCCAGTGAATTCGGATGGTGAGGCACATTGCCACACATTCAGATTATGAAATATTTAAGTGGCTAATTATAGCAACTAAGCAAAATTATGATTCTTTGCACAGCAGAGAAAAAATATCCTCATTTTCAGAAGCTGTGAAAATGTTAGAATGACAATTTTAGCATTTGAACATGACTAGTGGATAAAGTACCTGATTAGATATTGATGTATTTATCTATTGATTAACTATATTATTTTAGAAATATATAAAACTATTTTATAAACTACATAAAATTCCACATATACTGTTATTTAGCATTACAATGTGATTTGACTGGCTTAAAAGAGTGAAATAAGATGCCTGACATAAACAAGTGTATTCATACCTGCCCTCAAATACACACACAGAAACAAACAAACAATCATTTTTGATAACTGCATTGATTGTACTTTGGTAGACTGTTTAACGAGCATGGAAAAAAAAACAATAGAGAGAGACCCATTCCACTGGGAATTCTAATGAGTGTATTGACTGAGAAGACATCTGGGTACGTTGATAAATGATTATAAGTGCTTTCATTGCTTTCACCTTCATAAACAATACAGTCTGTAGCATCTTCAGTCCACAGAACAGATACTTAATATCTGGGAGGTGTCTAAAAACATTTTAAAGGATTTTTTTTTTTTTTTTTTTACAAAATTATTGGTATTGCTCTTTATGAAGATTTTATTATTATTGCTTCAAAGAGATGGATTTCTCATTTTAAGTCTCTGTAGAATATGATCTGCTTAATAAAGTGTATGTATGCAACTTGTCTGCACAGAGCATCACTTAAATGCTAGTCATTCACAAAGTTCATATCCATCACTAAACAGATATTTTGACTAGTTCTGATTATGCATTCAGCTATAAATAAGATTGCAACATTCTCAGCTCAGTTTATCACATTTTCCCATATTTAAATGCATTCTGTAGATTTTGATTATTTGAAAAACTGTACCAATTGGGGGCATTTGTTAAACATTGTAATTTTGCGGAAAAAAAAAGAAAAAAAGAAAGAAATCATATATATATATATATATATATATATATATATATATAAAACTTGTGTAAAAAGTGCCCTGCAGGGTTCTGCATTGCATTTGCTTATCATTTATTTAAAGACAGGTTTATTAAACATTTGGTATGGTCATTTGGTCATATATTATGTATATTTTAAGTTGCAAAGTAGATTTTAGTAGTATAGGTAGGTTGGTATATTAACATTATATCTCAGTTAATATGTATAAGGTAAATAGCATAATTTAGTCCTGAAGTCGCAATTTTATTATGTTAAATAATTATGTTATGCCCTGTTGTGTAACAATTGCATTTTAAACATTCCATGTACTTTACATTATAAAATGCAATTTACTATATAAAATGTAACATGTAATTTACAACATAAAATCTAAATGCATATTAATTATAAAATAGGTACCATGGATTTTTATTTAATGCCAACTTGAAAGCTTTAGATGGAATATGTTACCCAACAGGGACATGCCAATGACACATTTATGTACATTTTACATGAACTGTAAAATGCCTGAAGCATTGTCATCATAGTTTTTCATTAGACATGATTTGTACATCATATGGGAAAAGCATTATGGAGAGCTCATATTCTTAAAAACTTCATTAAAATTCAGTCAACAGAACCATAAATGTAATGAACATGTGTCTCTCATATTTTGGTTCTCACCTTCTTTTGTTCCAATAGTAAAGAACTCTAAATTTCCTTCCAAGTCACCATAAAAACCAGCTTAAGGTTTAAGGACAGTACTTGTGAGGAACAAATGACAGTAATACACCATAAAACCTTAAGCCTCAAATATTACTGATGAATTTGAAAAAGATTGTGATCTTGGCCTGTCAGCTGTTGCAATCTACAGTAGGACACTGCTATTCATAATCTATGAGTGCACTTACTCAAACGTAATAGTGATTTAAAAAATAAATGAAACAGACATGTGTCTCCCAGTTTGGTTCTTGCCTTTTTACATTCCCATAGTTAAGGCTCCTAACTCCCATATCAAGTCATCATAACAACCCACAAGTTTTGGTACAATATTTATAAGGAACAAATAAAGCTAGAAGTAAGAATATCTTGCAATATCTTCAGATGTTCTATCTTTGAGCCTATCGAATGCAACAGATTAAGACCCACCACAAATGCTTTTCATTAATGTCTGCACCAAGAGCACTATTTCAGAACAGTTTTCATTCAAGAAATGCTAGTTGTGGTCTTTTATTGGAATGATTTCACTAAGCTGGCGAGGATTTGGAGATGAACACCCTTCCCATTCCTGACAAACTGCTTATTGACAAGTAGTAAATAGAATAAACCATAAGACCTTAAGCCTTGATTATTGCTGATGAATTTGAAAAGACTGTGATCTTGGCCTGTCAGCTGTTGTGAGCCGCAGAGGATTCAGCTCTTGATAAGCTAAGATTGTACTTATTCAAATGTAATAGTGATTTATGGCAAATATGAACAATAAAGTTGAACGAACATTGTATTAAAAGGCACAGCTAAAACAAGGTTAAAAGCCAGACTAAACAACAGAAAATTACATGCACTGTTACTGCTTGTGTTATAAAACACAGACATTTTACTGCAAAAGACAATTTTTATTGTCTTCTCTCAAAAGCAAAATAACTACAAGTTCATTCAAATAATCACTGATTAGCCATTGGATATAAACATTGGCATGACATAAACTAAGATACTCAGGAAATTGTTGTGACATTTCTTGTGTATAAACTGCGCCACTCAAGTTGTCATCAAACTCTTTCATCCACTGTCACATGCAAAATGCCTCTAAATTTCAGTGTGTCTGCAGGCACAATGGAAAAGTTCAGTGAATATGTAAGCATCATTCTTATGAAGACCTAAGAGATGTACGTCTTTTGGCATTGCAAAACTCTTTAGGATAATATTCTTACATGATTAGGAAGAACCTTTTTTTGACATTTCAAAGGATGCACTGAACCCACTAGCAGAACAAGGAGATGGCGTTCATCATAGATATGTATGCATAGATGACTCGTTAGCAGTGTTGGGCAGTAACGCATTACTTAGTAACGCATTACTGTAATTTGATTACATTTTGTTTTACATTTTTAAATCCAGAGTAATTAAATCCATTATAATTTTCAAGGTTTCTATACATTACTGCCGCATTACATTGCTGACAGAATGCAGTGTGTTAAAATCTAGATAGTAAAAAGGATATGCAACACACACTGCTCTCCGACGAAAACCGACTCAACAGACAGCGGCACAGGACAAGATGGGTGAGTGTGGGTGTGGGCGGGTATAGACACTTGTGTGTGCGGCTACGGGAGAATAAAATGATTCAAGGGACTCCCGCAAAATAGATATATTTAAACAAAGTATCTGAAACAAATAAATTGTTATTCATCTATTGCACAAAAGCAACAATACCTAATACAATATATTTAAAAAAAAATGATTAACAGGCGCAAGTGTAGGAGTTTCTATTCAGGCTATAAAACGTTTGCTGCATTGAGCAATGTTATTAAATAAATTCAATGCACACAGACCGAAGTAGTTTAAGTCTCTGGTTCTTTTAATTATAATAATGATTTTGGCTCACATTTAAAAAAAATTATAATAATTTCACTATCTTAACAAAAAAAAGAGAACGAGTCAATCGTTCGTTCGTTATCTGGATCGGCTCTGTGTTCATCTTCAGTTCTCTCTTCACAGCAGTTCAGTCAGTGTACTGTTTGAGTAAATGAATTACTCTGGGATATTGGTTTGTTTTAACTCAGAGGGAGTGTCAGCCACATTAAAAAAGTTAACAGCTTAAGTCATTTGTGGATTAATGCTTATTGGAGACGTGAACCGTTTCAAACGATTCAGTTCGATTTGGTGAACTGGTGCAAAAAGATCCGTTAACATCGAGTGATTAATTCATATTCATAAGACAGATGGCGCCGCACATGGCTGCTTCAGTGCTTGGCTCTCCAGTGTTTGTACTGTTTTTGTTCATTTTTCCTGTTTTTTGTTTAACAAACACGATCAGTTTCACCAGGGATGAACTGTTGAACATTCGGCAGAACACACCACAAGATCTTTTACCGGATTTAAATTATTCAGACGTTTTACTGAACGTTGTTATCGGAGGAGCAGCGGCGCTGACCAAACGCTTCAGGACGCGCAGATGGGGAAAGCGAGCAGGAGCGCTCGTCAGACTCAGGAAGCGCGGATTTCGAACGCAGTTGCCTAGCATCCATCTGGCAAATCTCCGCTCTCTACCTAACAAAACAGACGAACTCCTTCTGCTCTCTCGGACAGATAAGGATTTCTCACACTCTTCTGCTCTGTGTTTCACAGAAACCTGGCTGAATGACGCCATACCGGACAGCGCGCTCCATCTGCCGGGCTTTCAGCTGTTTAGAGCGGATTGCGAATCAGAATCAACGGGGAAATCGCGCGGCAGCGGGACATGCTTTTACATCAATAAACAGTGCTGTACAGATGTAACTGTGTTAAAGAAGATGTGCTGTCCTGATCTAGAAATGCAGTTTGTCAACTGCAAGCCGTTCTATTCGCCGCGGGAGTGTTTACATCCCTCCGCAAGCGCATGTGAGCTCAGCTTTACAAAAACTCACTGATCAGATCACAGAGACAGAACAACAACACCCAGACTCCGTTTTAATCATTCTTGGGGACTTTAATAAAGCCAATCTCTGCCGTGAACTGCCAAAATACAGACAGCATGTTACATGTCCAACCAGTGACAGTAATATATTGGATCACTATTACACCACAATAAAGGATGCATATCACTCTGTTCCACGAGCAGCTTTGGGACGTTCTGATCACTGTCTGGTTCATCTTATACCATCCTACAAGCAGAAACTTAAATCTGCTAAACCTGTAGTAAGGACTGTGAAGAGATGGACCAGCGAAACAGAGCAGGATTTACAATCGTGTTTTGACCTCACTGATTGGAGTGTTTTTGAAGCTGCTACCACCGATCTGGACGAACTCACAGAGACCGTAACATCCTATATTAGTTTCTGTGAGGATATATGCATTCCTACCAGGACTTATTTAACATTCAACAATGATAAGCCATGGTTTACAGTAAAACTCAGACATCTACGTCAGGCCAAAGAGGATGCCTACAGAAATGGGGACAGAGTCTTGTACAATCAGGCCAGGAACACACTGAACAAAGAGATTAGAGTGGCTAAAAAGAACTACGCTAAAAAGTTGGAAGACCAGTTTACTTCCAACGACTCAACTTCAGTTTGGAGAGGACTGAGAGCCATCACAAACTACAAGACACCATCCCCTTGCACTGAGGCTAATCAACGACTTGCTAACGACCTGAATGAGTTTTATTGTAGATTTGAAACCCCCAACACCCATTCTGACCATCTCCCTACACAACCATTAACACCTCCTGCAATCCCCCTCTCCATACCTCCTGCTCTTCAAATCTGTGAAGATGATGTGCGCCAGATCTTCAAGAAGAACAAAAGAAGAAAAGCACCAGGCCCAGATGGCGTTACACCAGCCTGTCTGAAAATCTGTGCTGACCAGCTGGCCCCCATCTCTTCACAGATCTTCAACAGATCTCTGGAGTTGTGTGAAGTGCCTTCCTGCTTCAAACGCTCCACCATAATCCTCATTCCAAAGAAACCCAAGATAACAGGACTTAACAACTACAGACCTGTGGCTCTAACGTCTGTCGTCATGAAGTCGTTTGAAAAACTGGTTCTGGCTTATCTGAAGGACATCACTGGACCCTTACTGGACCCCCTGCAGTTTGCTTACCGAGCAAACAGGTCCGTGGATGATGCAATCAACATGGGATTGCACTTCATCCTGCAACATCTGGACAAAACAGGGACTTATGTGAGGATCCTGTTTGTGGACTTTAGTTCGGCTTTCAACACCATCATCCCAACAACCCTCCAGACCAAACTGACCCAGCTCTCTGTTCCTAGCTCTATCTGTCAGTGGATCACCAGCTTTCTGACGGATAGGCAACAGTTAGTGAGACTGGGGAAATTCATGTCAAACAGCTGCTCCACCAACACTGGTGCCCCTTAGGAATGTGTTCTCTCCTCTCTGCTCTTCTCCCTGTACACCAATGACTGCACATCTAAAGACCCCTCTGTCAAGCTCCTGAAGTTTGCAGACGACACTACAGTCATCGGCCTCATCCAGGACGGTGATGAGTCTGCTTACAGACTAGAGGTTGAGCAGCTGGCTGTCTGGTGCAGTCTTAACAACCTGGAGCTGAACATGCTCAAAACAGTGGAGATGATCGTGGACTTTAGGAGAAACCCCCCTGCACTCCCCCCACTCACTATCATGATAAGCACTGTGACTGCAGTGGAGTCATTCAGATTCCTGGGAACCACCATCTCTCAGGACCTGAAGTGGGACATTCACATTGACTCCATTGTGAAAAAGGCCCAGCAAAGGTTGTACTTCATTCGCCAGCTGAGGAAGTTGCCTGCCACAGGAGCTGCTAAAACAGTTCTACTCAGCCGTCATTGAGTCAGTCCTGTGTACTTCAATTACTGTCTGGTTTGGTTCAGCTACAAAATCAGACATCAGAAGACTACAGAGAACTGTTCGGACTGCTGAAAGGATTATTGGTGCTCCCCTGCCCACCCTTCAAGAACTGTATACATCCAGAGTGAGGAAAAGGGCTCAGAAAATCACTCTTTGAACTTTTGCCATCTGGCCGACGCCTCAGAGCCACAAATACCAGAACAGCAAGGCACAAGAACAGTTTCTTCCCCCAGGCAATCTACATCACGAACAGTTAAATGCTCCCCACTTATGCTTATGCAAAAAATGTGCAATATCCATATATTTATTTGTTACCCCTCCATCCTAGTACATCCCTGCATCTTACGCAATCATATGCCATTATCATTTATAGCACAATTGTTTATACACTTATTTATTTGCCAAATATTTATTTATTTTTTTTTATTTTTTTTTTGTCTGTGTGTTGTTGTCTCTATGTACTGGAAGCTTATGTCACTATAACAAATTCCTTGTATGCGCAAGCATAGTTGGCAATAAAGCTCTTTCTGATTTTAATTCGCGAACCGGATATCACTAAACTGCAGTGTTTTGAACACGCTCACAACAGACCCGGAAGAGAAGACAATGCTGAGTAAAGTCGTAGTTTTTGCTATTTTTGGACCAAAATGTATTTTCGATGCTTCAAAAAATTCCAACTGACCCTCTGATGTCACATGGACTACTTTGATGATGTTTTTATTACTTTTCTGGACATGGATAGTATACCATGCATACACTTTCAATGGAGGGACAGGAAGCTCTTGGACTAAATCTAAAATATCTTAAACTGTGTTCCGAAGATGAACGGAGGACTTACGGGTTTGGAACGACATGAGGGTGAGTTATTAATGACATACTTTTAATATATGGGTAAACTAACCTTTAATAAGGGGTTTTCCAAGAACTAATGGAAAGGAAAGCCTCTAAAACTTGAGATCAGCCACATATGAGGTGGTTCTTGGAAGTTATAGATACATTAAAAAAATTATCATGTGACTTTTACATATGCCAGGTGACCTGTAAATGCGGAAAATTGTAGTTGCAGTTTTATGAAATATTACTTTTGCATGAAAAACCACATCATGCCAGTGTAAAAACGTATTCGCGTTTTTGCGAAATTGCAGTTTTTCCTTTGGGCAAATTTTCAATTAGCGCTATTTGAATTGAAATGCAGCTACTAACTGGTCACAAACTGTCAGATTTGGCCACTACCTCTCCTCTACCATCACGTTCAGCACAGGCTCTCCACAAGGCTGTGTATTGAGCCCACTATTCTACTTCTTGTACACTTATGACTGTACTCTCACACATTCTACCAACACCACCCTCAAATTTGCCGGTGATACTATAATGATTGAACTTGTTTCAGGAAATGATCAACTTAACATTTGGTACACATGAATACACACACACACATACATACATACAGTACATACACATTGTAATATTTCAGTGATATATTGTAAGTTTTCCATAATTTTTAACTAAAAACCTCAGTAAATTATCTATGATTGGCTAATTACTTTGCATTTGAAAATGAATTATAACACTCCCGCCATATATGTGATTAAATGTGGGTGAGCTTTACATTGTGAATAAGAGAAAGAACAAAGAAAACCCTGTTTTCATGATATTTCTCTTTAAATATCAGTATTCATTATATGCTTTAAACACATCCATCACTATGTAGTGAGCTAATGAAACTATATGTAAATTGTAGAACACTGTGAAATTACACATTATTATTGTTATGGCTTTTTTAATGATGTGATTCAGGTTGCACTGAATATTCCCATAAAATGGCTCTAATGAAACATGGTTTATGAGGACGAGCGCAGGCCATCGCAACAGCAGTGCAGTTCATTCTGAATGTTCAACAGGTGTTTACTATTGTTTTTGACACAGCACAATCAGATGATAGACACCAGTATCGATGGGATATCTATACCCTGGAGCTAAAGCGGTCATGTCAATAGATTGTTACCTGCTGACACTTCCCCAGAGAGAACAGAGCTATAGATGTAGCCTTGAGTTTGACAGGGGTCATCGATATCACAGCGCCTGAGAACTCATACACATTTACACCACATTTACACCATTTCCACTGACCTCTAAATATTACAGTTTTACTTACTCAGCACACAAAAACTCACACAGTCCAACTCTTGGTACATTTTGACAGATTCGTTGTCCATTGTTTAGATTTGACAGTGATGGTGTATGACTGTATCATTTTTGTATCTTTTTTTGCCAAACAACCAATAAGTGCCACCACGATGACTTGCTTCCGGAAGTAGTGTCTGGTGTCCAGCAAACCACTAGCTTGCTTAAAGCAGTTCCTTATTTACTTCTTCTTGTACGTTTTATGGTGGATTGTGTTACTTATCTATGGAACATTATTACCGTTTACCATCTGCCGCTGGTTCTGTCGACAAGGACAGCTGCCGTAAACGTAAGCGTACAGGCCAACAAAACGACCCAAGAAGAGTTTGGGACAAGAGGAGACGCATCGCGTCTCTAGACCCGCGCGAGGATGCTTCTGATCCATAGTCTGATCACGTCTTTGCATTCGTTAAATCCATGATTTATCTTTCCGTCTGATTGATGGCCGTCAGCGGTTGGGTAGAAGACAACAAATCCCATCATTCCATGCTCTTTCTTAGCGTCATCAAACCATGCAATTGTTATTGTTTTGGTAGTGCGCCCTCTCGTGGCAGGACCTCCAACCTGTACCTTTAAATAAAGGCCATGTTCCATGAAGATATTTTCTAAATTTCCTACCATTAATATATAAAAACTTAATTTTTGATTCGTAATATGCATTGGTAAGAACTTAATTTGGAAAACTTTAATGATGATTTTCTCAATATTTAGATTTTTTTGCACCCTCAGATTCCAGATTTTCAAATATTTGTATCTAAGCCAAATATTGTCATATCCTATATTTCGGAAAATTGATACTTAAGACTGTTTTATGGTCCAGAGTCACATATGTGTTCTGACTGACTGCCACAAAAAAAAAAAAAAGAAAGAAACATGCTGTAAATTAAATAAGAATGCCCATGCACAGCACGATGTGCATTCATTTGATTTGATTAATTTTATTCAAAATACATAAAAGGGTTATTTTTAATATATTTCAAAATTTAATTTATTCTGGCAATGACAAAGTTTAATTTTCAACAGCTATTACTTCAGTGTCACTTAATTTAATAGATGTGTTAAGTAAAAACATGTTAGTCTGAATTAACTTTAAGTCGCTTTGGATAAAAGCATCTGCTAAATGCATTAATTTAATTTAATTTAATTTAATTTAATTTAATTTAATTTAATTTAATTTAATTTAATTTAATTTAATTAAAGTGTTTACTGTTTTTATTAAAATTCACTTTTGCTCAACTATCACTTGCTGTCATATGCTTAATAAAAGTATTTATCAAAATAGTTACTTAATACTAAAGACAATATTCACTTACAGGACTGTATATTCTGTTTTGGTTCCAATTACATCTCTGAAATAAATACAAAACCATTTCTGGGTGACCAAAATTATTCTTATCACAAAGTCTATACACATTTTAATGACCTTTCCTGCCTAAGTGGCCAGACAAGGCTGCAATGAGGATGAAACTTTATGCTTTCTAATCAAAAATCTGATTAATTAGCAACATACATAAAGTGAATAGCAGTCAATCTGAGTCACATTCAGATCAGGTAGGCCTTTTAAGGACACATGTGATATCACTGAAGTCCTTTTCAATGGGAATGCTTCCAATTTCATAAAAGCATTGAAAATATGGTCATGCTATTAGGTCAGAACAAATTTAACCTGTTGCACAATGCTTTCAACTCAGACTTGTCATGCTTCAGATCAGAACCGATAAAAGGAAACAATGCAGAGTCAATGGTTAGCGATGATTTCTTGATCTCTCTTGCGAGAGCCAGCAGATAAAAGGAAACAAGCCATTTCTATTAAATATTCAAGAAACTCTCACAAGTCGAGCATGTGATTTATTGATTTAAAAAGCGGAACAATAGAGAGCAACTTTTTTAAAAGCTCCTTGGAGTGAAGGCAACTTTTTATTAATGTGTAAGAGGAAGAACTAGCAGGACCTCTCTAGAGCCATTTGAACGTTTAGCTTGGCTTTACTGGGTTTACACCCTTCACAACACGCTAATGGACTGCCCTGGGAACTTTTCTCAAAGCTAGCACCAAGGTTAGCCTTCTTTCCAAACAATCCTTTGGGGGAGATATTAAATCCACCTAGAGACTGGAGAAATAGGCTGAGAGGGGGAAAAGCTGAAACAGCAATTTGTTTTTTAAATCAAGCAGAGGCTTGGGAATACCGGACGTTCAGGATCACCATACCACAAGCGCCTTTGCAAAGGGGGTGTTTTATGCTATGTTGGGCTTTTGCTCCTTAATAGGCCACAGTAGAGAAGTCGTTTGCACCACCGCTTTGCAGTCCATTGCATTTTGGCCTATCGATGCATTTATACAAGTTGTAAAGGCCAGTGTCCGTGTGCGGTTAAGATTGTTGTACCCCACCAGCATACACAAGTTTTGTTTGAGCTAATTTATGTACTCTAGCCTACAACAGTCTTCTCAACCTCTGTCCCTGGTGGCAAAAATAAACAGTAGAGTTGTTCTTCAGTTTTTACTTAAACTGGTACCTGTACCTTAAAGGTACTGCATAATTTTTTGAGTCTGTGAATAAGAAATATTTTTCTTAATATACTGTAACATAAAATGCAATTTAAAATGTATCCACATATACATTTATTCATTAATTTATTTTTGTTCTCTGATGTCCAATTTTAATGTTTGTTGGGTTAGGGTTAGGTTGTAATTCTGTATTACATGACAATTTTCTCAATTCTCTCCTTTCTGTGAGCTTTTTAATTGATTTCAACATGAATATAAATATGTAGATACTGCATTAACAACTTGTCCTCATTATCATGATATATTTGCATGCCTGATATATTGGAAAGGTCAAGAGCTGTATGAGAATTGAGAGATGCAGTCTGAAACAATCCCATTAAAGGAATTTCACAAGATCATAAACATCAAATAATTCTGCATATAGTAGATAAGACATAAGTCACAATTACTGACTGTTTTAAATTTCTAATGGAAGCAACATAGGGCTGGGCAATTTTGCAAAAAAAAAAAAAAAAAATATATATATATATATATATATATATATATATATATATATATATATATTATTATTTTTCCAGAATGTTTGACTGATTCTCTCTCTTTCTTATTTTTTTATTTTTAACTGGTAAACTTGAAAATGTAACTACAAAATGATTTAAGTAAATTTTCTTTATTAACCCTCTAGTTAAAGTTTTATTCTAAGTACAACGGCACATGAAGTTGTCAACATGGTGTAAATGTTAAACATATCACTTGTTAAATATCTTTGCAGAAAAGATGCAAAAACTTCAACTACATATTGTACAAACTTGTCTTATGTGTTCAGAAATAATACCGAAAATTATTTTAGAAAATCTCTAAGTCAAGTTAATTCAAGTTAATTCAAATACAAAATGACTGAAGGTATACCACGAGTAGACTTTTATTACGTATAAATGTTCTTTAAAAACATAAGCAGCTTTCAGTCTGTCAACATGATGCAAACATGTAATATTAGACATACAGTAGTAGTTCTTTACAGGTTTTTTATTCGATTGCACTGGCTTCCATAGTTTTTTTTTGTACACATAGACCCACATAGCAAATGTCTTCTGGCCCAGATCTGGGGCCCACACAATCACTTTTCCCTCGGCCCAAGTACCACAAAGAATAACGGCCCTGAAATGGCCCAGAACTGGATTAAAGACTAGGGCCACACATGGGCCATATCCATCCCGAATCTCAGCCAGTTAATCACCCTTCAGCTGGTCCTGAACTGGGCCAAAACCGGTTTTATTATTGGTACCAATTCTCAGCCTTAAGAAAATCAGAATCCCCAAATCTGAGCCACACCTGAGCCTTATATAGCCCAGACCCAGTCCAGACAGCAAGCAGTTTCGGCCCAGATCCGGCCCGCATGGATTTGTGCATACAGTTGAAGACTTAATGCTGTAAGCTGTCATGCTTTTATTTATTTAAAAAAATTAAAAACGCTTTATACATATTATCAAAGTTATTTCTTAGTTATGTGCACATGCAGAATGTCTATGAGACTGGTTTGCCTCAATGTTTTTCAGCATCTCACCTATAAGCACTGCACTTTTAGGAGACCATGTCAAATTAAATAGCTTTTTTTTTTTTTTTTTTTTTTCAAATACAGTATTTTCTAAAAAAAAGAAAGTGGTAAGTGGAGTGCATTGCTTGGATGGTATGAAAATCCACTTTGATGGTAACAAAAACTATTCATTACAGTTTTAAATTCAATTTAAATATTTGACAAAATGTAAATTGCATGAAATTTACATGTGTGGTAAATTTTGATGGAGCATATTAAACTGTAGTACAGTAGCAAAGGGTGCTTATAGATAAAAAGAATAAAATATTTGGTGCTAAAATATTAATTAGTTAGAATATTAGTTAGAATCAGAAATTAACAAAAGTAACTAATAAGCCCTGATAATCAATTCATTTCATTATTGAAAGAGCGAACACAGACAATACAAAAATTTAAGTCACTTAATATTAACTTTTTGTTTATTGAACTGTTGTATAAATCATATCACTATTGTCTTTGTGCTGCTATATAAGAACAGCTTGCACAATCCATGCATTTTCCAAATCGCTTATCCAAGGGCCACAAGGCTGCTAGAAACTATCCCTTCAGCTTGGGTTATAAACATTCAATATTCAGTTTTGGGGCCTTTTTTTATTCATCTTGGTGTTATTTAATTTCGGTAGTTAATTTCCAACCTGATTAGCATCAACACAAAAATGACTCACTGCAACATTTTCTTAAGTGTAAAATATAAATTTTGTATGCTTAAATGTATTTGGCTTTTTAATGCACAAAATTTTCATTTATTAATTTATTTTTCAGTTTTGGTAAAAAAAAAAACTGCTTGAATGAGCCACTATGGGTGTCCTGCCTCAGCCGACTAGCTTGTTTGATGTCTCATCCCAGTCATGATCATTGCCAGGCATGTTTCGTAGCCAGAGAGATTTGAGCGCCAGTTCGAGATTGCTGATTGGAGTTGTGACCTCATTATGAATAACAAGCAAGATGTTACTGTGTGACTGGCCAAATATGCTGAAGACTGAGTAAACAAACATACAACATTAATTGCATTAAACCATTAAAAAGTGGTCATAGAAATGTTGTGCAATCTGAGTAAAAGTGCTCACTTAGTCCTGTTAATCTTGTGAATTAAATTACTAATGAAAATTGGCATTACCAAAAGGCATAAGGATTTTGTCAAGTAAAACAAAGGTGGGACCAAGCAGCAACCTTCCGGTCTCTCTCATGAAACCAAGACAGAATTTACTAAACCTACAATTTATTGCCTGGCCGATAGAGACTTGTTCCAAAAAAAGAGTCAGTCCCATAGACTCATCATGTTAAAATGCCCAACTTTACAGCAGAAAAAAGTATGTTTACAGACTGGTACAAAAAGGGGGTTTTAGCTAATTTAGCCCTTCATGACAAATGTGTGGGGGTAATTTTTTTTTTAGAACTCATCCGTTTAAATTATATTAAGCCTTAAAGTTCTGCATAATTAAGGGCGTGGCCATTTGAGTGACAGGAGGATTGCTACCACTGTCAACATAGTGTGGGCATGGTTTCAGCAACCATCCATGTTTTTATACAGTCTTTGGGTGGGACACAGTGACAATTAGAGAGTCAATTGTCAACAGAAGTATGATGAGGGGTATGGAGGACCAAACCTGCAGAAATTAAAAATAAATTAATTAATATATAGATAAACAAATACATGTAATAAAAGGAAAATAAATAAATAAATGATGTGATAAAAACAAAAATAGTTCATTTGTAATAAAATTTAATCCTGAATTTATATTTTAAATGACTTTTGTCCTTTATATTTTTATTTTACATTTATTTTTATTCTTTTTAACATTTATTTATTTATACTTTCATTCATTTTTTATATTTAATTAATTTATTAATACATTTTTAATGGATTTATTGGTGCATTTATTTATTTATTATATGTATTTATTCATTTATTTATTTATTTATTTATTCACACATGTATTTATTTCCAAATGTATTTATTTATTCATTCATTTATTTCTTTTTATTTTTCCATATGCAACATGGAAATGATGGAGGCGGTCCTTGTGGAGCGCCGGTGAATCATTGGTTGAGAGCTCACGCAGAAGCCTCTGATTAAACTAAGATCGGAGTTTGAGAGTTGGATGTGCCAGATCGACTGGAGAGATCCAATATATTTTCACAGATTCCCATTTATTATGTTGAATTATTTAATAGAGACTGAATTCAGTTACTTTTATCATTAAACCCGGAACCATCAACACTCTCAATGGTCTAAGCTGATGACGCCTTTACAGAGTGTGTTCATTTTGTAATTACAGAGAAGATCTTAACTCCCACAAACATTGTGAGCACAAGTGAGCAAACCAGTTATACTTAAGGTCTCTTCAGTCTGCTCAGACTCACAATGCTTTTTGGAAATGTGACCCACTGGCATAAAGTTGGCTTGATTATAGAAGCTTGGTATTTGCAAATTCAGGGACCATCTCTAAAGTTAAATACATTATTATACACGTTTCTTGTTCCAAAAGCATTTTAAGAGAATAGCTTACAGTCACAAAACCAACTGTAAAGTGTTCATATTTACATATGATTGCGAACATCGAGCGTCTAGCGAAAACCAACTTTATGCCAGTGGATCGCATTTCCAAAAAGCATTTTGAGCCTGAGTAGACTGGAGACGTTTAGTGCAACTGGTTTTATGATAACCTTATGCTCACAATGTTTTGGGGAGTCTTTTCTCTGTGATTACAAACTGAAGACAAGCCTGAGTAACCTCCACCGAGTGTCTAGAGGCATCATACAAACACATCGATGATGTTGTTGGTTCTGGGCTTAATGATTTAACTATGAGAATAAGTAACTGAATTAAGTCGCTATAAAAGAATTAGAAATAATAATGTGAATCTGTGAAAATATATTGGATCTCTCCAGTTGATCTGGCACAACAGTAGACTAAAACATGGGCACAACACACTCGCAAATCAGATGCTTCTGCGTGAGCTCTCAACCAATGATTCACCAGCGATCCACAAGGACCGCCTCCCTCATTTCCATGTTGCACACAGAAAAGTAAAAAGAAATAAATGAATAAATAAATCTGGAAATAAATACATGTGGGAATATATTATATGTATGGAAATACATATAATAAATGCATGAATAAATACAAATAAATAAATAAGTTACATATAAAAAGTTATGAAAGTATAAGTAAATAAAAGTTAAAAATTAAATATTTAAAATATAAATTCAGGATTAAATTTAATATTTACTAACTATTTTTTAAATTATTTATTTATTTTCCTTTTATTACATTTATTTATTTATCTATATATTCATTTATTTATTTTTAATTTCTGCAGGTTTGGTCCACCATAGAGGGGGGAATAAATGTGTAAATATCGAAGATATCAATTAACAACTCAGTGAAATATTTTTGAAGTAGAAAATTCTATAAAGAATAGCTTTAGTTGGCTAATTACCTAAAACGCACTTATGTCTGAAAAAAAAAATCTTATAATATACAGTATGTATGTATGTAAATGTTTTTCTTTAGAACTTTCTATTCATCAACATAAAAAAATATAAATAAATACAATAAAAAATACAAAAATCTTTCTTGAGGTCCAAATCAGTGTTTTAGAATGATTTCTGATGGGAGTAATGAATGAATGAATAAAAATTATAGTATTTTACAATAATACTGTTTTTACTGTGTTTTTGATTAAATAAATACAGTCTTAGTGATCACAGGAGACTTCTCAAAGTTTTTAAACAGTAGTGTACAACATATTGAACACTAATATTGAATACTGACTAAATTTTTACAGATATCTTTATCAAGATATAAAAATGATAAACAAGCTAAAACACGCATATAAATGAACAGTGATCCTAATTTCATAGTATCCCATTTTTTTAATTATAAAAACAGTTATTTGTGATGAATAAGAGCTTTTGGCTCACAGGGAACCAGATTTGAGTTTGACCTGGATCATGTCTGAATCAGATTCTCCCTCTCTCGTATTTACTTTCCTGCCAATAAAGGGCAAAAAAGCCCCAAAATACAGTGTAATGGAGAAAATGTCTATCTACCGATTTCTGCCTATCCTTTCAACATTTTTGCATTTTCAGGTTCTTTTCCCTACAAAGCCTTCAAAAAGAAAAAAAAAATCTCCTAACAAATGATTCAGTTTTTCTGTCAGTCAGTGCCTTCTGAAACTGTCGATAGATTCCCTCGAGTCCAACAGGAATGTAAGAAGCTGAGCTCTATTATGTGCTTGTGCATTCTGGTCGAGATGCACTTTGACGAAGAGCAGGGCACAAGGATAAACAGCACTAGCAGTTTTGTCAAAAGGGTTTCCTTGCTTGTGGAGCAGTCTATCACATCTCTGTCTCTGTCATGGTGATAAGAGGTGTGAAAGGGAGATTAACGGCCCGCCTGTGACAGCTTTACCTTGGTTCTGCCTTCATAGAATAGCTAAAAAGACAAGGAAGCTAAACCCTCGGAAAACACTTTAACTGTCACTACTTAAATTCCCCTCTCCTGCAAATGACTGTGGGACAGGAGTGCTACACTCTTAGCAGACTGAAGCAGAGCAGAATGTTTCAGTATGCAGTGCTTATCTCTGTGCATATTCATAAAAATTCTGCCAATCTAGGCCAACAGGGATATTTCTTCCTTTGTAAATACATTTTCACTGGTCTGGATAGCAAGTCAAAAATATATATTTTTAATATTTGAAACATATTAATATATTAAATATTTTTAAATTTATTATTTTGTTGTCCCCCACAGTTATACACTTCTGCTGCAAAGAACTGAATACAATGCAAAAAAAAAAAAAGTCAATGTTCAAACCTGCGCTGAGATTTACATAGGTACACAATTACTGAACACACTGATTTATGAACCAGCCTAAAACTCTCACACTGGTCCAAAACACCCAAAGGTATTGCATCTTTTGTCTATAGCAGTGGTTCTCAGTACCTGTCCTGGAGTAGCCCTGCACATTTTGTATGTTTCCCTCATCTATAACACCTGATTCAACTCATCAGCTCATTAGTGGAGACTGCAAGTCCTGAAGTGGGTGTGTCAAATACAGGGATACGTACAAAATGTGCAGGGCTGGGGGTACTTCATGGAGAGGTTAAAGCAAGCAAGCAAATTTTATTTATATAGCACTTTTCTAAACAAATTAATGCAAGTCAAAGTACTTTACAGACAAGAAGGAACCAGAATGATATAGCAATTATTAAAAATTTAAATTAACAGAATTAAAACAAAAATAAAACAAACCCATTAAAATACACAAGTAAGAATAAAGTTTATAAAGATTAAAATAAGAAATATAAAATAAAACATTAAAAATAAGGCAAAACAAAACACATGAACTATACAGAGGTTTTATAAGTCTTTAGAGTTTTTAATTTAGATTTAAAACTATTAATGTTTTCAAAACATCTTATGTTCTTTGGAAGGCAGTTCCAGGGGCGAGGGGTATAATGGGTAAAAGCAGCATCACCAGATTTTTTTGTTCTGCTATGAGGTACAGTTAGAAGAAATAAATCTGAGGATCAAGGAGTCCTTCTAGGTTCATATACTGTAATCATTTTTTAAAGATAGTCTGGAGCAAGTCCATACAATGCTTTATAAACTAATAAAATATTTTTAAAATCAATATGAAAACTAACAGGTAACCAGTGTAATGACTTTAATATGATCTGTCTTTTTGGTTTTTGTCAATATTTGAGCAGCAGTATTTTGGATTAATTGTAATTGGTTAATCATATTCTTTTGTAGACCAGAAGGGCATTACAGTAGTCAAACCTGCCAGTTCTAAATGCATCAATTCATTTTTTTTTCGTCTTACTTTAGCAATGTTCTTCAGATGATAAAATGCTGTTTTGTTAATATAATGTACGTGAGCTTTAAAGTTAGAACCAGAAGACAACTCCTAAGTTTTTTTGCTACATGGCTTGGGCTTAATCAGTGTATATTTAGTTTAGGGGGTCAATTTCTCTCTCTGCACTTTTGATACAAAAATCAAACATTCAGCTTTATCTTGGTTGAGTTTTTAGAAGTTTTGTGTCATCCAGACATTTATGTCTTGGAGGCAGTTTGCGAGTGAATCAATTTGCACAGGGTCATCAGGATACACGGCTAAATAGAACTGTGTGTCATCAGCATAGCTATAAAAAGAGAAGTCATGCCTTCTGATGATGTGAACAAGAGATAACATACATAGATTAAAAATTTGTGGTCCTAAAACTGATCACTGAGGAACCCCACATGGTAACATGTAATATTCAGACAAAGTATTATTTATAGATACTACAAATGTTCTTTAACTAGTATATTATTTAAAAAAAACTATTTAAAACTGTTCCTGATAGACCAACAAAGTCACTTAATCTATTTAAAATAATCTGTATTGTATCAAATGCAGCACTCAAGTCAAGATGCACCAGAACTGAAGGCCAATTTCTGTCAAGGTTTATGTATATGTAATTTACAACTTTAATAGAGCGGTCTCTGTACTATGGCATTTTCTAAAACCAGACTAAACATCTCTGGTTTACAATTTGCATTTAAGAATGTACTCAACTGATTAAAAACTTTTTTCGTAATATTTTATCTCCATTTTTTATACACAGGTTATAGGGCATATTTGAGATCAGAAGGGAAAATGGCAAGCAGTAGGGAGTGATTTAAGAATATCAATTCTTATAATTCAATAAAAAATTATTTTAAAAAGAGAGGTAGGGATTGTACAAAAGAAACAAGTAGATTGTTTCAGTTCTGTCACAACCTTTCAGTAACACTTTATTTCAGGGTCTCTTTACTAATTGCTTAATAGCATGAATATTACTACAATGTTAGCCATCTATTAGTACTAATTAAGCACATATTCATGCCTTATTGTACATCTCCTTATTCAACATCCCTAATCCTACCCAATACCTTAACTTAACAACTATTTTACTAACTATTAATAATCTGCAAATTAGGAATTTATTGAGGGAACAGTCGTCGTTAATAGTGAATAAGTGTTCCCTTATCCGAAGTGCTACCAACCTTTCTTAGTTTCTCAACATCAAAGTAAAAGTAAAACTTTACATTTTAATAGTATTCTCTACAATTAATAATGGAGGGAGCATATTTAACCGATTATCATTTATTAAACAGATTCCTGATATAATGTTTGTAACTTTATCTCTGAAGTAGCAAACAAACTATTCACATTTCAAACTTGGTAAATCAGAACTCTTATCAATTTTATGATTTATCAGTGAAAATATTGTATTTAATAATAATCAGGGGTTATTAATGTATGCATTTATAAGGTTTGAGAAATAAGCTTGCCGCGTTCTATGCAGTTTTATTTATTATTGTAAATTTTTTAGATTTGAAGTTTATTTCTAGTTCAGTTTTACACCATCTTCATTCAGCACTTCTACAGTCTCTTTTAAGTTTCATGGTCTGATTTGTCTTCCAAGGAATTTTCTTAGCTCTAACGTCTGATTTGATAGGGTTATGGCATCCACAATCAAGTGGGCCATCCTCTGCTTAGAGACGGCACTCCCCTTCTGCAAGGGGCAGCACTTGCAGGTTCACCACTTGGTCTTTGAAGGGTGTAGTGGGAACCTTGGGCAAGTAGTCAGGATTACCTGGGAGTCAGCTGGCCCAAACTCTAGGCACGAATCGTCGACCGAAAATGCATGCAGGTACCCTACCCTCTCTTGATGGAGGCCAGTGCAAGCAGGAGCAAAGTTTTCAATGAAAGAAACTTTAGCTCAACTGAATGCAAAGGCTCGAATGGGCCCTGCTGTAGTGATTAAAGCACTAGAGTCAGGTCCCAAGAAAGTATAGAGGGGTCCGGGAAGGATTTAACCTCCTGGCACCTCTAAGGAACCTGACGATGAGGTCATGCTTTCCCAAAGACTTCCCATTCACGGGGTCATGGTACACAGCAATAGCGGCAACCTGGACTTTGAGGGTGGAGGGAGTCAGCCTTCGCTCCAGCCCTTGCTGCAGAAAGGAAAGCATGACCGCAATCGGGCATCTTCGGGGTCTTCTCGGCGAGAAGAACATCAATCGATGAACAGGTTCCATTTCAAGGCGTAAGCGTGTCTCATAGATGGTGCTCTTGCCGAATGATCTCAGTGATCTCAGAACCTTCCAACTCCAAAGGAGGAGGTGGCGGTCTCATATGTAACACCCTGCTCTCTGAGGGGAACAAGAGCCCCCTCCGCGACTTTCGTGAAGACCAATCATCCAGCCTGGATGGCTCAGGACACGGTGGGGATTCCACTGGAGCCGTACCATCTCGGTGGCCCGGGAAAGCATAGTTGCCATCTCTGAATCCGACTCAGGCTTTGCCACCTCCCAGAGGGCGGCAGCGTGGCCGAATCTTCATCAGACAGCTCTCCGTCCGATGCTGAGATCGTCATCTGGTCGGGGGGAGGCCCACTGGATACCGCTGGTACGCTCTTTAAAGAGAACCCAGCGCGTTCCGTGGGTTGCTCCACTGGATCAGAGGTGCAAGAGGAGTGATGGTCCCCAGAGGGTTGGTTCCCTGTGAGGTTTGCCACCATTGTAATCCTCAAACCACCTGCACTACTGCCGGAAGTGGCGCTTGTCTGTCAGCCGCCAGAACGAGCCACAGATAGCGGCAACGGGACTCCACCCCCCTGAAGGTAGCAGAGCCTGGTTTGCAGCTCCGATATGGTCATCTTCCCGCAGTGAGGACATGACTCATCCACGAAAGCCACCTCAGCGTGCTCGACGCCCAGACACATGAGGCAGCGATTGTGACCATAACCCATTGCCAGGTAAGGACCGCACCCAGAAACGGATGGGTGAAACGGCACCCTTATAAGGACAATGCGTAGTCTTTATAAAGACGCACCCGTGAAGCTCTTTTAGAGAAATTTGCTCTTTAGGAAATGCTCTTTTAGTGCTGAGGCGCACAGGGGAATTGGCCGCTTGCAACAAGACAGGGGGTAGTGCAGCCTGAAGTACGCAACCCACTCAACACACCACCACTAAAGCGGCGTCTCACCAACACACGAAGCTTCCGAGAGCGTGCTGAACTCATAGTTCACAGCAGACACAGTTGATCCAATGATGCCAATGTGCATTGGCTCGTTTAGTTTACACTCTAAGTAGATTGGTCTATCGAAGCGTTATCCCATTTTGCATTGGTCACCGACGTGGCGTTGAGAGTGACCAACTGAAAGGGAAATACAGTTGTACAATGGGTAGGTAGTCAAGATAAAATATGTTGTTCAATATGATGTGCAAGCATCTGGGAGCCCCTTTGATTTGGATGCAGGCCATCTCACTTAAAAAGCGCTGGAACGACTCCAAAACAGGTCAAAATTATCTATAAAATGAACATTGAATTTGTCACATGTAGATTTTAACCATGTTTTAAAGGAAAAAAAGACAATTAAATTTTTCAATAACCTTATTGTAAGTAGGCAGTGGACCTGACGTAGCAATATTTTTCCCAGAGTTAGTGAGAGAAATGAGCAAAGATTTAAAATATTCATGGCATAAGGTGTTGTTGCTACTAACATTTGGTATCACAGTATGCGCATTTCCATTACCCTTCAAATTGCACAAATTGAAATTGTGAATTGAAAATATGCCTAATGGAAACGTGTCAAATTATGGGCAAAAATGGTCATATAATCGCAAAAACGTTTTTATGCTGACATGCATGAGGTGGTTTTTCAGACCATGCAAAAAAGGAATAATTCGCAAAACTGCAATGTTTTTTTTTTTTTTTTTACATTTACAGGCCACACTGTGTACTGTATGTAAAAAGTCATATGATCATTCTTCAATGTACTATAACCTCCAAGAAACCCTACATACATGGCCACTCTCCAGTATAAGGAGCTTTCCCTACCATTAATGCTTAGACAATTTACATTGCACACATCTGCAGTGCAGTGTGGCTAGGATACGGTGAATGAAGCTGATTGCGGCCACTCTAGTCAAAGCTTGTGTTTATTCCAGCCGTGGCACACACCCAAAATCAGTCAAAATCCCACCGAAATCCCCTGCCATCACTTATCGTGAGAGGCAAAAGTTTATGTTTTAGTTGCTAAAATGTTTTGTGTAAATATGTAATGGAAACGCGGCTAATGTTTGCGTGTTTACCAAGCACATCACAGAGTTTTGTGTGTATGTCCAGTACCTTAGTTCTGGAAAAACAATGGACTGCTGCTTTAGCTCTTTAGGAAGGGAGTGAAAGCCCTCATGCGAAGGAATCACCGATTATCACAGTGGTGGCAGCCATTGATAGTGAAGGTTAGGGCTGCACGATATTGGGAAAAAATTACATTGCGATATTTTATTTTTCTGTGATATATATTGCGATATGAAATCTAATCTAATTTTAACACACTTACATTATCATTTTAAATGATTTAAACATCAGAGTATTATTAAAAAATTGAGTAAATTATTTGTTTGTAACTTTAGGATATGGTTTGAATTGTTAACATATTAACTAACATGAACTTACCATGAGCAATACTTTTATTACTATATTTATTAATCTTTGTTTATCTTAGTTTATAAAAACACAGCTGTTCATTGTTTGGTAATGTTATTTCACAGTGCATTAACTTATGTTAAAAAATACTGTACAACTTTTGATTTTAACAATGAAGGCTATAGCCTAAATGTTGAAATTAACAATGTTTTAGAAGTGCAGTTTAGTAATAGTAAATGTTAAATAATGTAGTTAAATAGTTTAATAAATAGAACATTATTGTAAAGTGTTACAGATTTCTTTATACACCAATTCAGATGTCTCGTGAGTTCAGTGTTGGACAGGTCAGTTGTTTAAACCAATGGTTCCCAACCTTTTTCAACTCGTGGCCCACACAACCAAACACATATGTTTGCGCGGCCCACTGCAAAAAAAATTAACTAATCCTGCTATTGTTGCGTCAATAACTTAGTACTCAGAAGCTAGATTGTTAACTGTATTTATTGAATGAACTAGGGCTGTGCCATATGGACAAAAAAAACAAAAAACTATTGCGATTTCTTTGATCAATTTTGCGATTGTGACACACACAAATATGCTTTACAGTCATAAATGCATTCAGGATTAATTTGAAACATATTTCCAAAAGAAAATCAATTTAAGATTTAATTTAACAGAGCTTTATCAAAAAGTTGTAATGTCTCTAAAACAGACATAAGTCAAAATAACATGACGTGTTGAAATAGATTTGTTATACATTATACAGGTCCGCACGTACTGCGTCTGCAGTGTGTATACAGTATGTGTGAGCGGTCAGCAGCGAGAGCGCATTAGTGTAACGAGAAAGCACATTAAAATAATGCACGAGCACGAATCTCTCTGTTCGCATGCAGATTTCCTTTTGCTTTGTCACAAAACCAGACGTGCTTGCTCAGATACACGCTGCTCTCGAAGAAGAGTGTGTGCACTTAAAACTTGTCTCCTCTCACTTAAACTGCGTCCTGTGCACTCACAACTCTCTCTATGCTCATGTGCTAGATATTCATTATTATCGCTCGTTTTTATTTTTAGCCTTTTAGCAGTGCATTGTGAACGCTCTGATCCTTTAACATGGGTTCAGAAAAAAGGCGCATCACAGACAGTGTGTAAACCTGGAGTTAGGGATATGCCCAGTCTGTTCTGTTCTTGCGCTAGGTACGTTGCATTCTGATTGGATCGGATAGCATACTGCGGGAGGACAGGGCCGCGGAAAATCGTGCTAAAAAGCAATTTAGAAATCGTGCACGCTCAAATCGTGATTTTATGACTATTTCTATTAATCGCACCGCCCTAGAATGGACTGGAAATGAACAGAAAATAACTCGGGCTGGCACCGCTCACGAAACGGGAAAACCAGATCCAGGCAGAGCTCGGCAGCGGGTAGAGTCAGTGGAGCAAGCGTCAGGAGGGAACACGTTGACAGCCATTTATGCATGTTTGAATTTGTTGTTCTGTAGCTATGCAGCAAAAACATCTATTATTTTAATAGTAACTGGCGGCCCACCTGCAATACCACCGCGACCCACAGGTTGAAAACCACTAGTTTAAACCATTCATTAAATTGAATCGGTTCAAAGGAATCAATCGTTGTGTAATTATCCCTGCAGTTTAGGATATCGCACAAGATTTGACAACACAGAAAACATTTCATCACTGGATAGTTTTTTTTTTTGACACCATAGTGTCAATTGATTTTGATTAATATGCGTGAGGGAGAGAGAGCAAGACAGTGCTCGTGTTGTTTGAAGACGGTGAAGGTGAGCGTGCGTGCGCGGCTGGGGCTCTCTTGCTCTCTCTCTCTGGTCGTTCTTATATGCGTCCTGTTAAACTGACAGGACTTAAAAACACATGCGAATGATAAACTTTCACTCTATGATGGTTAAGCTGTGTAATTAATCCACGAATCACATTTGTCAAGGGCCGGGGAGCAGCTGGCCCATACAGTTAATGAATAACGGGTAAACTACGACAGCCTACATCGCACATCCTGCGATGTGACTATCGTGGATTCGTACATCCCGATATCGATGCTTAAATGACACATCGTGCAGCCCTAGTGAAGGTGGAGAAGACGTAGAAGGAAAAGCGACAGAAGTTTGCTGAGAGAAGTAATGTCTCAACACGCCGAAATGATTTGCCAACTTCAATTTCAAAGGTGGCCAAGTTTCATGCATTTCTTGCATTTTGCAATGCAACTTGGCACTTAAAATATGGTACTAAATATGCAGTTAAATTGTGTGGTAAATAATGTCTCAAACCTTACATATAATTAGTGGATTAGAGCTTTCTGGGAAATGCTTTCAACAAGCGCCTGAGAACCAAAAACATAATAACATGATTACAGGTTGATTCAGTAGACAGGATTTAAAAAATAAACATGAACTCTGCTGCACTCACTGTGGATTTAGGCAAAATACTTATCAAAAAAGACTGGCAGCAATAATAAATATTCTCCTATCTTTCTGCATCAGTTTAAAGTTGTTTATTCATAAAGAATTACAGTTACAGTATCTGCACATTTTTGTTTGACAATTTTTTGAAGCACAATTTCCCACATAAGGTCCACATTTTACTAATTGTATAAACATATTAATTGTATACAAATATTTTTAATATTTTTACAAATCTGATTGCAGATCAGATTTTTGTTTTTAAAAACTGGAGAATCTATGGTTGTGTCATTAATAACCCCACATTTTTTTGTAATTCTGTGTAGTAATTTAATCAACTCATGAATTCCCATTCACATTTTAAATGACACACACAAACTGCAAAATGTAGGACTACACATTTCTTTCAATGTTTGTACAAATTAAAAGGAAAAATCACCCCAAAATGAAAATCCTGTACTCACTTTCAAGTTGTCACAAACCTGTAAACATTTATTTCTTCTGCTGAATAAGTAAGCGGGGACTAGCAACTGTTTTGTTACTCCCATTCTTCAAAATATCTGTTTTCATGTTCAACAGAAGAAAGAAACTCATTTGGGGCAACTTGTGGGTGAGTGACCAACATAGTTTTTGGTTAAACTATCTCTTTAAGCCTTCTCACACAACACAGCGTGTTTACCTAATAGCTCCAAATTTAATGAATACTTCTGTACTTTACTGCATGTAAACACAGTCATTGAAAAACTCATTGCATCATATATGAGCTGAGCTATTTACAGTATCTTGTTAAAAATGCTGAAAAAGTGTTCCTAATGTATTCTCTAGGTGGTTTAATCTAATGAATATTCCACGTGTAAATCTGTGCAAGTGGAGTTCTACATCCTAAATGAACATCTAACATTTTTTCTTTAGTAGAGAGCTTTTATTTAAATTGTGCATCTTCTTACAGTTCGACTACCAAAACCATTTTCTTGCAAAGTTGCTGCCCACTAGTGAGTATTTGCTTGCCAAAGCCAATTTAATTTGCATTTGGAACTTGGTTGGTGTTAATTTTACATTCTGACATGAGATGACAATTTTGTCATATCTTAAAAATGTGCAAAAACAAGATGTCCACATGCACACCAGCACATCCTTACATTGGTGGTTATGCTGCCCTACAAAGGCAAATGCAGTACCTAGGCCAACATTGAAAGTGAGGGGAAAATAAGTTTGAATTTTGATTTTATATTTGAATCTTCTCTTTGATTGTTGAGCTAAAACTTGCCTCCTGAGTCCTGGGGTTTGAGAAATATCTTACACATCTTTTTTAGAGAGACGTTAAGGAATTTCTTAAGATAAACTCTTAGTTCGTAAGAATGTTATTTGCACTTAGTCTTTCTTGTGCTCACTTGGATACTATATGTGTGGATATGTCCTGTGCATTAGCGTTCTCACATGCAGAGAAAAAATTAAAAATAAATTAGAGGTCATTGAGTCGGTTTTGTAAAGTTGTTACTGAATTTCGAAATTGCAGCAAGAAACTCACACTTAATCATGAGCAAACATTGTTTACATTATATAAATTGGGTCACTTCAGAGAAGTTCCATATTAATATGTAGGACACAAACAAACATATATGGAACTAGTAATATTTGAAACAACCTAATACAGTCATTAAACATCTCACCCTTGGGGATTTAAGACCATTCGGATCGGTGTCCTAACTTCAAGAATTTTTCTACACTGTAAGAAATGACCGGCAATTAGACAATTACATTTTACGACAGTAAAAACATGTTAAATGGTTAACGACAAGTTTCCCTTCTATATAATGTGGAAAGCTGAACTGGACATTACAAATAATCTTATGATAGTATACCATTTTTGAAAGTGGAAAAATAATGTATAATTTATAGTGAATAACCGTAAACCCAGAAACATTCCCAGAAACCCCTGCTTTATTTTTCAATTTTTAATTTTTTTATTAACTATGTTTTTATTATTATTATTTTTATCAGTTGTGTACATTAGGGTTGTATTTCACATCTAATGTTGTTAAATGAATGTTTATTGCATTATTTCAGTTTCATGTGTGCTACCATGATGGTGTTTATTGTTTGTGTGAATGACACTGCACTTTCTATATGTGTTAATATTTAAAAGCTGCTTGTGATGGGCTTTGGTTCATTATGTGACTTTCTTATCACCACCTGCTTTTGATGGTTATCATTGTATTACAAAGGTACACAACAGATTTCAGTTTTTCATTAGGTTGCTATGTTAACATTATATAAAGTAATGAAATTACGGTATTTAAATGTAAATTTAAGTTAGATCCCAAAACCTAAAATGTTTCTACTGTAAAATTCTGGCAACCACAGTCTTTTTTTTACTGTAAATTTAACAGTTTTTTTTTTTAAGTGTTCTTTTAAAAAACATTATTTTCAGGAATTCAGTTTAAAAAAAAAAATCTAGAAAAAAGTTTCAAACATTCTTAAATGTTTTTAAGAACACTTTTTAAGAAAATTCTTAACATCATATATATATATATATATATATAAGGGGTGTCTCTGACTAAGGATTTTCAGTCGAATCACAATTTTCGAATCTTGCTGATATTCGAATGATAGTTGAATCATGTGTTTGGGGGCGGGGCAAAATACATTGAGTCAAGTCAGACATTCGACAGCCATAATTACTGATGTTAACACAAACAGGGACTATGTGTAACAAATGCCTAGCAGATACAAATGGGGTAAATAATGTTTTTATGTTTTGATTACAAAATAAAATATATTATTTTACAATAGTGCATTATAAAGTTAGTTGACAGTTACTAATGTTCTGCATTTCTGTTTTGAGCTGCACGCGCTGAAGATGACCAGTAGTGACACATTTGATAGCAAGTTTTTAATCAATGGGATTAAACTCATAATTTCATGTAGCTAGAATACGCTTTGTTATTTATACAACATAACGTTAATATTAGGACTTATAGGCTATCTGCAAAAAGATCTGCAAAAAAACTCCTTTTGTGGACGTGTTCTTCACGAAACTATATGCAGAAACACAGCAGCTAAACTAAAAAAATTCACAGCGTTTTATTATAATGGTCTTCTCATTGTAATGGTATGGGTGTGACAGTCCAGTCATAGTTATTAATATTCTGAATTGTAGTTTGACCTGCTCGCGCTGTGCACTAAAGATATATAACCGTAGTACTAAAATGAAGTGCTTGACTCAAAACCAAATGCATCTTATATCAGGTAAATAATATATGCACGATATATATACATCGGCTGAAATGTTTTGAAATCACTTGTACCCTACCTGTTCGAAAAAATCCAGCCTGTGTCAGTTTGAGTCTTGGTAAAGTTTGAAATCCCTGCCGCCAAGATGCTTCTCTGTCGGTCACAGATTATGGAAAGTGAAACATAAATCTATAGGGGTAGTTGGATTTATTCATGCACTTTTAAAATATTTATTTGAAGCTTCTTTCTTTTCAGATTCTTATTCACGGCTTTATCATAATAGGCTGCATATTAACTTATTGTGAGAAAACCGCAAGTTCTATGTGAACTCAGACATTTTGAGCGCTCACATATAGTCAGAATGGCATAATCATAACAGCCCGTGAATATTCGACTGTGTGATTGGTAGTCGAATCAGGCTCCTCGAATCGAACCATCAAATCGTCGACTATTTGGGGTCACCCCTAATATATATATATATTATACACACACACACATAAGGATTTTTTTTTGTTTTTTTTTTGTCATGTATTCTCACCTGTGCACCATTTACGTGCATCCCTGATTATTAACTTAAAAAACGTTAACCTCAGTTAGTTGCAAACTGTCTGCTTCATATAATTAACTGGTAAGTTCACACAACTTTTGCGTTAGCCAGATGGGACTTTTCCGTCTAAAATTGTAAGTTTGCTTTAACAGTGAAAAAAATGTTTTGTTATTAGTCCTGATTCTAACAAACCCACAGTGTTCAGTTTTGTGGCCATCAGAGCAGAAACAAAATCTGCTGATCAAAAGATCAGAAAAGGCCCACTCATACAACCATAGACCCTTCCCTCAAAGAAGGTCGAAAGTGGTCATATTTGTATATATATATATATATATATATATATATATATATATATATATATATATATATATATATATATGTGTGTGTGTGTGTGTGTGTGTGTGTGTGTGTGTCTGTGTGTGTGAAGAATTGTATTAATCTGACTCCAAATTTTTTGTCCTAACTAAATTTCGACAAAATGTGTAGATACTGGTTTTTGCCTTTGTGCAGCAGTGTAGTATAATGGTTAAAGACTTAACCTGTTAATTCAAAGGCTACAAGTTAAATACCAAGTCGGGCTGATTTATCACCTGGAGATTAACTGAGATCCCATTCCAGCCCCATTGTGTTCTCCAGCAAGGAGCTTGACCCTAAGTAGCTCCAAAGGGAACGTCCCCTACAATTAGTACAATGTAAGTTGCTCTGATGTAAAGCATCTGCTAAGTAGCAGCCATTGTCCCCTTTGCATAATCTTAAAAGCTCTGCTGTCAACTCAGAAACTGTTTTCACACTCCAAACATAAACATTAAGCTATGTTCTGCTCCGTAGCAATGGTGCTGAGCAAGCTGCAAGCTGGGTCCATCTGTTTGCATCTGCTGTATTTAGTACCCTTATGTGTGAACATCTGTGTAGAGGTCCTAGCATCTCCACCCTCATGTACGGGCTTGGAACAAAAGACTGTCTGCTCGCTGTAATCACACTAAAGCTCTTCTGATGTTGTCCCGCGATACAGGAAAGCCACTTTAATTATGCATGAGGGCTGCATCAAAAAGGCTCTGGGAAAGTTTTGTATTTTTTTTTTTAAAGAGTTGGGGACATATTGAGGCTTGCCACTTCTGAATACTGTTTGAAGAGCTATTTAAACATATGCATTTGTTGGCAATCTCTCTGCAATTGGTTATAACATTTAATGAGCAGAATGAAGCACTGGTGTTAAGGATCGAGAGTTCACAAAACAAAAAAAAAGAAAAAAAAGAAAAAAAAAAAGAAAGAAAGCACAGGCATTTATGGCACAGCATTAACTTAAAATAAAAAAAAAGATAAAATATGGCTTAAAAACAGGTTTCTGTGATTTCCGTGCAGCTCTGAAACAAAAGGCTGAGACGGGTGATGCCTAGATATAAACAAATTAGATGAAAATACATTTTTCTAATTTGGCTGTCAAAATGACTGTGGCAGCATGGTACTTAAGATTAATCTGCCCTGTGGTCGCAGTTCAGTCTTAAAATTTTTTACAAAAGCTGTGCAAACATTAGATAAAGCAAGACTGGATACAAATGAAATCCACTCCAGAGGATTAGATATTAGGTGACCTCAACCAACCCAGTCCAGCTTCCTGGAAGATGTACAAATGCGTAACAATCACATGTGTTGTCTGACATACAAATTGTAGCAAATAACAAAAATGGATCCAAACAGAGATGTAACTTTTGCATGATACGTGAAAAGATATCCAAAATCATACATACATACATACACACACAATTTCTCCAAAATATTAAGTAGCACAACATAATTTCTACAAAATATTAAGCAGCACTGTTTATTGATAATAAGAAATTTTTCTCGAGCATCACATCAGCTAATTAGAATAGTTTCAAGTGACGCTGAAAGACTGGAGTAACGGCTATCAGCTTTGCGGTCACAGAAATAAAATACACTTTAAAACATATAAAAAAAAATAAAAAATAAACTTGAAAATTAACAGAGAAAATATATTTTAATTGTAATAATATTTCACAATATTTATCACACCCCATTGGACTTTTGTCATGTTTTCATCCCTCAAGAGCTCCTAGTTTTCCCTTGATTGATTGTGTCATTCGTGTCAATGTGTATCATTGATTATTATTGTCTGCCTTATGTATTTAAGTTGTGTTCAGTTGTTTTCTGTTCCTACAACATCCCTACGTGTGCATCCTGCCTGTCCATCCTGTATCTACTCTCTTGTGGATTATTAAAGACTATTTGCATTCAACTACTGATTACACCACTAATGTATTATCCAGAGATCCATCTGTCATTTATGGTGATAATCTATTTTTAAATATAAAAATAATAAATAAATAACACAAGTAGCATCCAAGTGATTATGAGATTGTAAGTCAATTAATATCAGTAAACAGTCTGCAGAATCTCAAAAATGTTCCTTTAATATTTTGTTTTATATCATATTTTCGAGCATCTTTATTTCTGGCAGTCTGGTGGTAGCACTTTTAGCTTAGCATAGATCATTGAATCTGATTATCATCCATTAGCATCTTGCTCAAAAATGACCAAAGAGTTTCGATATTTTTTCCTATTTAAAACTTGACACTTCTATATTTACATTGTGTACTAAGACCTACTGAAAATTAAAAGTTGCTATTATGCAACGCCTGAATGTTTGTGTAGTAGCAATAGCAGAGTTGCTGGGGACTATTTTCAGGTGCTGCGTAATATCATTGTGTCTGCTGCACCTGTGGTACATCATCAAAGTTCCTTGATTATTACGCCGGAATGAGAGTATAGTTCCTATAGCCATATCAGCCAAGAAAATTTAACTTTTCATTTTCTGTCTGTCTTATTACACGATGTAACTACAGAAGAGTCAAGTTTTAAATAGGAAAAATAACGAAACTCTTTAGTCATTTTTGAGCAAGATGCTAACGTCTAATCAGATTCTATGATCTATGCTAAGCTAAAAGTGCTAATGCCAGACCTGGAGATCGGCTAAATAGATTATAAAACGGTAAAACTCAACTGTTTAACACTAGGGGAGTTGGAAAATGAGGCTTTTGGAGTGGAGTGTTCCTTTAAGGTTACAAACTGGCACACCCTTATTAAGTGATAAGAATTACTTTGAGGATCAGAGTTGTATTCTCTCAAGCAGTATGAATGTGTCAACAAATGATTGTTCATTTCAGTTGGCTTGTGAAAGAGAACTGTGCTTTATACACGAACGATTAAAGTGATTAAACTCTATGATTGTAGAGCTGGAGGGTACTGTCAAATACACATCACAAACACAAAGCCAGGCAACCTTTAGCCTGTATTGGGTGGTAATAATGAAAAGCCCTGTAGCCAGGGTGCTGAGCTGATCTTTGATATGGCCTACTTCCTCATTAAAGCCCCTGACAGCTGTCCACTTCTTCTGTCGTGCGTCTTGCTAAGTCAGTATCAGTCCTACAAGACAAACACACACTGACAGATTCCGACCCACACAAACAGATCCCAGCTAATTAAGCTGCTTTGCTTACTCTCAATCCTCCCTAATCATCCCAGGATACTAAATACAAACAGATTAGCGTTGGAATCAGGCCTTTAATGTAGCCACAGCACAAGCTTGGACGTACTGTTACAGGTAGAGAACAACAAGCTGGCAAAAAGTTAAAGCAAAAAGCAAGTTCTTCACTCGAAAAATACTGTTCTGAAGGTGTTTAATAAAAACCAGTATGCTGCCATTTTTTCCATTTTAAAGAATCTCAAAAATAGTTCAAATTGATCAGGGGCCTCATTTTGTGTAGAAACCATCCTACATTCGATCCTACAATCAATTCTTAAATGCAGGTACACTTGATTCATTTGAGAATGGCGAGCAGCAAGAATCACTTAGGTTTCCAAATATCTGCAGTACTGTGATTCTCTGCCACTAGAAAAAGTGCGAAAATGCACGAAAAATCGTTCTTTAAGCCAGCTCACAGAAAGTACCAATGATTTGTTTCGGAATGGGACTGATTTGTTAGCAAACAGAAGTTCAACTCATTGATTTAGCGATACGGTTGCAGCAGTTCTTGAGTTCAAAGCTCAGTAAAGGAGAAGACTATTAGTGAATAATGACTTAAATTTTAGTCTGTTTCTTATCACACGGATTCAATACCATCTTAAAACAGATTGTGCAGGAACTTCTATCTTGAATGTTCAAGGCTTCCAGAGTCAGCCACTTAAGAGTTATTTTAGCTGTATCGCAACTTGGTAATTATCATATCATTTAATTCATTACTGTAATCATAAGCACACTGGTTTGTTGTTGAAATTGTTTTCTATTGTTTACTGCACTTTGTTATTCTTTTAGTTATTTAACTATAGAAGATAATGAAATGTTGCACTTTGACTGAAAGTAGCTTTCTTCCACATTTAAAAAATGTGGTGGATTTAATATTTATTATATTACATTAATATTTAAGACTTAAGATATAGTGCACAAAACATATGATACAATTTTAATGTGTGCATTTTATGAATTTTTCTTTTTTTTTTTGGAGCTGAACAGCTGTGGTCATTGAAAACCACTGTATTGAAAAAAAGAGGGTTAAGATTCTCAATTTTCTTTCTTTCAAAGAAGAAAGTGACTAATGAGTTTGAACATGAGGATGAGTAAAAAATGACAAAATTTTCATCACTTTACTACTGACATGTTTGCAACCGAACTTCTGCCATTTTTGGAGGGGAAAAAATATTATACCATTCACTTGCACTTAAAGGCTTAAATTCTGAAAGGATTCAAATATGCAGGTGCCAATTCTGTGAACACTGCTTAACTTTTTTGACCCTCCACCCCATTTCATTTAATGAAATCTCTCTCTCTCTCTTTCTTTTTTTTTTTTTTTTTTGCATTTTTTTGTATTTTAATCTGTTTGCCCAACTGTGACGTTCCACAAATCATGACAGACAGTTCATTCAGGGTTGACTGTTGGATCATTGTCACGGTTGGTAAACCGGGATCTCAGGGTTTTACACTATGTGGGTGAAGTCTGTGTGTTACGCGTCAGCACTGATTGGTTTGTGGGCGTCTCCGCTAATTGTCATCAGCAACAGCTGTCACTCATTACTCATCCCTATATATTGGCCTGTCTAGCGTCTTGTGTTTGTGAGAGCGTTGTTTCATGTACTTCGTCTGATGTTTGCTTTCTTGTGTGTTTCTGCGTTGGATGTCTCCCCAGAACCCCGTCCACTCTTCGCACATCACCAACAGCAACATCACTTACCTTCGGCTCGCTTCCCCCGCAGTTCCGATGTCACCCTCTCCTGCTGCCAACTCATCTCCGCCATCCGAATCCTTCACCCACCTGCACCATCCTGGACTGTGTATTCCCTTCAGCGTCATCTTTGTCTCTTGATTTTGTCCTGTATCATTGTTCTCATTAAACCTTGTTAACTCGCACTTGCTTCCTGCCACTCCTTTCACCCCGACGTTACAATCATCAGGATGACTTGCCTGCCTCAGAATCATTTTCCAACACTAAAAGTGTCACATTAAAAATAGAGTATCAAGTTGTCTCTTGAAGGCAGAAAAATGCTTCTGACTGCTTTAGAGTTGTCAGGGTGATAGCCATGATGCTTTATTTATTTGAATACTATAATTAATCATCTCTAAATTAGTAAATTAGAATGAACAAAAAAAAGAAATGTTGCTCTCTAGATAGACATTTGGCTTAGAAATAATACCAATGAGACTACACTATATCAAATGTTTTGTGAAATTAGCTCAAATGTATTTAATGTGCTAATATCTAAAGTAAGTAATTTATTAAAATCAAAATTTGATGTGCTTATATCTAAATTAAAGGGATGACGTTGTTTCTTCAGTAGAACACAAAGATTTTGATCACAAACCGTTGCAGTCAGTTAGTCTTATAATGGAGGTGAATAGGAATTACGGATCAAACATACAATAAAAAAACAAAAACAAAAGAAACATAAACAAAACCAAATTAAACCTTGCGGATCATGACAATACATTGATGTGTAAAGACACAAAACGATCGGCCTGTGCAAGAAACTGAACAGTATTTATATAGTTTTTTTGTTTTGTTTTTGTTTTTAACCTCTGATGCACATAATGTCCGAACTGTTCGAACTCCCCTAAGCGTGTCCTCCTGAGAGCCTTCTCAGCAGCAGGCATGTGAGGCGTCCTCTTCTTCTTTTTCTTCTTGCTTTACAGCGGATCACAGACTAAGGTAGTGGTAATAAGTCCATTACCACTACCTATCTCTCAAGTGGACCATTGGCACTGTTAACTGAGATTGTAGATAGAGTGTCAATGTTTTTTTAAGTTTTATTGTGTGTCTGAGCTATTCACCTTCATTATAAGACTGACAGACTGCAACGGTTAGTGTTAAAAGTCTTTGTTTACATTCTACCTAAGAAACAAAGTCACCTACATCTTGGACGCCCTGGGGGTAAGCAGATAAACATCAAATTTTCATTTTTGGGTGAACTATCCCTTTAAGTAGTTTATTTAAGTGCCCCTATTATGGGCACTGAAAGGTTCATATTTTGGTTTTGGGAGTCCCCGACAACAGGTTGACCTGCATGCAAGGTCAAAAAACACTATCATTGTCTTATAATATGCATTTATTTTTACATTATTTGCTCAACAACTCCCAAATTATTTGTTTAATGAAGTTTTTTTACAAACCCCTCCTTTGCATTATGTTAATCTCCAACATCAGCACCTAGTGGCAAAAAATAAATTTGCATTTTCATTCAAAAACACAATACTAGGGGGACTTTAAAGCCCATACTTTAAGATTTCACTTAAGGAATGAATATAATTAAATGAAATAATAATAATAATAAAATAAAAATCTTTTGGATAAGCTGCTCGGGTATGTGTGTTCAATTCAGAACAGCATCACTAAATCTACAAACTACCTTTGTCTTTTTATTAGGCTAACCACAAACTTAATCCCTGAACAACCATGTGGGTGTTTTAATGAAATAATGAGACTACTAGATCTGTCATATTAGAATACTGAATATTTTGCAGTTTCTAAGTGTAAAAAAAAAAAAAAGGCTTGGTACAATTCACCCAAAAATGAAAGTTCTGTCATAATTCACTCGCACTCATGTGGAATCTGAACTGGATGACTTACTTACTTCTCTAGAGCACAAAATAATTTGGCGTGGCAATGACGTCTTTTGTATGGACAAAAAACATTGAGACACTTCTCAAAATACCTTTTTTTATGCTCCACAGAAGTCAGTCAAATAGGCCTGGAATGCTTTGAGTCTTGCAGTTTTGTACAATTAATTATTTCAAATAGATGTAATTTTATCATCAAAACAATGTTTTTGTACACAACCTTTTTCTATTGTCATTGTGCTTCATTGTTTTCCATGTAATTTTAGCTTAAACAACTGATGCTTCTCAACACAAAAAGTTAATATATGTTTAATTGACTGTTTATATTGTTCCTTGGCAATAATTGATAAAAAGTTCAATACATCTTGAAGGTCCCTCTACAGAAACGGACTTTCAGAAATAAATCCACCCTGAAAAATATTCTGTGAAATCCCTAAAAAAGTGTAAGAGTGATCCCCAAAATGAACACTCGGGGCAAAGATGCAGATGTTAGAGACTCAAGGAGAAAACAGTTCAGTGGCTAACTGCTCATTGCTGTTCTTTGAATCAGCTGAAGCTTTATATTTCCTCTTAATGGTCACATCTGGCAAAGACAAATTTTGTTAATAAAAATGAAATAGGCCTATATTCAAAATAAAAAAAAGATGTAATGGATTCCCCACCATCAGTTTTACCAGTCTAACTGTATTAGCAAATAAATGTATAAGATCTATTTATTAAATAAATTTCCAAGATGAGCCTCACGACTCTTTCAAGTTCCTACTGTTCTCTTTTTAAAAATACAAAACAGCACTTAATTTAATTCACTGTTCTGTAATAGGCTGCCTAGTCAAGTATTGGATTAGTGAACTAAATGAACCTAAACAGCTGCTGGGCAATAATTTCTTTCAACTTGACCTATTTTTGTTATAATCTGCTTTTACTGTGTATTGCAGGGAAAAGAGTGGAAGTCAGAAAATTCAATCAAAAGCACATTTAAAGCTTATATTTTCTTCTGAATAGGCCGTAATTGGAATCAATGCAGCAGCTATTTGGCTAAGTGAAGCATCACCGGACAACTCCCCTTAATCATCTGAACAAAAATAGAGATAGCAATTTGCAAAAGAAAGATGACCCAAAATAGAGTCAAAACAATCTCCCAGAAGTCTGTTTTTCTCCATCTGTAAACACAAATGCCTCAGCACAGCTGTACACTACTGTTTGCTATAAATCATACACAATCACCCTCACGGTGATCCAGAGCTATTGCTCAGGCCAAAAGGGGTCCTCACAGGAAACACCCAAGCGAATCAGAGAAGCACTTCTCCATAGTTTAACCAATTATTCCTAGCCTCAGGTGAGGTCCACTGGATGTGAATCAACAACAATAATCAACCTTAATAATATTGCATCATTGTTCATAGATGGCTACAAAACTGTCTAAATAAGTATCTTTGTCGTCATTTTAAGTAGAAATGTCTAAATGTGCTTTAAAAGTTACATTTAACTGAGAAGGAAAGCTAAGATATGAATAGTTATATTATGTTCTGCTTCACTTGTTTGCAACATAGACTCACTAAATATAAGCAGGTTTTCTTCTCTATATTTATCCTGTTGTAAGAATGCTGCTAATAGTGCACTGTGAGTGTGTTATTGCTTTTAAATAGAGTTCAATGAACAAGTGAATACAAACCAAGGAGTGTCTACAAGTTCATATTGTGTCTGGAGCTACTTTCGTATGCCAAAGATTCAGGATATGCAAGAAAAGTGTTTAAGACCTTGTTACTAATTCAAAAATGTCTTGTTGAAATTAACCTAAATGAACGGGGCAGCATGATTGTGTTTTCAAGAACAGTAACAGTTCAATAAGAAGGCAATGTTGAGTAAATAACTTTTTGAGAACAATGTTTCCATTTATTTTATCTGTTTTTGTTCTGCCCATTAAAATAAAATGTTTGTTTCAAACAAAGTCACAGCAGAACTCATTGTAACAAACAGTAATGGTATGTTGTTCCAAAATGGCTTGGAATTTTTCAAAGAATCAGTTGAGTGAATTCTTCAATAAATAATGAATCAGCCTTTTTGCACATTGAATGAATGATTCAAATCATTAAAACAGTTGCTGTGTCACAATTAGCATACTATTAATCCTAACTAAGATTTAAAATTAGAATTAGTGTGTTCCACATGGAAGTATATTGAAATGAGGATCCCCAAGGTACCTTGATGGTCTGCTGTTTCCACTGGACATTTGAAATGCAGATCTATTGCACACACTAATGACTATAGCGCCAGAATTAGTGTGCTTTGAATGATTATTTGGTTGAGAACTACAAACACAAAAGCATTAAAAAACTACAAACATGGCAGATGTGCAAGAACAATACTTAAGTATGAGGCTAAGATAAAGTGATTAATAATAAATATATTTTACCTGATGAAGAATATGAATTTAATCTGTAACAACACTGAACTTTTATAAGGATACGTTTGGCCTTTCAGCTACATTATAGTGATAATCTGTCTGTAATAGGTCTCTCATTATTAAATTAATCAGTCCCCATATGGCAATTCAAGTAATAAATGAAGTAAACATATAATGCAAAAATTATAAATGCAAAAACTCCAGAGCAGATTTCATTTTTCACCAGTCAACTGATGGCTTGTCAACTGCATGTCAATACAAGCAGTGAATTCGGCCACAGATCTGTTTTAGCCACAAGATGATAAGAGTTCCATGTAGACATGCTTGTCTAAATGTTTATGCCTGAAGCACAGTTTGTTTTATGGATTGTATTAGATGTTAAGTAAATGTATTTAATATTACACAATAAATTAACTCAGTCAGCTTGGAATGTTTTCTACAAACTAATGGTGATGAGACAGTCTGAGTAGAGCATTCTTTTATAGTTTACTGGAATAATTTATAATTATATTAACATACTGTGGATGAAAGGATCGTATTCACAGCCATTATTCTTTTCATCCATTTGACTGGTGGAAAAACTAAATCTGCTCTGGAGTTTTACATTTGCACACAAAACATCGAGAAGTGACTTGCTTATATATACCTGTATGTAATGTACATCTGTACAGTCCCAAAGGTGTGGGTGATGTATCACTCATTGGCATGGCGCAACATGTCACTAGAGGCTCATTATTAGCAGAGAGGTAATGTCAGTCGCACAACTCACACACTATCCTCAACACCAAACTACTCCAAAATTAGACAGAAATTGCCCCATCACTTCCTCCAGTTTT
The DNA here is from genome assembly GCF_963082965.1 of Carassius carassius. NCBI lineage: Eukaryota > Metazoa > Chordata > Actinopteri > Cypriniformes > Cyprinidae > Carassius > Carassius carassius. The sequence goes on along the minus strand of NC_081759.1, from coordinate 17,231,720 downwards.
GCAGTTATAAGCCACAGTGGCAATGAGACAGAATTCACCACCATGTACAAAAACCAAACATCTGTATCTCACATCACAGCTCAGAAATCTAGCTTAGACTAGCATTCATTTCCAGGTCAGTTCATGGGTCAATGACACAACTCAATTTTTTTGTCCCATGTATTAATTAAAAAAATACATTACAATTTTAAAGCATACACAGTCACCTGAATACACCTCTGCTATGATGCACATGTTTTAATTACTGAACTGAAATAACTTCATACCGTCATAAAGTTATAATTATTGTCCTAATAAAATAGTTTGGTGTGTGTGTGTGTTCAAAAGTTTGGTGTCGACAAGATTTTGTAATGTTTTTGAAAGATTTGTATTGAAATAAATACAATATAGAATAACTTTTCTTTTTTAACATTTTAAAATGTGTGTGTGTGTGTGTATATATATATATATATATATATATATATATATATATATATATATATATATATTTACACTCACCTAAAGGATTATTAGGAACACCATACTAATACTGTGTTTGACCCCCTTTCGCCTTCAGAACTGCCTTAATTCCACGTGGCATTGATTCAACAAGGTGCTGACAGCATTCTTTAGAAATGTTGGCCCATATTGATATAATAGCATCTTGCAGTTGATGGAGATTTGTGGGATGCACATCCGGGGCATTAAGCTCCCGTTCCACCACATCCCAAAGGTGCTCTATTGGGTTGAGATCTGGTGACTGTGGGGGCCATTTTAGTACAGTGAACTCATTGTCATGTTCAAGAAACCAATTTGAAATGATTCGAGCTTTGTGACTTGGTGCATTATCCTGCTGAAAGTAGCCATCAGAGGATGGGTACATGGTGGTTATAAAGGGATGGACATGGTCAGAAACAATGCTCAGGTAGGCCGTGGCATTTAAACGATGCCCAATTGGCACTAAGGGGCCTAAAGTGTGCCAAGAAAAAATCCCCCACACCATTACACCACCACCACCAGCCTTCACAGTGGTAACAAGGCATGATGGATCCATGTTCTCATTCTGTTTACGCCAAATTCTGACTCTGCCATCTGAATGTCTAAACAGAAATCAAGACTCATCAGACCAGGCAACATTTTTCCAGTCTTCAACTGTCCAATTTTGGTGAGCTCGAGCAAATTGTAGCCTCTTTTCCCTATTTGTAGTGGAGATGAGTGGTACCCGGTGGGGTCTATTGCTGTTGTAGCCCATCCGCCTAAAGGTTGTGCTTGTTGTGGCTTCACATGCTTTGCTGCATACCTCGGTTTTAACGAGTGGTTATTTCAGTCAAAGTCTATCAGCTTGAATCAGTTAACCCATTCTCCTCTGACCTCTAGCATCAACAAGGTATTTTCGCCCACAGGACTGCCGCATACTGGATGTTTTTCCCTTCACACCATTCTTTGTAAACCCTAGAAATGGTTGTGCGTGAAAATATCAGTTACTGAGCAGATTGTGAAATACTCAGACTGGCCCGTCCAACAACCATGCCACGCTCAAAATTGCTTAAATCACCTTTCTTTCCCATTCTGACATTCAGTTTGGAGTACAGGAGATTGTCTTGACCAGGACCACACCCCTAAATGCATTGAAGCAACTGCCATGTGAATGGTTGATTAGATAATTGCATTAATGAGAAATTGAACAGGTGTCCCTAATAATAATAATAATAATAATAATAATAATATATATAATTTATATATTTATTACATTTGACGGTGACAATGGTTACATGATCCTTCTAATATGCTGATTTGGTGCTCTAGACACATTTCTTATGAATGTCAGTGTTGAAAAATAAAGTTGTGCTGATTTTTTTTTAAGAACTATACATCTTCATGACCACCTCTTACCAATTTTAAGCATTAATTCCTTAATATTAATTACTTTGACCTTTTTACTGTTAACCTTTTAAGTCAGTTTAACTTTGACTCAAAACATAATGGTATTTGTTAACTTCATACCATCGTGTCAATATGCCATTACTTTTTACTTGATTACACCATATTACATTTTTAGTCCTTAAATGGCGACACATGCTGGTAACCAGCTCTGGTGTTTTGTATCCGTTTGGTTGAGGACCTCCCATGTTCAGTTGAATGTGAATAGATCGTGTCGTGCCTCACACTTTGAGTGATCAGAGCGATCATTTGTATGCGTATGAGTGTACAGCCGCTCCCGAACATGCCCATCACCACCTCCACAAGAAGAAGCGTGATGTCACTGGCTCAGGGTGACAGGCGGCTGCTCGTGTCATCCGTCAGAGCCTATGACAGCCTCGTCACTGGCTTGTCATAGCTGTTGTTTGCCAGGTCAGTGGGGCCGCCAGCAAGTCCACAGCCTTCAGGACAGCATAATACACCAGGGAGTGCATAGTAAACTAGGCCTGCCTGCCTTTGCTCACTGTGGCCATCACATACTCGGCTCACACATACTGAGGTATAATGAGACAGGGGAGACCGGGGCTGGAAAGGGAGTTGAGAATTGTAAATCTCATCCCGCACGGACATGGACTTGTTGTTTGACAGAGACAGATGGATGTCCATGGGCTAATGTGAGCGAATTACAAACCACCTAACACAAGACACTGTGCGTATGAAGATGCATATATTTGTAAGCGAGCCAACCGCACACATTTTGTGGTTTTGTGGGAAAGGTTGTGGATCTCAAATGTAAAAATGAGAAAGAAATACACACAATATTGACACAATATTAAAATACATCTAAATAGCACTACTGATAACACAGAATAGGAGTAGGAGAAGAAGTCATTGGTGGTTTTAGGCATTTTAGGCAATGAGATTTTAGGCCCTGTTATTATCTAGTATTGAGATGCATTTTGGTTGATCGTATCACAAGTAGATGAGGGAAACACATTTCTGTTTATACCTGCTGTTTCACATTTGACCACTTTCGACCTTCTTTGAGGGAAGGGTCTATGACTGTATGAGTGGGCCTTTTCTGATCTTTTGATAAGCAGATTTCATTTCTGCTCTAATTGCCACAAAACTGAACACGGTGGGTTTGTTAGAATCAGGACTAATAAGAAAACATTTGTTTCACTGTTAAAGCAAAGTTACAATTTCAGACGGCAAAGTTTAAATCCCATCTGGCTAACACACCTCAACAACACGTCCCATAATATATAAGAATTAGGTGGAGAATAGGTGGTCTTTAGTGGCAGCTTGAACACATGTGCATTTACACCACTGACTATATATATAAACTAAATAGAGTGCAATAACACTATTATCAATTTTATTTTCTGTAGTTATATTTAATGGGTCACACTATGTGCAGAGTGAGAGCCAAACCAGATCTCCAGGTGTGTTCCTGAGAACCAGACTGAAAAACGTATTTGCACCACTGTTAATGCTCCACAGTCCACAGTGTAGTTCCAAAACTATTCTAGGTTAACTTTAATTTCATATTCACCAAATCTGGAATATTTTTGTTACAGGTTATACATAGTAGCTACATATAGCACTGCATTTTTTATCAAATAGTTGCAGCCTTGGAAAGCATAAGATACATCTTTTGAAAGCATAAAAAAATAAAAATCCTACCAACCCCACATAATTGTTCAAACTATATTAGAAAATCTGTTAGGAACTGGTCTCTCAATACAAAATCCATTAGCTTCCCTTTATGGTGACATATATTTCAAGATGGGTTATATCAAAATAATAGATGTGTCGAATAACAAGAAGGTCACAGTAAAATTATGTCACCTCATTTCATCTGCACTCGTTTTTCCCCAACCAGTAGGACTCTAATTTAGCTCTTTTGGGACTTTGGGCCAAAGCAATGGGATGGGCTTCCAAAAAACCCGGTAGAAATTAGTAGGAAATACATGCAGTCTCTCTCTCCCTCCAACGAACATGAGCTAAACTCATTATCTGGATAGAAGGGCATGTGTTCCACTAATCTCTAACATCAAATCTCTGCTCATGTCCAACATGTCTGATCAGCTTGATTTGAGTAAGAGAGGTACATCACCCAGCAAGATTATTCAGACAGATCTAGCGCAGGATGATTTAGTCGTGAAACTAAATCCCTGGTACATGACAGCCTATCTTCTGCAAAATACCTTTTAACGTCAGTTCAAGAGTTCTGTTTAACACCGTTATACACCATTCTGGCAGGAATGTCTGCAGAGGTTCAGGTCGCGAATTTTCCCATCTCGGATTGATTTCGACATCTTGTGGCACTGCACACTCATCTCAATCTTACCTTGAAACAAATCTAGAAATTTGAAATCCGGTATTCACAAACGTTGACTGCGTGGCTTGTGATGTAATTTCTGTGTGATGTGGTGAAAAGTACCATATAAAAGCACCTTTCAATAGCATCTTATGCCAACGATGAGACCCTGATACGAAAGCAGTATCCCTCACCTTCTTGGCTCATAAGTGACAATAATGTGGGAGAGCCAGGCCTAATACATGCCTAATATCTTCAAGAAAGATGTCATGTTAATGACTGAGGAGGGGGAGGCAGAGGAAGATCTGATGCGGCGCTGACACCGTCTCGGAGAGTCCTTTGAGTGGCAGCTAGGTAATGAAGTCTTTGTGATGAATCTGAAGGGAGATGGAGCAGTGATAAAGCACAGGCTTAATATACCACAGCCCTGCTTGAGCTTACAAGTGTACCATGCTGCTACGAGTTAAGAGAAACAAGAACACTGCGCTCTTAACAAAATAAAAGGCTTTTCGGATTATTCAAGTAGATCACGCTGACAGACAGATTCATGCAGTTACTGTGTCTTCTTACGAATATCAAGAGAATCACTGACTTTGGAGTGAATATTAGCAGAATTAGGGCAAATGCATTAGTATTGTGAGTTAATTTACAAAAGAGTTTTTTTTTTTAATTATAAATAATTATTTTATTTTATTTAAAAGATGCTTTGATACAAGCATTACTGCCTAATAATATTAGAAACTTTTGTCTGCCAAATCAAAGTTGTGTGGTCCAGCCAACATGCAGACTACTCTTTTATACTCTCAACTCTTTTGTCTACATGTTGGTTTATATTATACTATATATTCACACTGCATATTATATATATATATATATATATATATATATATATATATATATATATATAGAGAGAGAGAGAGAGAGAGAGAGAGAGAGAAAGAGAGAGAGAGAGAGAGAGAGAGAGAAAGAGAGAGAAAGAGAGAGAGAGACAGAGAAATAAGGAGGAAAAGTAAAACCCTACAATCTCTACCATCTTCCATAAACAAAATGGCACTCAAAAGGGGGTTGGTAAGTGAACCCCCTACCTGGTTTAAGAGGAGAACACAGTCAGCATTTCAATGACCAAATGCAATGTGGTCACCAGTGGGACGGGAGGAGATTCTGCAGTCCTGCTACTCAGTGGTATCTTGCAGTGGATATTGCTCTGGCCTGTGTCTCTCAGCAGGTAACTCATGAACACAACGAATGCAGCCTGAGAGATCATTTTCTGGTAGGGTGGAGAGAGAGAGCATTTGTTCTTGCTCCATGTGCGATTCACATATAAGCAGGACATCAGTATAGCAAACACGTGTCAACCTTGGCTGCAAAGACTCCCTGCTTTATTCTTCTGCCCTCAGTGGCAGGGCCATTGCTAAAGCTGTGAGGTGCACAACACCCCTCTTTGCACTTTGGCTTCTACATTTTCTTTTTTGTTCTTTCTCTCATACTTTCTGACCCATATACTTCCTTTCTCCCACTTTCAGAAGTTGCATCTTTGTGAGATTGATAGCACCAGCAGGGCCTGGTCCGAACTGGGGTGAGATATGGCAAGACTTCCACAGGCAGAAGATAAAGGCTTCTCCTATACCATTACACAACCTGGCAGCCCTACTGAAAATCAACAAGATATTATCTGTCCTCCAAGATTTATATGAATCTTAATATCTTTTGCTCCAGAAAATAAGCTATATTCTTCAGGAGATTCATTTCCTAGCAGAAACTGGGAGTGCAATATTATTTATTGGTGCAGATGGTATTATTTACTTAACTTTGAGGGCTGCCTTCCACAGGTTATTAAAAGATTCAATGTAGCTTCTTGCAGTGCTGGAGAGTAACTAACTGAAAGTATTGAAGCTGCTAACAAAAGCATCAAAATACAGCAGCTTTTGCAGGAATGTATAACTTTTTCAAAAAAAGGTATAGTTGCAGTTCTTAATGTCACATTGTATTGCAGATGCAGCTTTACTGGATTGGAGTTCAAGTTAATGGTCCAAACTTATATTAGCTGTCTTTAACTACTATGCACTTGTGCCAAAAAAGTAATTGCTAGGTACAATTTACTTATACTGTAGTGTTAATGTTGCATTAAAAACTCACTTTTGCTGCTATTATAGAGAGTTACAGACAGGTTCATGGTATGGTTAGGTTTAGGTTAACAGTGTAATTATAGTTGCAATTACATTTACATTACATTACATTTACATTTATTCATTTAGCTGATGCTTTTATCCAAAGCGACTTACAATTGCTATATATGTCAGAGGTCGCACGCCTCTGGAGCAACTAGGGGTTAAGTGTCTTGCTCAGGGACACAGTGGTGTCTCACAGTGGATTCGAACCCAGGTCTTTCACACCAAAGGCATGTGTCTTATATATATATATATATATATATAAAAATCAATCAATGTACATAATAAGTTGTATTAAATTATTCAACATTAAAATGTTTTAAATGTTAGTACATAATAGTTAAAGACTAATGCCGAGTTCACACTGCATTACTTTCAAAGTCACCATTGTTTTCAAACTGCATGACTCTAACTGCTTCAGGAAATAGGGATGTAATGATTCACTCAACTCACGATTTGATTCGATTCACGATTTTGATTTTCAGGCTTCACTTTTTTTTTTTTTGCACAATTATATTTAAGACAAATTATAAATTTAATGTGTCCTTTTATTATTGGTTGGACAAAATGCTGCATGTTTCTTTGTGAAATTGAATTATAACACTATTATAATATACTAATATAGCACTTGCATATTTTTGCTCTTTTGTTGGTTTTGATTGCTTCAATTGTCCTAATTTGTAAGTCGCTTTGGATAAAAGTGTCTGCTAAATGACAACATTTTAATGCAATGTAAATGCAAATAACAAAACTAAATTTTAAAACAAGCCCCAAATCAAATAAATAAGTAACACAAAATAAATCACTTCATAAAAGCAAAATAAGGCTTTGTCTGTGCTCTTTCCACTTAAAATCAGAGGCAACCACTTCATTTTAAACATGATCCAAACAAAGATGCTGCATACATGCAACATGAACAGTTTTTAATCTAAATTAAATTGTATAATTTCGAAATTTGAAGCAAAACAGAATGGTTTGACTTCAGTTTTGTGAAACTATACAGAAAAATATCTGCATGAGGACACGCTCATTTTCTGCCAGCAGGTAGAGCTTAAAGCGTTTCATTGGTTTCCTCTGTAAACAAAGCTGTGCTGCACTTATGAACTTTAATATGCATTACAGAGGCAAAAATTTAAAAACATCTAAACTTTTCTAAAGACAGTAAGTATCCCTCAGACATTCATATGAACTCCTACCCCTAACTGAATCGCGATTTGTTTAGCATCTCAACCGATTTGAATCGTCACATATTTAAATCAATTTTCAACCGGCTTGTGATTAATCGTTAGTGAATCGACTCCTTGTAAATGATCCTGTAACATTTAGTATCAGAAAGTCTGATTCATTCTATTGTCCACACTTTCATGACATAATGCCAATTTGACTGTCAGGTAGAAGTCTGCCATGGAGCTTGCCTCAGTGCGTGCTCGACAGAAGTGTGCATAGTGGCTGAAAGCACCCTTCTAAAAGCTAAAATGAAGAATGGGACACTGTACAATCTTGTGGATTTAACATATTCATACACACAGCGGTCATTGTAAGTTCACAAGACAGCAATTGCACATGAAGTGTGCCATTTAGAAAAGAACACACATCTAACATCAGAAGGTCTGGTTCTTTCTATCGAATCGTTTTAACCTAAAAGGCTTTCTCAGATCAGAAAATCTGATTTGTTTTAGTGAATCAGTTTGTCCTTAATGATCCTATAGCTAGGTAGCTTGCTTGCTTATAGGAATAAACAGATGTTTTTAAGGTTTAAAAAATTTATTTTAATCCATTATCTAGTTTAATTATTTGTATTTACTCTAAATTAATTTAATGCTGTCATGCAATTTGTTTTTGATATTCAATCAAAAATAGTAATTGTTTTAACATCAGAAAAAATGCTGCTTATTTTTTCTTTTTTGGATCATTATAGTTTTAAAATATATTTCATAACACTAGAGTGGTTGCATTTTAGTGGCTTCGATTCATATACACCCCGAAACTATGCTCAAGCAAGGTTATTTGAAAGCAAAAAGAAAGATGGAAATGTGCAACGCAGGAGAGCTCTGTACTTTCCGTCAGAGCTGTGATCATGCATGTCTTTTTGATGTCTCTGTTAATTGGCAGCCTATTAGAAGTGCTAATAGTGCAGCAGGAAGCCACAGCTTGAGACATAAATGTGACCGGGCCAATCATTAGTCACGCCTCAATCAACCTGTGCCTGACACCTGCTGCCACCTATAGCAAATCAATCGGGCTCCATAATCTTATTAACCATAGCTGTCACACCATCTAACAAATCATGTACATGTAATCTGCAGTCTGAGGCTGCGGACACACATGCAAACACACAATCAAGGTTTATTACATAAATTAAGCATGTGGAGAGTAAGATAGCTTGACACCTCATGGTTTAGTATAAACAAAGCTCAGTGTGATAATGATCAAGTGCTGCTTGGAGGAAAATACAGGAATCATGTTGTTTATCTTGTGAAATAATGCATCTTATTGAAAAAAATATAAATAAAAATAATTAACTAGAGCCATACTTGGTCAAAAAAGACAAATATTAATATTTAATTATAAAGGAAGTAGACAGCATAAATGAATACATAAACCAAAGATTTATATGCAGTCTATCTGAAAAATTTATGTCGGTGAAACGTCTGCATGGGTGGCCATGTGGGGTCATAAACTATTATTGATAGTAGATATTTCATGAAGTGCTTTCCTGACAGACACAAGAGGGCAAAGCAGGAGTCATTGATTGAGGAAACGTTCTACATTAACCTTCCGGAGACGAAATACACAGCAAAGAAAACATCTGTTAAAGTGCCTCTGAAGGTTGAGGCGAAAGGGTGAGACTACATCAGAGGAAAAGAGGGGGATAAAATAAAATGTATAGTCATTAAGCATAAAAGGCCCATTTCTGACGACCTAGATATAAAAACATAGTAAAAACAGTAATATTGTGAAATATTATAACAATTTAACTCTTTTCTCTTTCAAAATGTAATTGATTCCTTGAATGGCAAAGCTGAATTTTCAGCATCCTTTCTATTATACCAGTCTTGAGTGTCACATGGTCCTTCAAAAATCCATTTTGATAATGCAAACTTTTCGTCCTAGCAAAAAAACATAAAAATACTAAAATGTATTTGAAATACATTTATTAAATTCTAAGTAAACTATAAATACATTTACATATTTATGTACTTTTTTGTATTTTTGTTATACTAAACTGGTATACTTAAAGTCTGCAAAATTGGAACTAAATGGAACTAACAACAACTAATTTTGTATTTAATGCACTTTGATTGTGTGGAATTAGCGCTGAAGTCCAACTAAAGATATAATTACGTATATTTGATTGTGATAAAGTGGAACTATTGTAAGTATACACTTCAAATATCTTGCATTTAAAGACTGATATTATTCAAAGATCATAGAATCCTCATCGACAATAATAACATTATAACACATTTTAGGCTTCATATTAAGAAATGTAAGTAAGTAGTACAATTAATGTTAAATTAAAAAATCAGCAGTGAAAAAAAGAAAGATACTTTATTGTATTTGTAATATATTGCGTTTTCATAGTACATTTCCAATATACTAAACAAAAAAATACTATCTTTAAATGTATAAAAAAGTATATTAGCATCATGTTTTTGCCTATTTTCACAATAGAACTTTTAACACACTTTAAAATAATTGTAATTTAGTATATTTTCTAAAAAAAATATTTTACAAAAATATACTGTACTTGAATTGAAAGTTGTTTATTTTTTAAAATCTAGTATATTCATTTGCACTTTATTATATTTTATAAATATTTTTTAACTGTGTGCTGTGAATGATAATTGTAACAATGAATTGAAATTAAACTTTTAAAGTACATTATTAAATACCCTGAAGTTGTAGTATATTTTAAGTCACATTTTTGAGTAACTTTTAAGTTTACGTCTTCATGCTTTGAATTCACTTCATTATTTGGACATACATTGCATTCAGAAAGTAATAAAACAAATAAATAAAGTGATGCATTATGAAGTGTGCAGTCAAGTAAACACTGTCTATGTTGCATGGCCAAAAGTTCACTCACTCTGCATTAATATTGTATCACTGCAATATTATAAAATATCATTAAAAACTTTATGGAGAAATAAAGCTGAAAAACATCAACTGGCATTGATATCTGTATAAAGCTGCAGAAGTAAGTTTTTAGTCTCTTTCAATACTGTTTGGAAGTGTGATGAGATCTAGTTTGTCTTTAGACCTAATAATTACACATTTACATTTGAGTGATTGAGGATGGACAGCAAATACATTATGAGGCACTATATAAATGTTGCTGATATATTTAGCTGAACATCTCTAAACATTTTCCTCCTCGCAGGCTCTTTAGCTAAAACACAGAATCTGTTTGTGGTGGATGCAGAAGATGCCCCATCCTCACACTTGAAAGCCACCAGGGACATAATTTCACAGAATGTTCCATCACTTAACTGTACAACAGAAATGTTTCTCTTTTAAAGAGTCATGTTATTACAGGAATGATAAAGAACACCACTCACTGAGAGAGAGAGAGAGAGAGAGAGAGAGAGAGAGAGAAACATGGTTAGGTCATTTTATGTTTTGCAATGATAAAACCATTTGAGCTTTAAATAAACATTGTTTGAAATGTTAATAATGTGTCTCTGTCTGTCATTGAAGTTATGTATTTATTGTAAAGGCCTTGAAAAGTGGATTCAGCATTAGGAGAAAATGATCAGATTTCTGTTCAACAATAATACATCTATAGCATACTGCTTGTGTGTTTTAAAGACACTCATAATTAATTAGTAATGTACTTGTGATACAAAAACAAAGTACACTTTAATATCACTAATCAAGCATGTAATTAGGCATATACTTAAAGTTTTTCCAATATAGCATATAAAAGTGCACTTAAATTTATACTTTACAATAATTTTATACATAAAATAATTTAATTACAACTAAAATATACTTAGTACAAAAAAGTTGTTCCAAAAAAAGCACACTTCAAGTTAATGGATCATTAACACACTTGGATCACACTACACTGGAATTTAATAATATATATATATATATATATATATATATATATATATATATATATATATATATATATATATATATAATTAGTTTGTCACTAGGATGAGTCTCGAGTGACATGTTAACAGATTTGAATTATGCTGAGAATGTAATAAATATATTTTAAAAAGTTTACTTTTTTACTAAGGTGGTGCTCAAGAAACATTTATTGTTGTTATATTAACATTGAAAACATTGTTGTACTTCTTAATATTTTTATGGTTTAATATTTGTATGGACTTTTAGAATTATTTGCTGAATAGAAAATCATTTTGAACATTTGAAATTGTTTGTAAATTTCCAAATGTATTTACTGTCACTTTTAGTCAACTTAATGTGTCCAAAATGAAATTTGAAATTAAATACAATTTGTTAATTTCTTTAAAAACAAAAAGAGTAGAAAGTGTGTATACATATAAATCCGAGTCTAGTATGTTAGAGCATAATGTCAGTGTTCATCACAACATAACCAAAGTGGTCATGAATACTTCATTTCATAAACTGACAGGGGGCATCCTTGGAAGGGAAGAGTGGAGAATTCATTTAGCACACTCACATATTGCCACACACATACACACAAATTCATATGGAGCTCCACTGAATTTTATAATATTAAACAACCAAACAGGAGAGAGAATCAGATGGAGGGCCTCTTTAATCGAGTTATTCTGGGGGCCACTGAAGTTCTGCTGGCCCTTTTATGGCACATTAGATTCTAAACTGCAGCTGTCTAACCCCCTCCCCTCACTCCAAGCATATGAGTGTAATGAAATTAGACAGCGTGCTTCATGGTTCAGCATTGTTCTTTGCCTGCCTGGGCTCTTCCCTCACCGCTCTCCAGAGAGGAGTTACCAGGATGTTTCTAATCTCTCACAAAAGACGGATTAAGTGAGGAGACAATCGGGAACAGAATGTTAGGCCACCGCACCTGCTGGCCAACATGACAATCAAAACATTGCCCCCATCACCCACTGATTTCAGGACACCAAACACACATAAAACAAGCTTGCACGTTAAGCGCTCTAAATAATAGAATGATGTAAGGCAGACTGACTAGCTATCAATTTATTATTATTATTTTTTCATGCAGTCAGATTTGTCCATATGAATGCTTGCCACCTGCTTTTAAAACACGAGATCATTAAAAATATTTATCATAAAAAAAATGCTATTAAATGATCAAATTAAAGGCAGCATGTTTAAAAAATTTACAGTAAATAGTATTTTGCTTCATATTTTTCCCTATACCAAATCGACATATTTGTTCTTTTCTTAAATATAATAAGAGTAGAGTCTCCCCACAAGATGTTTGATGTTAAACATTAATAATGGTGGACAAAAGGAATTATATTTTCAGCCCACAGACATTTTTATGTTCTTCTTCAAAGTGACATCAGGATGTTTCTACATTTTTTAACTCTGGAACAAATAATCTCAGATTCCAACTCAAAGAGCCATGGCCTACTTTTGTGGTGCTGTGGCTCTTAGCCTTCACAAAGAAACTGGACCTCCTTAAATGAGGGCTTCAAATTCTGATTGTCACCCACCCAGGGTTTCTTTCCATTACACTTTCATCAGCTTTTTAACAGACCTGAAAAGACAAGAACCAAAGCATCTCTTATGATGACAAAGCTTTCTTATCTCTGTTCCTCAGGACGCTAACAAGCTAACAGACAGCAGCTGGTGGCTAAATTATCGCTCTTCCTTGGAAAAGTACTGTAGTGGATTTTCTTTATCTCAGAGAACATATCCACTGTAAAGCTGCGTGACAATAAAAAATACAAAGCTCATGTTCTTAATCTGCTGCTTGTTAACGGTGTTGCACTTCTAAGGTATATAATGATGAGGTATACATCAGGGTTACGTACTCGGTCCTCATTATCTTTCTAGGTGGGCAGAACTGATGAATGGTTTAGGGGTAATCACACCTGCAATACAGGGTATGGCTCTTTTTTTATAGGAAAAAAAAGAAAAAAACTTTTGTACACAGCAGAACACGATCCTCTATGATATTATGTCATCATTTTAAGAGATTTGCATAAAACTGTATAAATGTATAAAAATTGCATACTAAATTAATAATAATAACAATAAAAGTAAATATATTTTCTTTTTGAAGAAATACATAAACTGCAGAACTCATCTCATGTTTAATTCAGCAGCCTTGGTGGAATCCTGGGAAGGCTCCATTCGATGGTCCCTCAAGCGCGTCCAATTTCAGATAGGTTGACTACTGCAGCACTGAGGGGACCTGGGGAGATATTTGGTTGGCCAGCGATTTTGGAAATCCAGTAAGCTCAGGGGTACAGGGATCAGATCTCAGTGAATTTATAATTTATAATCCTGATAATGTTCGGGGTTCAGACACACTCTCTCTGTTTAAATCTAGATTAAAAACGCATCTCTTTCGCCAAGCATTCGAATAATGTATCTCTTAAATTGTGAGTGTAGTTGCATCTGCATTTTTATTCTTTAGCTTGGGTTAAACTAATTTTACTTTGTTGGATCAGCAGCTATGCTAATGATGTCTCTATCTTGTTTCTATGTTTTGCCACGGGATTTACATCCCGTGGTAACTAGGATTTACACAAGCTCCAGTCTGGATCCAGAACACCTGAGAAGAGATGATGCTGACCCTCAGAGGACCCCAGATGATCCTAACCTTGAATCAACAAACAGAACTAACAATTATTGCTACATGTGTGACTGCATCATATAATTACTATTAATTAATAATATTGATAGTTCATCATCTAGCTGACTACGTCTTGTATTATTATTATTATTTTTAATTTTCTGTAAAGTTGCTTTGTAACGATTTGTATTGTAAAAAGCGCTATACAAATAAACTTGAATTGAATTGAATTGAATAATAGGGGTTTGTGGGGGGGGATTTAAATGGGGTTATTGAGTTACTAGAAAACATAGAGCAGGGCATAAGTGCTGAATGACAATGACCTTTAAATGAGGGGTGAGGAGAAATCTGATCTGACATGAGTTAGATATTCCCTTTTTTGAGGATTCAGGGTTGAAAGGACTTATTTGATGATTAGAGCTGTGTGTATGTGTGTGTGTGTTTGTGCATGTGTGTGTGTTTTCTCTCCAAGCAATTCCAGATGAGTTTAGTAAGATGGTCCAGCTTAGTCAGTTGTTTAATACAGAGAAGTTATAGGGACTTTGGATATGCTTTAGTTTTTCCAGCACAGATCACATAGGAAACTGTTGGTAACTTCTTGGAAATAACAGATGTATGTTTAAATATGGCAGCAGTGTTGTGCCAGTTCATACTTAAAAAGAACTAGCTCAAAGTTCAGTTCACACAGATGATAATGAACTAGTTCACGTTCATAGTTCATTTTTTTTTTTAAATGAACTAAGTTCACATATCTAAAAACGAACTAGTTCACGTTCATTTGTTAAATTCTTTTTAAGATAGGCCACTATCTTACTCAATAGAACCTCTTTACCATCCATTACCAGCTGCAAATCACTGCCACTCCAAAACTAATCAAAATTATTGTACCAATAAACAAGAGACAATTATTTATACATTTCAAGCTTTGTGTATTTGATGTATTTGTCATGCCTGTGTGAGGCATACACTGAGTTTCGTTAAGTTAAGATGTGCTCTAGTTGACGTGCAATGCAAGTGAGCGCGCGGGCACCTCCGTTATATTTGTTTTGTCTGCCTATTCATTAAATACAGGCAATTGGTTGATGAAAAGTTGATTAAAATTAAGATACAATTTATACAAAACTAAATTCACTTTAAAGAAAGGCTTTCTATAACAACTTCAACTTCAACGGTCAAAATCATGTCTGACCCGCTCCATGTCTCATATTGCGCATCCTATCTTACTCGGTCGTGCTGTTCACTTTTTTTTATAAATCAACATAAATGGAAAAAAAATAACATTATAATATTTTAACAAATATGAAACGCGCTTTTTTTTAATGGCTACAACAGTATAGTATGCCTACATAGCTATGTATGTATGCATGGTTAAGCATTTTCCTCCCATAGAAAACCATTATAAGAACGCTTAATGTGGCTTAATGCAGATTAGAATGTCCCCTTATTATGTCGAAATAACGAGATATCGATACTAGGCTACTGTGTCCACCGTGGTCTCCTTTTTGATCAGCGGAAACGATTTTTGCTTGTTTGGGATCTGACTGTCCAGCGTATTTGAAAAAGTTAAGCAAACTTTCCTGTGTTTTTGACATTTTTCCCCTGCGTGAAACGATCGAGGAATCTCAACTAGTACAACAAGCGCGCAAGTCATGTGTCGCAAACATTGAACACTACACAAACAGTATTTTTTTTTTCATTTAGGCAATTAATTTTAGTGACACAGGAGGTGCCGGATCCAATGTCGGAGGTGACGGAACATGTTCCGGCTCAAATTAAGCCCTGGTAAAACCTGACTTTTCAAATGAGCGTGAACGTGAACTGCGCGTTCTGTTCATTCCTGCCAGAGTGAGCGCCGCTCTCGTTCACGTTCATTGTATGAAAAGTGATTCATTCAGTTCAGCGTTC
Source organism: Carassius carassius (assembly GCF_963082965.1). Lineage (NCBI taxonomy): Eukaryota > Metazoa > Chordata > Actinopteri > Cypriniformes > Cyprinidae > Carassius > Carassius carassius. The sequence continues at coordinate 17,215,687 of NC_081759.1, read as the reverse complement.
GGCGAAAATATGAACACGTTGAACGCGTTCATGCACAACACTGTATGGCAGTACATTTTAAATGTGTAAACTATTTTGTTCTCGTGCATACTTTTTTTGTTTGTAAGAATTTAGTTAACTCTTAAGGCTGTGGTCAGCTGTTAGCTAGTGTTGGGTCATTTTTGAGTGGTCTAGTTTTTGTGGTGTGCTCCACACCATTGCCCCTATTTGGACCTTGGTTTAAGAATATTAATTTGGTCGCAGAACCTGTCAATGACAGAGATCTCTCTGAATGGCTGTTCAACAAAACCAGCACATGAGAAGAAAACTGGAAGAGATGAAAGCAAGCAAATAATAAATTCAAGAGGTCACAATTCTGCTCTCAATTATCGTCTTTATCTCATCTGTGCATTATATTATATAAACAGTTTGTAATGAAGAAAAGTCAAGCATTGCTTTATTTATAGGCTGTAAGCATGCGCAATCTACCAAGAACAGCCCAAATCACCGCATTCTTTAAGACAAGTTTTTTGGGGGCGTTAAATAATGGCACAAATACTAGTAATATAACAAGCACAAACGTTAGTTAATCACGCTGCGTGATTCATTTTAATACTCTCCTCCCATAAATTTTGCATCTGAAAGGGAAACTCCTACAAATTCATATTCAATAAAGTCAGGTGTCCACGCCTTTTCAGTGTTAATTCTTTACTGCGCATCTTTAGTAAATACTAAATACTGACATTAATATTTGAACACCAAATATGGTTTGTGCTGGTGTGAGCTGTTAGTAAATCTGGCCCTATATCTGCAGTCCTCTTTTGGTTTTGCTGCCACCTGCTGGTATGGAGTGTTATTTTGTCTCCTGTAAGAGTAGAACATTTGTGCCAATTGGCCATTTGCCAGGGCTGTAGTACTCGAGTCCAAGACCGGTTTTTTATGGTCTCGGACTTGTCTCGGACTCGCTGTCATTCGGACTCGGACTTGTCTCGGTCTCGGCCACTGGTCTTGCCAAATATGGTTTTGGTCTCGACCGAGTCCAGGTGTCTTTATTATGTTCCCAGTAAGCACACATTTTAAACTTTTTTCATTTTCATTTTTCCATTTCACCCGTCCGAATTTAATTAAAATATTATTTTTCGTCACATCATCCGCCCGAACAACCCATCACTACCAATAACCAATCACAAAAACAAAAAAAACAAAACAAAAAAACTAATAACCAATCACACACTAAATTATCTTCGCACGGTACGCTCTGCATCTGCGTGCGCGTGCCCTGCTAACGTTCATTTTCATTGATTCACACACAAACGAGAATGTCCGCCAATTCTGCCATCATTAAATTTGCTTATAGAAATCACCAGGAATTTCTCAGCGCTGCACTTAAAAAGAAACACAGAGCAGACTGCAAATTCTGCAAAGCAACAATTTCGGAAACCTGTGGGACAACGTCAAACTTCGTCAGACACCTGCAGAGGAATCATACATCGCGGTAAGTTAACTGCAGAGCTGGAGCTGCTAATCCTTAACTATGTGTTAACGTTAACATTGGCTAATATAGCATAACATGTTAACGTCTTCTGCTATGTTAACATCTGTTAACATAGCAGAAGATAAAGGTAATGTTCTTGGACATAAATTTATAATATGCTCTCCTCCCTTATATTTCTCAAGTGTAACAAAACACTTTTGTAAAACTGAATAGTTTTACTTACCTCACCTGCAGACAGAATGCTACACTCTAAAAGTTGATAATTTACTCAGATTTTTCTTGTTTTTCTTGTTATAGTTCATGTTAAAAAGCTTTTGAAGAATACACCGTTGTACAAATGCTTGTACTGTTAAGTTTACTGTGAAAAAATTATTCTTATGAATATCATCATTCTGTTTTCTTTAGATTAATAGATTATATGATATCAAGGGGAATGTCTATACTTAAAAATCCTGGGTGTTGTGACACTGTTTTTGCTTTTAGATCAACAAATAATAACCCGAAGTCTTGATAATGTCATGCATAAGACTTTTTTTTCCTGTCCTGGACTCGGTCTTGACTCGGACTCGAACTTTTTTGGACTCGGTCTTGTCTTGGACTCGAACCTCTTTGGACTCGGTCTTGACTTGGACTCGACTAATCCTTGTCTTGGACTTGTCTTGGACTCGACAAAGGTGGTCTTGACTACAGCCCTGCCATTTGCTGAAACCTTTTCAGTGCGTACAAATGCTAGTTTTTGGCCTAGATTTAGAAAATCAAGAGCCTGTTTTCATCTGCACTAGTTCTTTGATGTCGGTTTGTTGTGTCACACAACTACATGACCTCAAAGCTAACACACATGAACCAAAATGAACTATGATTTGCTGTGATGTGATTGTGATCACGCAATGCCAAAAGGTTCAATCTATGTAAGACTCTTCTGCTGAGAGGATATTGCTGTTTAATCTTCAACTAAAAAGCTTGGACAGTGAAATATAGCTATATGAGTGTATCCTATTTCAAAAGTCCTTGCCTAATGTCCCTCAGGTAAAAAAAAAAGAAAAGAAAAAGAAAAAAACCACAATAATAACAAAGCACTGTATATTGTTCGCTATTGTTGATTGGAACTGAGAAGGTCAACTTCCTTGACAATAATTTAATGAACAATTACTTTCTGTACCTCATAAATTAATTACCCCATACCCAGGGTGACAAAAACATAAGCGGCTAGTGAGGTGCCTCAGGCTCTTTGTTCTAATTCCCAGCATGCATGCAACCAATAAAGCAGGATGCTGTGATAAACACTGACAAATCTAACAGACATTTATCCTGACAACTGACTTCCATAACAATCTGCAGGTACTTTGCTTGAAAGGGGCCGAGAGTGTGCAATCTCAAAGGGCTTCACAAAGGGATAATTGGATTGCAAAGTCTGTGGCCTAATTAAATTAAAGCATAAAAACAAGCTGTTGCCCCTCTCATGAGTGGGAATTCATGCTTAATATGGACATGTTACAGTTAGCTGGTGATGATGTCACCATCATTTGTTTTCTATGTTCACTTGGTTGGAGTGAGACAAGAGTTGAAGAGGGATGGTGAAGGTCAAGTGGAAGGAGACTTTGTTTTGTCAGAGGAAAGGGTTTTTTTTCTCTCATTTTTCATCCATCTCTCTTATCTTTTGTTGCAACTGTGTGAGTGCTGCCAACTGAAGTGTGATATTAGTATCATCTGCCTCTTCAATTGGAAATGCAATTTTACTTCAACATGTCCCTTCTGGGGGTAGGACATTCTTAATGAAGGCCGTGCATCAGCGACCGTGCACCAGACTCGTTTCAAATGTTGTGAAGCTCTCAGGTAGTGTTAGACAACTGGCAGTAGATAAATCTCATTCTGTCTTCTAATGCCCACCAGTTTTGTAACTGGGATGTTGTTCTTTTCATGTATAACAGGGTCAAATTAAATGCTTACGGATTAACGTATGTTAAACATAATTGTGGTATATTGTAACAAGACAGTAAAGCATTTGCTTATCTCCAAAAGGCAGACTCATATTTGAGCTGGTTTTTGTGGCTTGTTTGTTGGTACAGAATATGACCAGCATGGGGACATGCGATACCAACAGTGTTAAATGCTGTGCCATCCATTAAATGCACCAACAAGCAAAGTCAGAACAATATGAGAAGCATTACAGCAAGCCTACTGTCAATCACAGCCTCCCTGACAAGGTCCAGTACAAAACATCATTGCCCAGGGAATGAAAAGGAACAATTATGTCATTATTTGTTGTTCTAAAACATTTTGATGTTTATTTTTCAATAGAGTACAAAAGCATCTTAACATTATTCATAAAACCAAAGTACATAAAATCTCTTTCAAGCTCTAAAATGGACAGAAAAAAAGTAGTCCATTCCACTCATGTGGTTTATTTCAGAATTTAAGAACTTTTCTACAGTTTAATGTCCCATTTGCACCTCTCATTCATTTCTGACATATTTATATATATATATAGTTATTTTTTTCTGATATTTATACATTTATACGTGTTTTTTGTCCTTTTTGGAGCTTCACAGATGGGGTAGCTGAGACTGTTGTATGGAAAAAGAGTAGTATAAATTCTTCTATTAAAATTAATTTAGTTATCTTAGCCCAGATCATTTGTTTTTGGAAGTATTTCATAAGAAATGTAAAATCTCTTAATTTTGATTGCAGACTGTCAGATTTGAGACAAGCTTTTGCAAAACTACAAAAACTTACATGGAAGTAAAACAACAACTTTAATTATTTTCATCAGTTATGGTTAAAGGGACGGATTATCAATTAATAAAACACTTATATTCACATGGTGGCCTTGAAGAATACCATGTTATGACCTTAAAACATTTTACCATTGTGAATGATTCATAAAATAATACTTTTTTGATGTTTATATCACATAATCCACTCCATATTTATGGCTTTTCTGATGTAGTAAACTTGCTCGGAAGCTTACCTGGTACAGCATTACAAAGCACTTGTAATGAAATACAAGTCATAATAAAACAGCTTAAAGACTTGTAGATTTTTTTTTTTAAGGTATGTTACATTGTCTAAATGTAATAATAAAATATGCCTCATTCGCTGATGTGACCCATCTGTATTTTTCTCTCAACAATGCAATTTTGACCAGGTGCAACTTATTCGCTGTAAAATACATTAAGCATTAAACATTAAGGTCTTCATGTGATTTCATGTATCAATTTCTAGGAGAATGGACTGAGTTATTAAAGGAATATCTCTGATGGGAAGGTTTTCTGCAGGAAAAAAAGAACGAAAGAAACCAATGGATTCGACTCTGGATTCCCATATTCATGACATAAAAGCAAGAGAAATGGGATTAAACAGCTGAGTCATACTGGAGGCTGCTCAACTTGCCGGATGGAAAGAAAGTATTAGTAAAGGAGGGCAGGCAAGCAGAGGGATGAGTGAGCCTCTAATTGCAGCAGCCCCAGTGGATTGGGTTTCGGACTGGAGCGGTGTTGGCTATCAATTCTGCTATAGAAATCAATGATAGACTAAAGCTCAGAGAGGCTGGGCCTGCCATAATAGAGCTTTTCCCAGTCCTGAAGTAACAGAGCTATGAGAGACATTCATGTAATACCACTCACTCAAGAGACCACAGAAGAAGAAAAATAATCTGAAGAAAGATATTTGAAATCCTAACAGAGCGACAAAGTTGAACTTGGAGGGGTGAACTCAACAAACAATTGTGCCACTTTCAGAATTAAAACTCTCAATTTTATTCACTGAACAGCAACAACATGACATGGTGAAGAGTCCTACAATAGTAAAGTACACCAGATTGTGCTATAGTGTTAAATGGGTATTTCAACTGTTACATTTTGCATAATCCAAAATTAGCTAGAATGCATAAAGTCCAGGTTCTGTACCTCATGCAAATGCTGGTCCTTGATTAGAATTTAATTAGAACGAAACTAAGTAGCAAATGTCAAAAAAAGCCGGTCAGTCAATACAACTCCATTAACTCAGCATGCAGAGGATTACCATGCTGCACTTGTTCCGCCACCTACATCAGTCAATTGAGTCCTCTTTAATCTGCTAGAGACCAATGTAGAGAAAAAGCACTGCAATCATGTGGAAACACCCACAGCTAGCATTTATTTACACTTCTCAGGCTTCTCATATTGTGGGTTGTGTACTGCTGGAGGAACATTATGCTTATCAAGTGGTTAACAGGTTCATTCAAACCACTGCCAATGAAAGTCAACTGAAACAGGAACGGAGAAAAACACGATTTAGTAAATATTTGAAGCTGGAATGAGGTAATTGTGACAAGAAAATGCACAGTAGATAATTTGGCAAGTGCTCTGATGGAGTTTTTCATACATTTTAATGACCTCGTTGTGGCAAACCCCCTGCTTTACCAGTCAATTTACAGGAAGTTATAACCCAGTAAACATCCTAACCTTCCCCTTAGCCTGACCCCTTGAAATCTGATATTTGTGCAGTTTGCTGTTACTAATGAAGCAATTTGGGAACATGCTAAACCAAATTCTATTCAGGATTTGTGACTCGATTGATCGTGTTCAAATTTACCCTCTGCATGCAACATCTATTTCTTGTCTATTTAAATTCCTCCCTAAACGTGGTTGACATGCAACTAATAAACAAATGTAGATTTGCAGCTTCTGCTTTTATAGAATATGGAAAATAAATAGCTTTTGATAAAAGAAAAAAATATCACTACTGTAATGAGGCAACTATGACATGTATTGACATGGCAGACATTTTAAATTATGTACAGTGTTTTCAAGCAAGCTTTTTTAAATTTTCATGTGTATTCTATTAATATTGAACACATGATATTTACTAGTCAAGCTATAGCGCTTAATACCCCACTTAGAATCACAATGTTCCTTTTCCCCTTAAAATATGATATTTGTGCAGTTTACTTTTACTTATAAACCAATACTTGAACATTCCAAATCAAAATGAATTAAGTTTTTTTTAATTGATTGATCGTGGTTAAATGTAGCCTCTGCAAAATCAATTCCTTCAATTACTGAACAGACTTCCTCATTTATTTAACGCTCTAAAATTGGTTGACATGTAACCAATGAGTGTATGCAGATCTGCCACTTTTGCTTTTATTGAATATGGAAAATAAATAAGAGGCACACAACAAATGATGTTTTGATGAAGCTGAAGTGACTTGCGTGCTATTTCTCCTGTGTCTGGGCTTTTATTTCGCATGACATCACTTTTAAAATTGTGTCTGTGCTCAGATTCAGTGCTCTAACAATTTGAATACCATGAAGTGATTGCCAAACATGAAAATGCTGTTATAGAGAGCAGGACGGGTAAATAATTTACTTGCAGTGCACTATGCAATTTGGAGAATAAGTTTTATTTATGTTTTTCCTTCCCATAAACAAATAATTTTCAATATTTCTGTGCTCTTTGACAGAGGACAGCCCATTTTTGTGTCTATTCATTTATTTTTTTAACCGTGCAAAGGATGCAAGGCTTATCTAATTAACTAGTCACATGACAGGCAGCTGCCATGTTGATAAATGCCAATCCCAGTGCACAAGTCTGTGCAAATTAAACAGACAGCCATCCCTTGACAAATAACAGCTTTCTGAATTTACGCTCGCCTTATAGCTGTCATTCTGAGGTTATAGGCCTCGGGTCATGATATACGACTCAATCTTTGGACGGCCTGACTTCGTGACAGTGAACTGTCGGGCAGAGAGGAAATTCATTTGTTTTGCTAATTCAGTTTCACTCCGAGGCTTTTTCCACCCAAGCTGTCGTTTGGAGTCCATCATGGATGAAGCATAAGTAGCATCTGGGCCAGTATCCTCTTCATAAAGAAGTTACATCAATGCCATTGACAGATGGTGCATCTTAATGGCAGAACTGTGTTTTAGGGCAAATTGTATTTGCTTTCTATGCGATTCTTGGAGCTTAAAGGTCATGAGAAATTTCCTTCCTCCTCGAAAACAAACAAAATGGATGTTAAAATGATATGTTTGTCTTTTGGCAGTAATTACAATGAGGAAAGACTTTGAGACTTGCAGTGTAAGTAAATTATTCAGAAGCTGGTGAACAGATTTCTTTTATCATCACTTCGCAGAATTCAAATAAGGCTCAACATAAATATTATTGGCCGTGAGTTTGCCGGTTCAATATTTTACCTTTACACCACACCTCTTACACAATTAACTTCATCTTCCTCACATAAATCAAAAGCATGGTTATATAGCATCCTCAGCATAATCTGCTTAAAGAACAGAGAGAACATGTCAAAGCTTATCTTAACCAACCCGCAGCTGCTTTTTACATGAGTTATGACACAAACTCTCAAGAGTGCATGTACTAGATAACTTAAGTGGTTTATCGAGCATACATAACTCCTTACAAGAGGTTTAAAATGAAACTGCAATTGTCCTATAACTGTCATATCTGTAACACTGTATCATCAGGTACTTTTCTCCACATGTTTTGAGAACGTCCAATTGTTGTCAACCTGTGGACTCTGTTTTGTCCTTTTTATGTCTTCTCAATGACGATTCTAATTCCTGAATAGGAAGAGAATGCTGTTTGCTGGTTTTATAGCTGCAAAGAAGACAATAATACAAAACTGGTTTACTCTGCATACTTAAAATATGATATATATATATATATATATATATATATATACACACACACACACACACACACACACACACACACATATATTTATCATGCAAGCAGATACACATAAAACAAGACAGTCTAAAACTAAATTCTTAAATGGAAAAATATAATTATATAATAAATAACTCATGATAATGTCCATATAATATACACTACTATTCAGAACCACCCATTTTTATTATAAATACATTTATTGCATGTATTACTACTCAAAACAGAAATCTTTTCTATAAATATTCACAATATTCATCGTTCAGTACATCTTTCCTTCCCATTCCCTTTACTTCCTATTAATTAAAGAAACACTTTTATTTACCAAGGATATGTTACTTTTTTTAAAAGTGACAGTAAAGACTTACATTTTTGCAAAAGGTTTCTATTTCTAAGAAATCATAGAATCCTGAAAGATTACAGATTCTGAAACAGAAAAAAAACATTATTTTAAATTATTATAATATTTCACAGTATTACTGTGTTTACTCTGTTTTATCACATATATGAAATCTTGATGACCATGAGAGAAAACATACATATTTACATAAGTAAACCTGTCACCAAATGAACACGACAAACAGTCCAAAAAAAACAACAACAAAAACAATTGATCAATATTTAATTTTATTTTACATATAGAGACAGAATGGTAATGAGTCAGAGAGAAATAATTAAAATATGCATAAATAAAACTCTCTCTCTTATAACACACATGTATATGTGTTTTATGGGGACCATCCATAGACGTAACGGTTTTTATACTGTACAAATTGTAAAAATTGTATACTGTGAAAACTGTTAACTGTACTATTCTGTAAAAACTTTTTTTCTTTTTTCTCAGCCACTTGGTTTACGGGGACACAGGAAGTGTCCTCATAAACCATGTTTCTCATTACCCATGTCATTACACACATTTGTGTCCTCATAAACCATGTATTCAAGGACACACACACATGGGTGGTTTCCTAATTTATTAACATAAGATTCTTATCTATGTAACAATAATGTAACATAAATCAATTTTGTAGTTCAAACCATACTTTAAAATCCTTAGTTGGCAGCACTGCTATAGATTTTTTTTTTTTTTTTTTTTTTGTGGGACTGAAAGGGTTGATTTGAAATATGATGCCCACGTCACAGTCATAATGGACTATGGTTGTCTTCTTAGTCTTAGTGTCAAAGAATGATAAATATCCAATATTCTCAACCGAGTGGAAAGCAAGGTCTCTCTATACCACCAACAGCTCCTCAGCAGAACAGCAGGACTGGGGTCAACACTGAATGATAAAAAAAAAAAAAAAACACCTTGTTCTCTCTTACTATGAACTTACTGCAAACATTTACTTTTTTTGTTATAATATAACCATGATATTGGCACTAAAAAGCCATAAGATCCTGTGCATTAAATGATACATGACAGCAATAATTTTTTCTCTGCCTGAGCTTTTTAACAGCCGACAGTTAAAGTAAACCAAATGATACAGGATCTAAAGAGGCAAATATGTAAATGACAATATCCTATAAACAAGTCTTACCCTTATTAATCTCTCATTTTCTCGACGTTCTTTTTCCAGGATGTCTCCAGGCATTATTCATTGTAAAATGAGTTCTTACTAATGCAAAACATGGTATATGTTCAATTTGCATGCACATTTCAATACAACCACTGTCACCTTCAAAAGCTTTCAAAAAAAAAAAAAAAAAAACACTCACACAGCTGTGCTTTATTGAAGAGAACCAGCTGTAGCATTTGGTCTGTTTCTTGGCTTAGGCTATTACTTAAAGACAATATTGTAATAAAAAATGAATGAGGCCAGAATCTTATCCTAACCAGGCCTAATATCCTGCTGCTGTCATTTAGAAGATTCAAGACAATAGACAAGCTAATAGAAATGTCCTTTTCTTTAGATAGGAGGCTGGTTTTGTGTCGATAAATGCAAAGGATCTGGACTGAGGGTTGGGTTTGACTATGGGGAAGACAGAGACAGATGCACTCTGCATACTAATCAGGATAATCACCTTGCACAATCTCATGCTGAAATTCTCTTTTTCCAGGTAAGATTATCCAATGGGTGCTTATGAACTAGCCCTCTCTGTAATACCCTGATTGTACTCTGAACTCCCATCTGTATCGGGCTCCATTATTACTGCGTGAGTGATGACAGATGCACGGGTCAAATGCTCCGACCACAGTTTTGTCATAACAGACATAATCATTTCAGCTTTTAAAACATAGATTAATTTGCATATGATGTCAGACTTGTATATTTATGACAGTTATTATCGCAATTCCGTCCATATAAGCTGCGAATGTGCTCTTACCCAGACCATCTGAGAGAATGAGTTCACAGGCTAATTAATATAAACATACCGTATTTTTCGGAATATAAGTCGCACCTAAGTATAAGTCGCATCAGTCCAATTTTTAGAACATACTCAGAATTTGTGCTCTGCATTTAACCCATCCAAAGTGCACACACAGACCGTGAACACACACACCGTGAACACACACCCAGAGCAGTGGGGAGTCCTTTATTCTGCGGAGCCCCAGGACCAGTTGGGGGTTCAGTGTCTTGCTCAAGGTCACCTCAGTCGTGGTACTGCCACCCGAGACTGGAACCCACAATCTTAGGGTTAAGAGTCAAACTCTCTAACCATCAGGCCACGACTTCCCCCATTAAAAGAGCTTGTTATCAAAAAAATAAATAAAAAAGGGATTTCATAAAATGTAGAAAATGGTCTGTCAAAGTCAACATGTTTACCTATGCTAATTATTGCATTCTGAACTTATTTATTGATTTTTAAGAACTACACCTGAAAGACATTATTTAATGCATTAATAATGTTTCTCTTTGGGTGTATACATGCAATACTGCATTACTCCCAATAGTGAATAATAAAAAGTACAAAAAAAGGTAAAAATGTAAAAGAAAATAGTATATAGTTATACAGTATTATACAATTATTTAATGTTTTTAATACCATGTTTATTTTTATTTTTTTTATTATTTCTCATTCAATATAAATAGGTCTTTATACATGAATATACATTAAAATGTGTGCAGTGGCTTACAGCACATCTGTGAAGCCCCCTGCCATGAACAAGATGGGGCCCCTCCCACAAGCAGTGATGTATAAACATATATTTTGCACCTGCTGCAACATAATACATAATAGTCCATCTCACCATTTACAACTGATTTAACAGTAATGAATGTGGTGAATTACCATTGCATTGATGCATTTGATTTTAAAATAAAATAACATTATATAACCTATACAATGTGCATAGTGACTTGATATTGCTTTTTAGTCAGAATGTCACTGAAATCCTTGAAGAAAATCTAAGAATGTGGTGGCAAATGTGCCACTGCTCCAATTAGATTTTTATTTTAGTGATAGCAGGAGGATCCTTTAACAATAATAATACACAAACATCTGTTATAAGAGTTATTCACGTGCTTTTTTCATCTTTGTGCTCATGTCTTGCGTCTTTTGCACGATCTTGAGCATGAAACAGTTTTCTACAAACACAGCGCTCAAGTAAAAATAAGTTGAAAAGTTTAAAAAAGAGACCTAGCGTTTCTTTCCAAATTCCACTGCCGCATCTTGTGGGGGTGTCCTATATGCCATTGCATGTGCGTATGTTTGTTACTCACAAAACCATGCAATGTGAATGTTGCCATATTTCAGCTCTCTGCGAACACCCAAATGCTCATCACCTGCAAAAGTGTGACAAAGCAGCTGGATGGCACCTAGATTTTCAAAATGACTTTTGAACGTTTCCTATTTGGTGGCAAAAAAAGGTTTGTGACTAACACCTGTAAATGTAAAACAATTATCACCAGGATAATATTAGTTTCCGATTAATCTCAGTGTTTTTTCTTACATAAATCAGGACTAAAAATGTGTCTGAAAAATTAGTTTTTCCAAACATCACATACATGCACCTGGACAAATCCCCACCTGCTCCCTCTGCTCTGTACTGCATGAATAAGCATGTGCTGGAACCCAACCAAGAGCACATGCACCGTTTCAAATCGCAATACCATCCTCTAGAGATGTCTGGATGGCCCATTTCTACCTCAAAGTTAGCCAAGGGGAGTGCACTAGCAGCTGGTAATTAACGTGCATATGGCTCACCCCCTTAATTAGCACCAGCACTCCAAGTTTCTAATGAGCTTCGATTTTATTTCATTCTGTTTAAGAGACAACTAAAAGAAAAAAAAAATGCAGCATACAATAGGCCTGGCAGTGTGGATGTTTCACATATATCATAAGTGATGTTGTGACAAATAAAGTCCTGATTTGGCAGGCTGATGCAAGACTCAAGCAACCTTTTCTTTTAAATCACTGATATAATTTTATCACTTGGTCCTGTATATACTTCAGTAAAGCTCACTGAACAAAAACAATTTTGAAGCAGGAAGATCTCATTGAATGCACAGTGTCTAATTTGATTTGTGATCATGGTAATTGATGTCAAAATACAGAAATGACATTAATTGAATCAGCAGTTTCTCTTGCTTAATTTGACATAACCATGGATGCTTTTGATCTACATGTTTAAGATTTGCATGTATATATATATATATATATATATATATATATCAATCACACTGTCTTTAACGTGTTTAGAATTGTTAGTCTTTGTTTTATTTACGTCTATACTAAATATACTTTACATCTATATAAATTTTTGTTAAACATTTGAAAACCTCCACTGGTTTATATAACATTAGGCAAAATGACAACTTGATGAATGTGTCCTTATCCTCAAGCTATCTAAGATTTAAAGTTAAAATGCTTTAATGATGGAATTGTTTCTTACAAACATGCAGCTTTTCACTTCACAATTTTACAACATTAATTGATGGACTGCAGTCAATTGCTTGTGGATGTTTTTATCAGCTGCTTAGACACTCATTCTGACGGCACCCATTCACTGCAGAGTATCCATAGGTGAGCAAGTGATGTAACGCTACATTTCGCCAAACTACTGATTGGCTGACTAGCAGATTTATTGTGTCAAAATTCACAGAAAAAACTTTAATAACTTACATTGTTGTTTGTTTGTTTTTTTAAAAATGGATATACCAATATAACATGCTGTTTTCTGTATATGGAAAGCTATTCAGAAAACTACATAGAACAATATTTGCATTAATAAACTTCTTATTCAGTAACCCAGACAATAATTACATTTCTAATAAACTCACCAAGCCTAGTTTTTGTGTATAAAGGCATTTTGCCTCAGGATATTCCCACTTACACTCAATACACACTATCTCTCAGCAATTATATATCAATTTTTACAAAGACCGATATTATGTATAAGCCGCATGTGAGAGGAAAATAAAATACAGAAAAAAGAATGATCACGTTCCTCTGGGAAAGAAGAAGAAATTAAACAGAGCCATTTATACCAGAAAGAAAATAGTTGTCTGTTTATATATGATATTATTTCTCTTATTACAAGTATTTGTGTTACATATTGAATGTGCTATTCACAACATTAAAGTGTGTACACCTATGTGCATTTAAGTCTGCTATTATAAAATAATGTCTTATTTTCTGATAATGGCCTTATACACTTTAATACATTTTGAAAGACACCAGAAGCCAAACAACTGAAAGACAATGTTATATATCAAAGACTACTTTCTCACTTCATATTTCTCATGATTTCATGGTTTAATCTCAATCGTCCATACACATTAATACTTAACGTTTTGCATTTTCTAGAACATGAAATGCATGTATTAATCATAAGACAGCTGCTATGTGCACTGTTATGAATTACAGGAAGGATGTTTCTATTTATACAGTATCGGTAAAGTGCTCATGGATTTTGTTTGTCTGGACAACAAAGCAAATTGACTGATCAATAAAACGAAGGCCTCTATGAAGTGATGTCATTAAGAAAAGTGTATCCGACAGGACGTCCCCTAAGCCTTTAGCCTGTGTCCAGTTTCAACTGGTTTTGCTCTTACTAGAGGCATTAGAGCTGTAATCTGAAATAAAAGCTAATGCACAGGCTCAGAGAGGCTCATTTTGTGTTTACACACTGTGTCAACTGTGACAGGGAGTTGCAATAGTTTGTTTGTGACTGACTATAACCTGTGGCTATAAACATCACATTATCATGCACTTCTATAAACCTGTAGCCAACAGGTTTATGATATTCAACAGACAGGACATTAAAACAGACATCTATTAAGCAACAGTCCGGTCTGTGCAGGCTTGTGTCTTGGTGATCTGGTGGATTCTTATTTATTTATTTGATTCATTTTAATTGGACATTTCATGCCACAAGCCAACTTCTCATTCTTTAGAAACATTTTTTTTTTAATGCAAGTGTGATATGCAAATCTACAATATAATAAAAGTGAAATATAATGACAGTGCTTGTCATATTTTATTGATGGACCAATACTAACCCTAATGCAAATCACTTGAGCAGCCTACTGTTGCTATGGTAACCTCC